>NW_028317809.1:5267500-5584166 GCF_062004578.1 Staurois parvus | reverse complement strand
TACTTTCTTTCTCCTCTTTAATGGAGATAAAGATACATTGTATCTTTTTCTCCTCGCTAGAGGAGAAAATGTAAAGAAGTCTGTGGACAAAAATAAAGATAAAATAGGTAGATGAGGATTTGTTGTAGGGAAATATCGAAGTCAGTGTCAGGATTAGGGTCAAGGTCAGAGTCAGTGTGTTAGGTATGATTTGGGAAAAAATAGGTTTTTCATTTAGTATCAGTGTCAGCAAGGCCGGCGATACCATTAGGCAAACTAGGCAACCACAGACAGGGCTGCTGATAGGGCAGTACAGTTAGCCCTGCTGTAACATTAATTATATTTTCCCTGGGCCCCATCAGTTCACCAGAGGGGCCCAAGAGGGGAAGAGCAGAAAGGGACTCTTTTTTTCCATTTTGGGCGCAGGCAGCTAAAGCCACGCTGCGTTTTGCAATGCTGATCAGTGGACAGCCACTGCTCACAGCCTTTCCCCGGAGAAGTGATTATCCCTTCCTCCATTGTTTGGGGTGGAAGTCGAGGCTGTAACTCAGCAGTGGGAGGTGATTCAACTGAGAGATGGCCGAGGGCAGAGGCAGCAATGGGAACCCGGTGCACAGGCAGGCTCATAATTTCTGTTTTCTGGGGAACAGACAGAGATACAGCCATATGCTGTATACAGACAGATATACAGCACCTTCTGTACTGTGTGATCATCATCATGAAATATTGCTACAGGGTGACAGGGGTGCGCAAAATCACGTATATATACGTGGTTTTGCATTTCCGGGTAGGGGGCGCCACTATTAATGGCCGCAGCTGTCAATTACTGGGTCCCGGCCGGTGATTACTTGCCACCAGCCGATGATTACTCGCCGGCGCCCGGTGATTACCGAGGCGTCCCTGTCAGCTCGGACACATTGCTTTGGATGGCTGTGCACAGCACAGACATCTAAAGCAGTGTGCTTACAGTGAAGCACACACACACTCTGCCCCCTAGTAAAACACACCCAGCACACAGTTAACCCTTTGATCGCCCCTCATGTTAACCCCTTCTTGCCCAGTGCCATCAGTACAGTGTCAGTGCTTTTTTTAGCCCTGATCACTGTATTGGTGTCACTGGGGATGTTAGTGAAACCAAGTCAGTTCCCCCCGGTGTCAGAATGTCTGCTGCAGTCCTGCAGTCCCGCTATAAGTCGCTGATCGCCGCCATTACTAGTATTAAAAAAAAAATCCCAGTATATATACTGCCATTTGTAAATGCTATAACTTTCATGTAAAGCAATTAATTTACACGTATTGGGATATTTTTCAGCAAAGACATGTAGCAGAATACATTTTGGCCTAAATTTAGGATGATATTTGATTTTTTTAATTTTCTGACTGGACATGTTTAACAGCAAAAAGTCAAAAATAAATTTCATTTGGGTGCAGCATTGCATGACCGCACAGTTGTCAAATAAAGTAACGCAGCGCCGTAATGCAAAAAAATGGCCTGGTCAGGAAGGGCGGTAAATCTTCAGGAGGGCAAGTGGTTAATGTGACCTATAAACTGTACAACTCAATTGAAAAATAAACAAATCTTTTAGGGGAGGAAAGTAAACATAAAAAAACAAAAATAATGTGGTTGCATAAGTGGGGATGTAGCTCCTATAACGGAGGATGTAGCATGTGTTCAGAATTACGTAATCACATTTAAAATGTTAAATAGGAGTCAGTACACACCTGCCATCATTTGAAGTGCCTCTTATTAACCCCATATAAAGTTCAGCTGTTCTAGTAGGTATTTCCTGACATTTTCCTAGTCACATCCTACAGCAAAAGCCACGGTCTGCGGAGAGATTCCAAAGCATCAGAGGGATCTCATTGTTAAAAGGTATCAGTCATGAGAAGGGTACAAAATAATTTCCAAGGCATTAGATATACCATGGCACACAGTGAAGACAGTCATCATCAAGTGGAGAAAATATGGCACAGCAGTGATATTACCAAGAACTGGACTTCCCTCCAAAACTGATTAAAAGACGAGAAAAAAACTGGTCTGTTAGGCTGACAAGAGGCCTACGGCAACATTAAAGGAGCTGCAGGAATATCTGGCAAGTACTGGCTTTGTGGTACATGTGACAACAATCTCCTGTAGTCTTCATATGTCTGGGCTATGGGGTAGAGTGGCAAGATGGAAGCCATCTGAAGTCTCCCAAAAGCATGTGGCAAAATGTGTTATGGTCTGATGAAACCAAGGTTGACCTTTTTGGCCAGAATTCCAAAAGGTATGTTTGGTGCAAAAACAACACTGCACATCACCAAAAGAACCCCATACCCACAGTGAAGCATGGTGGTGGCAGCATCATGCTTTGGGGCTGTTATTCTTCAGCTGAAACTGGGGCCTTAATCAAGGTAGAGGGAATTATGAACAGTTCCAAATACCAGTCAATATTGGCACAAAACCTTTAGGCTTTTGCTAGAAAGCTGAACACGAAGAGGAACTTTATCTTTCATCATGACAACGACTCAAAGCATACATCCAAAGCAACAAAGGAATGGCTTCACCAGAAGAAGATTAAAGTTTTGGAATGGCCCAGCCAGAGCCCAGACCTTAATCTGATTGAAAATTTGTGGGGTGATCTGAAGAGGCCTGTGCACAGGAGATGCCCTCACAAGCTGATAAATTTGGAATGTTTTTGCAAGGAAGAGTGGACAAATATTGTCAAATCAAGATGTACCATGCTGATAGACTCATACCCAAAAAGACTGCGTGCTATAATAAAATCAAAAGGTGCTTCAACAAAGTATTAGTTTAAGGGTTTGCACACTTATGCAACCATATTATTTTAGTTTTTTAATTTTACTTCCTTCCACCTAAATGATTTCAGTTTGTTGTTCAACTGAGTTGTACAGTTTATAGGTTACATTAAAGGTGGAACAAGTTCTGAAATGATTTATCTTTATCTCTTTTAAATCACAGAAACCTGACATTTATCAGGGGTTTGTAGACTTTTTATATCCACTGTACCATACTGCCGCTCTGGCCTTCCGAAACTTTGCATTTCTCTGGTTTTCTGATACCTTGGCCTCCCGATAATACCTCTCCCAACCTGGAGCATTGTTGGTGGACCATGACATGATGGATTGCCCCTCAAAGAAGGATTTCATCTTAAAACTTGCAGTAGTCATCCTGGTCCCAATCCATCAAATGGTAAATTGACAAAATCTGTTGGTAATAAGGGTTGCAGCAATTCTGGCCACCGGTCCCTAAGACATTTTCTCTGTATAGCGACTTTTTAAAATTTTACAAGGAAGCCCCCAATTTCCCCTGTAGGTAGCATAGGTTGCATGTAATCAGAGTTCCAGATCTCAGCCCCTCATGCAGCAGACTTGACATTAATAACTGGTTTAAATGCTAGGGGCAATAGCAGCCATCTCCCACCATGGCAAACTCTGTTCAGACATGTATGGGGCTCGTCTTGGCAGTAACAACTCCTCCAGCCACAGAGCTTTTGTCTCTCATTTCAGTAATCATTGCTTCTTCTTTGAGTTTTGACCTCCCCATCTTCATTGTCACTCCACAACACTTTTGCACGGCCCAGACATAAAATGGAGCATTTTAAGGCAAGTTACTTTCCTCTTGTAGGTTCTCTTTACCAATATAATAGATTTACTTACTTTTTTGCAGGGATCTCCAGTTCTGCCCGCATCCTCCACCATATGTGAGAACTAACATCAAAGGTAGAATTTTAAAGGACGCTTGCTTTCTTCTTTTTTTGAAGGGCTTTGCTTGCCCATTTTTATTTAAAAGAAAGTTCCATAAATCAAAATCGTAGATTGCTCTCACAGGGGTTTTCAGCATTTCACTCTTGCAAACGAATAGACATTCAGCCTCATGGCTTATACATACAATACTACCACTCTGGCCTTCCCCTTCAGGCTTTCATCTGCCTCCTGTAGACTCTTTTCTCACCAGCACAGTCCCAAATTGCTAGCAGACCCTCATTGCTCTGGCTTCCACCTCTCCTAGGTGGAGCTCTCCTGACTCCTGGGAAAAGACCTCCTGTCTGCCATGGTGGAGCCCAGAACCATGGTCAAGCATCTACAAAAAGGCTTGCACACACCTGTGTAATCAGTGTGCTGGCTGTTCACAAACCCTGGACCCAGGATTGGAGACTTCATCCCACCAGGATCTTTTAGAAATCTCCAGGTTCCAAGTCCCAACACAGACTTTAGAAAACAATGAGGAAACTGACAAGCCAGTTTCCTCTGCATTAGGCAAACCCCCTGGAGCCCCTCAACATGCCTGGATGAGAATCCTGGGTTATAATCCTCATTTAGACCCTGGCAAGGTACCGCACTGCCACACCTTCCATAGCCTCTTGAGTGCTACACATATTGTTTTATTACATACTTGTATATTTGGCGACACTGATGTAGCATTTACCCCTGAAGGAGCCGCTTTGTTCTTGTGCCACAACTCTGCACACAGCTTAGTACTCTCTGACACACCTGGATGGACTGCTGCAGGCACCTATGCATGCACAAATATAAATATGCTGCACACAACTATGGAAAAAGACCAAGAATTGACACCAAAACTGGTTGACTGCAAGTAGAGTATATTATAACAGGTTAATGGTAAGCATCAGTGCAAGGATGAATCAATCAGTGAAAGACAGGTTTATCACTCTAAATGAACAGTTATTAGCCTTAGGTCAGTGTTTCTCAACCTTTTTTCAGTCAAGGCACCCTTTAAAATTATGGATAGTCCCGAGGCACCCTTTAAAATTATGGACAGTCTTGAGGCACCCCATTCTAAAATGGGGTGCCTTTAGCCTGTCCATCATTTTAAAAGGGCACCCCATTCTAAAATGTATAAAAAGGATTATAATAGTTTATATAATGCAGCAACATCCACACATATAGGACACCCAATGTTAGAAGTGATTTTTTTCTTCTAAAGCAAATACACTTTTGCACACTGGTACTGACTAGTATTCCAATGTTTATCTTCTCTCTCTTTCTCCATCACTGATCTAATGTGACACCAGCACTGATGGAGAGGGGCAAGGGAGGGTCAAACTAGGATGCTGGTTGTCAGGATGCTGGTGGCTATAAGGTCGTAATGGTCCACAATGAAATGCCGTGGCTGTCTGTAACTAAAAGGCAGGCTTGTTCCACCTGCTGGCTTGTATACAAGTTTTGGGCAATTTTTAGACATTTTGCCAAGGCACCCCTTAAGAGATCTCAAGGCACCCCAGGGTGCCTGGGCACCCTGGTTGAGAAAGGCTCCTTTACTCCATTAAAAATAAAAACAAATGTTGCCTTTAGCACTACTCTAATTTCTCTGCATGCATCACAATATCCTGTGCCCTAAAAATGTCTGATTTACATATTGATTCTGAATATGTCACATTGAAGGCAAGATATATGCAAGTGCATGTTTCTTGTTCTTTCCATGAAAGCATTAGCATTTGTCCTATGACAAGCCTTTTACACAATAAATAAATTCAGAAGCCAGTGATGTCAGTGGCAGATGATCAATTCTCTTCCCTTGGTAGAATGAATGACTCTACAGGCAATGTCATCATTGACTCGAAACACTGCTCACTGTGTGCTTATTGCAAAGTATATTGTGCAATAAGTTTAGAAATATGAAAAATGACAAGAACATTCCAAAACTGAATAAGGAACTACATAGCTATAAATATCTATATAAATACAGGGTATAAATATCTCCAATAAATGTTTTCTGCAGCATAAATGTAATCTGCTGCATAAAATGCATTAATAATCCATTGCAGCAAAATGTTTGTTCCTTATTACAGCCATGTGTTGATGGGTTAAATAAAGATAATTATATTAACCACTTTCTGCCCGGTTTATTGTAATATGATGGCTGGGCAGGTTCTTCCTCATTCCAGGTGGACGTCATATGACGTCCTCCTGGAACTCATTTTGCTGTGCTGCAAGCATGATCTGCCACCCACTGTGTCCACCGGATCACTGTATCAGCCCGCTTCTGATACCATATGAACGCTGTGACAAATCACAGCAGTTCACATGACAACTGTAAACAATAAATGGCTTCGATTGATGCTATTTATTGTGTACAATAGTGTTGCCAGCTGTGATTGGTCACAGTGATCACATGGTACAGACAGGGCCAATCACAGCCCATCTGTACCATATGGTCAGCTACGGCCAATCAGAGCTAATTACAACAAAACACACTGAATGAATCAACTTCATTCAGTAAAAATTATGGCTTATAGCAATGAAATTCACTGCTATAAGCAACCATAATGTGTAAAAAAATTCTGATCACAGTTTGTTAAAAACAAATAAAAAAAAAAGTAGTAAAAAGGAAAACAAATTGAAGAAAATTGAAACAAATTTTTTTTATTACTGTCACACGTCATTATCCCTGATCACCGCCACACCGGTTGTATGATGACGCTGTGCTTCACTGGTGATAGTATGTTAAAAAAAAATTGATTTTTTTTTTTTAATTTCCTAATTTTCCAAAAAATTATGAGGAAAAAAATTGAGCACAGGTATATTTTGTTTCTGTTGCATTGCAGAGCTGTTGCAATTCTCCCGGATAATGGGAGCTATTTATTTTTAGAGCCCATCTAATCCAGCCATCCACCATTACCCAGAGAGGGGAGTTCCTTAAATCAGGCACCTACACCCATCCATCCCTTGAAGGGATCTCTGGCCAGCTGGATCTCGTTATCTTCCTGTGAGCTCCCGACAGCACCGCCATACCTAGAGGGAGGATTATCCTGGATTAGGACCATATCCAACTCCTAAAGGGGACCTCTACATATTCATATAATGCATATATACATTATGCATCTGGTGAGTGCGTAATTTTACCACACTATTTGGAGCAGCATCATTTGGATTCTACTGCTAATTTTCACCCAGATCTGCACAGAGTGTCACCTTTTAATTTGGCATATTATATGTTTTTGGACAATAGCAATATATTTATATATTTTTAGCGCTGCACCTTTTTATTCTAGTAGAATACATGACGTAAATTTATGAAGAACAATTATTTATTTGCAAAATTTTATAACAAAAATGAAGAAAAACTTGTTTTCTAAAATATTTTTGACCTTTTTTTGTTTATTTATCAAAATATGAAAAACCCAGTGGTGAATAAATATCTGCAAATGAAAGCTCTATTTGGCCTGGGCAGGAAGGGTGTGAAGATGCTCGGTATTGAAACAGTTAAAACGCAAATGTGTAATCTCTAGCTGACATCAAGCCAGATGTTACTTTACTGGCCATCATAATGGTTTTTTTATACATCATCATCTGTCAAGTTTTATACATTATCATTTGCTTTGTGTAAAGCTATTGGCAGAAAAATATAAAAAGGCAGTTGTGTAAATGGTAGGCAATGGGTTCTATTGTTTTGATTGAGAGAATGACTTTATAGACAATGTCAACAGCGATTTGAGACACTGCTCACTGTGTGCTTATTACAAAGCTATATTATGCCTTATACTGCAACGAAGTGGAAATAACTTTAAGTTATCACATCATAGACATTTTTTTTTGTTCAGATCATCTTTATTAAACTTTTCTCTTTTCGTTTCCATTTTTAAAAGAAAACATGCAAAAAAAAAATACTTCACATTAACCAAACTTTTACCCCGTTATCTTAATATTTAAATATTTCATAGTCAACAATATATACATATATCTTTACCAACATACTCCATTGCCCTCCTAAAACCCTAATTTTTCAAGTGTCTTTAACTAAATTATGTACAACAAATAAATAAATACATACATACATAAATAAATATTAAGTGATTTTCCTATTATTTAAATACACCTTTTATTTAAGACTCTCTATAAAGCCGAGAGATTCTCCCAAAATTTCCATTTACTTATTAATAATTGTTCAACTTTCCAAGTGCACTATATCCCTACAATCCTATTTACATCTGTGACCACCCCGTGTTTTCCATCCACTAATTTCCACTTGCTTTAATCCCTCAACTATTAGTACACTGCCCTCAATATTATTATTAAAAAAAAAAAAAAAACGCTTACATGCTTTGCCCTAACAACCTGTCTCTAACTAATTGTACAGGATTTAATCCAGGTATGTCCAGCCAGTTACAGCAGTTTTGTAAATTTATCTGGGCAACCCCTATGTTGATAAATTTATCTGGGAAACCCCTATGTTGATAAATTTATCTGGGAAACCCCTATGTTGATAATCTTTGTAAGACTTCATTAATAACGCCTACAATTATTAACCAAAGTCTAGCATTCTTTTTATTTTTCAGGCTATAAACAAAAAAAGACAGAAAATTTTGAAGAAAAACAATATTTTTTACTTTCAGCTATATAATAAACTCAAGCCTAGTTATAAATTTAGGCCAAAATGTATTCTGCTACATGTTTTTGGTACAAAAAAAACCCAATAAGTGTATATTGATTGCTTTGTGTGCAGGGGCGGACTGACGACTCATGGGGCCCCCGAGCAATAGGGGATCATGGGGGCCCTGTGTTCTTGCCCGCAGTCAAAGCACACCCAAAAAAGGCCTATAAAAGGTGCCAAGGGCATTTCATGGGGCCCCCTACCGACCCCCGGCCCTCGGGCAGTGCCCGAGTGCTTCAATGGTCAGTCTACCCCTGTTTGTGTGAAAGTTATAGCGTCTACAAACTATGGTATAGATATTGCAATTTACACCATTTTTTTGCTATACAGCGCTGTGCTAGTTTAACAAACAATTGCGCAGTCATGCAATATGATACATAAATAAAATTTATGTCCTTTTTCACACAAATAAAGATTTCTTTTGGTGGTATTTCATCAAGAAAAAAAATTATTTAAAAAAAACAATATTTTTTCATTTCGGTCATAAAAAATATCCAAAAAAACTAAAATTTTGTTAAAAATTTAGGCCAAAATGTATTCTGCTACATGTTTTTGGTTAAAAAAAAATCCCAGTAAGTGTATATTTATTGCTTTGTGTGAAAGTTATAGCATCTACAAACTATGGCATAGATAATGGAATTTACACAGCTTTTACTTTCTGACTGCTCATCATATTTCTTGAGGTGCTAAAATACCAGGATAGTACAAACACCCTCAAATGACCACTTTTTGGAAAGTAGACACCCTAAGCTATCTGCTGAGAGGCATATTGAGTCCATGGAAGATTTATTTTTTTCCCACAAGTTTCTGGAAAAAATTCTTCATATTCCAAAAACGTGTGGCAACAAATGAGATCTGCAAAATACTTACCATGCTTCTTATCAAATTCCTTGGGGTGTCTACTTTCCAAAAAGGGGTCATTTGGGGGGGTTAGGTGCTATCCTGGCATTTCAGGGCCTCCGAAACTGTGATAGGTAGTCTGGAAGTGTAATGAGGAAATAAAGTCCTTTAAAAGCCTGAAGGTGCTTATTGGATTTTGGGGTCCTGTACTTGGCTAGATTGCCAAAAAGTCTCTCACATGTGGTACCCCCATACTCAGGAGAAGGAGCAGAATGTATTTTGGGGAGTAATTCCACATATACCCATGGCATGTGTGAGCAGTAAATCCTTTAAGTGACAATTTTGTGTAAAAAAAGTGTCATTTTCCAAAAACTTGTGGTAAAAAATAAATTCTTCTATTGATTCAACATTCCTCTCAGCAAATAGTTTGGGGTGTCTACTTTCCAAAAAGGGGGCGTTTTGGGGGGTGAGGGTGTTTTATGCCCCAGCATTAGAAGTTTATGCCACACATCACTCTTCTAACCACCTGAAGATTAAGCCTTTTCTGACACTTTTTGTTCACATGAAAAAAAAATCAGTATTTTTTGCTAGGAAATTAATTTAAACGCCCAAACATTATATATATGTTTTAAAGCAGACACCCTAGTGAATAAAATGGTGGGTACTACAATTTTTTATGGCACATAGTACTCGCACAGCGATTTTTCAAAGCAATTTGTTTTTAAAAATACACTTTTTTTACTTTTAATGCTCAAAAACACAATATATTGGCCAATTATTTGGTAAGATATAAAAGATGATGGTATGCCGACTCGCTGAGTATATAGATACCAAACATGACATGCTTTAAAACTGCGCATGCCCCGTGCAATGGCGACAAACTGCATACATTTTTAATATCCATAGTCAACATTTTAAAAGCCTTTAAAAGCTACCATTTTAGATTTACAGAGGAGGTCTAGTGTTAGAATTACTGCCCTTGATCTGACGTTCACGACAATACCTCACATGCATGGTGCAACCGCTGTTTACATACCGGCACAGGGTCAACGCTTGTGCACACAGGTGTGCGTGCATCGGAGGGGCAAGTTTTTTTTTTTAAGTTATTTTGATTTTTTTAATTCTTTTTACATTGTATCTTTCATTTTTTTTTTGATCACTTTTAATGCTATCACAGGGAATGCAAATATCCCCCATAACTTCAATGGGCATTGTCATACAGTATATTCTTTTTTGAGAAATCTGGGGTCTATCAGGCTCTAGATATCTCCTCTGCCCTTACATTATCTAATCAAACCAAAATCGGTGTGATCAGATTCTTTCCCAATTTACAAATGACGCTGTTTATATCCTGCAAAACTGAAGTGATGAAATGTTCGTAGCTTCCAAATTCTTAGACTATAGAGATGATTGGCACCACTCTGGTCTCCAATCAGCTCTATGGTCAGCTGGCAGAAACACTGGCTGCATTCTCAGGTTCCCCCGATGGCACGGAACTGCCCAAGAAGGCCGTGGAAGGCAGCGGGGGAGGGGTGCATCATATCCCGCTGCTTGTAAAAGCAATCCTGCAGCTAATTAGCCACTAGGATTGCTTTTACATGAAAGCCGATCGCCAGCTGAAAACAAAAGAATACCAGGATGATGCCTGCAGCTCTAGGCATCATCCTGGTATAACCATTCAAATCCAGTGATGTACCAGTACATCGCTGGTCCTTGTTGGGTGTATATGCTATGTTCTTTTTCTTTTCAGCCTGTGAACTGAATGAAAAAAAAAAAAAAGAAGAGAACATTGCCAGAAAAAGTATGTGGTATGCCCACCATTAGAACATACCGCCCTGCATCCACCCACTTCTAATGGTGGGCACACATTAGGTCACACTTTGCCACATGCGCCAGTTTCAAGATTGTACAAAATGTCTAAATAGTGGCACGCTTGAATAAAAATTGTCCACGTATAAGTGGTACCCCATATGGAAAAAGGATGACACCAAGTCCCAAACTATCTTGCCACTGCTCCCCATGTAGTCTGGGCATCCGGGGGGCTCCACGTGACTATCTATTGCTTTGTAAATCCTAAACTTATAAGTATAGCCTGTTGTCCTCTCACAGGTCTTCTACATCTTGACCCCATATCTGTCATGCTTGCTGGGGAGAAATTTTTGAATGCAAGGCGGCCAGAAAAATTAATCAGGGACTAATCGACGCAGATGTTTTGCTGGGGAGTATAGGCACCTGCAAATTTTGGTTAAGGTGATTTGCGAGGGGCTGAATTTTGTGGAGCCGGTCAAATTCAGGGTCACCCTGAGGATGACAGAGTGTATTGTTGTTGAAATGCATAAAACACATTGTACTCTCATATCTATGCCTGGCTATGGCAGCAGAGAACATGGGCATATGATGAATCGGGTCTGCGGACCAATGCAACCGCAATTCATTTCTTTTAGTAATGCCCATGTTGAGGGTTAGGCCCAAAAAAAATGTAAATTCGGAAACCGTAATGAGTTTCCATGCGACTGGTCTGGCAAGGTTTGAATTTGGGTTGGCGGCGATAAATTGTGCATATAAATTGCTTTGATCCACAATCAACGCACACACATATTCCGTGAAAAACTGCTCCAAAAATCAAGGAGGTATGTGAAAGACCAGGATGTACTAGACCGCTGGCACTCGCCAGTTCACCAAAAGGTAGCGCGGCACTAGTACTGGCACTCTGCTGTATGAGAGTCATCAAAATTTACCGGCAAGTGCTAACAGAGATCAGGCCTGATTCTGCGAACACTGCGGTTTTGTGTGCAATGTATGAAGTGACAGTAACCTACTTACACTGCACTTGCTGGGGGAGAAGAGGGGGGGGTAAGCGTAGGGGCTAAACGCAGGTGCTGGCGGGTGCCGGGGCTGATCCCGCTAATGCTGCATTTTTGGGGACGCTATACTAATGTTAATGCTGGTATAGTGCTGATCTGATCAAAGATATTGATCAGATCAGACACTATACTAGCAATGGAGGTTTAATGTGCATGCGCTTGCTCCTGGCAATCAAGGGGTTATATGTGATGACTTGTGTAATGACGAGCAATCTGACGCTATCTGGGAGGGGTTTGAAAACCACGGGAGTGCAAATCATGTATATTTATATATGTGGTTACAGAAGCGGTTTGTGTTACGTCGATGCGTTACTTTAACTGACAAATGCGCGGTCATGCAACACTGTACCCAAATTAAATTTACGTCCTTTTTTTCCCACAAATTGAGCTTTCTTTTGGTGGTATTTGATCGCCTGTTTTATTTTTTGCACTATAAAAAAAAAAGGTTGACAATTTTGAGAAAAAAAACAATATTTTGGACTTTTGCTATAAAACATGTCCAGTAAAAAAAAATCAAATTTCGTCATAAATTTCTGCCAAAATGCATTCTGCGACATGTCTTTGCTAAAAAAAATCCCAATACGTGTATATTAATTGGTTTATATGAAAGTTATAGCGTCTACAAATGGCAGGAAAGATACTGGGATTTTTTTTTCATACTAATAATGGTGACGATCAGGGACTTATGATGGCGATCAGCGATTTATGACAGTTATCAGCGACTTATGGCTGGACTGCGGCGGACATTTTGACGCTGGGGGGAACTGACTTGGGGTCACTGACATCCCCAGTGACACCAATACAGTGATCAGTGCAAAAAAAAAAACATTGACACTGTACTAATGGCAATGGGGAGGAAGGGGTTAACTTTTTTAGGCAATGAAAGGGTTAACTGTGTGAGGGGAAACTGTGTGTGTGTTTTACTAGGGAGTGGGGGTGTGATAAACTCCTCTCTCAGGATCAGTGTGTTAGGAGCTGACAGGGAGCAGAGCTGCATTGTAAACAATGCAGCTGTGCTCTGTGTCACTGTTTGCCAGCAATCACCGGGACCCGGTGATTGACACCCGTGGCCACGATCGGTTGCACAGGTAGGGCGGTTGCGCGCCTCGGGCGCGCCCCCTACCTGTTTTGCAATATCGCATTTTAAAACATGATTTTGCCCAGCAATGCCACCTTGTGGCCACTTTTCTACAGTGGCTGGACGGCAAGCAGTTAATGAGGTGTTTACGTAGAGTTAACATCTTGGAACCCAAGATATGTGCATTGAGGTGGCTGGATACAGAAATATATATTCCCCAGACTTTTATGGCAATCCTTTGTTTGCTCTTTATAGCAGAAATGGATCTCCACAACTCCCCCAACTCACTCCCTATGGGTAAAACCAGTTAATGAAGTCTCACATCATAGACATTTTAGACCATAACAAAAGAGCAGGTAACCAATATGTAAAAACTTTGTATTGTACATTGTACATGGATGTGTTATTTATTATGTCTGCACACAGCTACTAAAGATTCTGATCTAAAAGTTTATTTCAATACAACAGCGATGTCCTGAACATACCTAGGTTTGTAAAAAATATATAAATAAACAGCGCAAACATAGACCTCTATATCAAATCAATATACAAAGTGCAAACATATATAAAAAATTAAATAAATAGTGAAGTCCATCAAAATTAATAAACACAAAATTCAAAAATAGTTTGTGCAAACAGAAATTTTCAAATTCTTCTTCTATTATAAAGAAACTTCCACCTTCCACCCGTGAAAACCAACATCAAATGCACTCACCAGATTAAGGTGAATGAAACGCCTTTTAGGAATTTATGGGATCCTAAACCCTCTTTGGTATCCACTCTATAGGAATCCTCACCTCCAGCATAGACTCCACCATCCAACCAGGGAGAAAAAAACTCAGATAGTGTAATATTGCAAAACACCATTCATAAGTGAAATCAAGGATTAAGGCCACTCACATTATAATCGCTTTAAAAAGGCATATTTATTAAGACCAGCTTCTTTCCAAATGAACAGTAGATGTAAGGCAACCTCCCACAGAATCTCACATCACAGCTCCAGGTTACAGCAGAAGCTCCACAGAGACCACACATATACAGATCCCAAAAGATGGCCGCTGGAACGCACCGCTCAGCGTGCGCTCCACTCACCGGAAGTGACGTCAGACGTACGGGGTAGTAACCGGAAATGCGTGGCAATCCTTTGTTTGCTCTTTATAGCAGAAATGGATCTCCACAACTCCCCCAACTCACTCCCTATGGGTAAAACCAGTTAATGAAGTCTCACATCATAGACATTTTAGACCATAACAAAAGAGCAGGTAACCAATATGTAAAAACTTTGTATTGTACATTGTACATTGTACATGGATGTGTTATTTATTATGTGTGCACACAGCTACTAAAGATTCTGATCTAAAAGTTTATTTCAATACAACAGCGATGTCCTGAACATACCTAGGTTTGGTTCGGGAATGGTACTGCGGTAGGTACCTAATCTGAACCCCATTGAAATCAAAAGGAGATAAAAAAGGTCAATAAGCAAGGAATTGTAAAACAAATGCCACAGAGGACTGGGCACTGCCCTCACAAACATGTTGGAAAGCAAAGAGACAGGCAAAATTCCTTTAAATAACACACCCGGGCAATGCCTACCTGTGAAGTGGTGTGTCTGCTCAATGTAAACAACCTCCTACAGCAAAATTGGCATTTAAAAAAAAAAAAAAAACCTGTAAATTGACAGTAAATGACAGCTCCTGACTTCTTTGGTGTGTTTGTAAATAAATCAGCCTGGGATTCTCTTTATCTATACCAGACCCTCCTAGATAAGGGTCTATGGTACCCCCATCATCAATATTCAAACCAGATCCTGGTATGTGTTTTAAGGGACCCCCCAAGCAGAAGAAAATATTTTAAAAGCAGTGTGGGTCCCCCTCAAACCCCAAAGGTCTGATATGAAATTTAAGGGGAAAACCCATGCAAAAAACCAAGAACCCCCCCCTTCCCAAAATTTACACCATCCCCTGATCAGAGCATGAAAGCTGGATGGCCAGTAAAGAGGTTACAAGCATGTGCACCCCCCTCCTAAACCAGTGTTTCTCAACCTTTTTTCTGTCAAGGCACCCTTTGAAATGATGGACAATCTCAAGGCACACCATTCTAAAATGTAAAAAAACGAATCGTTTTACAGAATGCAGCAACATCCACACGCGTAGGACACCTAATGTCAGAGGTGATTTATTCTTCCAAAGCAAATATTCCTTTGCAAACTGGTACTGACTAGTATTCCAATGTATCTCCCTTAGTTTCTCTCCCTCACTCAGCTAATGTGACCCCACTGCTGATAAAGAGGGGCAGGGGAGGGGCAAACAAGGATGCTGTGCAGGCAACCGACGTCCTCCTTATCAACTAATGATGTAAAAGGCTTGTCAGGACACCGGCAGCTGGAAGGTTGTAAAAGTGCGCAATGAAAACCTATGGCTTTGCGTAACTAAAAGGCAGGCCTGATCCACCTGCTGGCTTGTATACAATTTTTGGGCAATTTTTAAGCATATTGCCAAGGCACCCCTGAAAAGGCCTGAAGGCACCCTGGTTGAGAAAGGCTGTCCTAAACCATAGCAGTAAACATGCCTTCGACATGAGGATGGTTCCATGCCATACCTCTTCCTCACAAACCTGGCCTGGTGATTGTAGGGATCTTATCAAAGTCTGACAAAGGGGATACCCAGATATCTCCCCTCTACATAAATGAGTATGGATACATAGTATAAATAAATAAACAAATACACTTTTTAATGAGCCCTTTACGAAAATTATAAATCTCCAAAAAGTTCTCACAGTGTAAATCTATCTTCAATCACACTCTCCAATTATGCAACTCCTTGTTAATCACAATGAACGATGTGCGGTGTCTCTCCAAAAGAGACTCTCCGCTATCCCTGCCTCATTGTTTACATTTCTTGAGAGCTGAATAGGCCGAGTGGGGCTGAATCAATGTTTGATAGGCCACCCTTGGCTTCCTACAAAGCATCCTGAGAGGAAGCTGTCATGATTAGCAGCGGTAGTAATAATTACAAATATGAATTGTATTTAACAACCTATTAAGTTCTGAACATAAGTGATCAAATTATAAAAGGATGTATTAAAGATTTTTTTCGGTTTTCAATAGTATTTATTGAAAGTGTTTTACAAAGACTAGGAAGGTAAACATGAACATACAAAAAGAGTTATATTAAAGATTTTTTTAATCATAGCAGGTATAGAATATACATCTTCTAAATTCTTATATATTATTTTAGGTATAACCGCTTGCTGACACGACACAGTACATATAGTGTGGCTGGGCAGAAGCAACAGGTACTGTGGCATACTGGCATGTCGCTGCCTGTTTCTGGGTTTTAGGAGTGCGTGTGCTCGCCCTGGTCCACCTTCTCCTCTGTTATTTGACACAGCAGGAGTTCATCAACAGATTCAGGCCAGTGATTCATGTCTGGAAACTGCTAATTGGCTGTGCCCAATCACAGCCCAGAGCCCTGTGTTGACAAACAACACAGGGCTCTATACAGAGGGAAAGATTGCTTTGTTTCCTTTCCCTGATAAGCAGAAACAAATCAATCTGTAGTAAAAAGCAATACGCATTACCACTTGTTAGGCACAAAAACAATCCCTTCATTACCCATAGATTTTAACCCCTTTCCAGCCTGTGTAATTAGTACAGTGACAGTGTATATTATTAGCACTCATCACTGTATTAGTGTCACTTGTGATGTAAGTGTCAGATAGTCACTTCCCACACAGTGTAAGTTAGAGTCAGATTGTCCACCACACAATCACAGTCCCACTATAAGTCCCTGATCACCGCCTTTACTAGTATAAAAAAATAAATAGATAAAAATTCCAATATATATAACATAATTTGTAGATGGTATATAACTTTCACACAAACCAATTAATATACACTTATTGGGATTTTTTTTACCACAAACATGTAGCAGAATACATTGTGGCCTAAATTTATGAAGAAATTAGATTTTTTACATTTTATTTATTTATTTTTATAGCAGAAAGTTAAAAAAAATTTTTTTTTTCAAAATTTACATTTATATAATAAAAAAAACCCAGTGGTGATCAAATACCAGTGGTGAAAAAAATTATATAAATTTAATTTGGGTACAGTGTTGCATGACAATTGCCAGTTGAAGTAGAGAAGTGCCGAATTGCAAAAATGTTCCTGAGGTTAAAATCTTCTGGAGCTTAAGTAGATAATGAACATGGGGATGAAATCATTGACATTCATATCCTCTAAAAAAAATACGTTCAATAAATTATTCCTACTAGATTTTTTTTACAGGTTAAGAAAAACATAACAGTTTGTCTTGTGCCCTGATTCACTAATATTACACATTTAACATCACAGACAGAAGCTTGTCCAAACACAAATCACAAGTATCTAATACCACACCTGTCAATAATTAATGAATATCAAAACAAAAAACAAAAATATATGGATTTCAAAGGTACCAATAGAAACAAAAAAAAAAGTATGTCAGATAAAGACTGTGTGGCTTTTAGGATGCATGTTGAATCCATATATTTTTACATTTTGATGTTAATAAATAAGTATTTATTTTAACATTTATGCATGCATTATCTCCATTTGTATGTTATTATTATTATTATTATACAGGATTTATATAGCGCCAACAGTTTGCGCAGAGCTATACAATAAAAGGGAGACAGTACAATTACAATACATTTCGATACAGAAGGAATATGAGGGCCCTGCTTGTGGAGCTTACAATCTAAAGGAAGGGGGAGGTGATGCAAAAGGTGATAGCTGTGGGGGATGATCTGGTGGAGGTGATTCAAGTACAGTTCTTAGGTGAAGGTGGGGTAGGCTTCCCTGAATAAGTGAGTTTTCAAAGATCGCCTAAAGGCAGACAGGGTGGGGGCTGACCGGACATACTGTGGTAGGGAGTCCCAGAGGATGGGAGAGGCTCTGGAGAAGTCCTGGAGGCGATCGTGGGAAGAGGTGATGAGGGAGCTAGAGAGGAAGATATCTTGGGAGGAGTGGAGTGGGCTATTTGGGCGATATCTGCAGATGAGGTTAGCGATGTAGCTAGGAGCAGTGTTGTGGATGACTCTGTAAGCTGTGTTTAGTATTTTGAATTTTATACGTTGGGTTATTGGAAGCAAGTGAAGGAATTGGCAGAGAGGGGCAGCAGTCACTGATCATTTGGTAAGGTGTATGAGTCTAACAGCAGCACTCATAATAGACTGAAGGGGGGATAGCCTGTGTAACGGTAGACCAGTGAGGAGGGAGTTGCAGTAATCAAGCGGGATATAACCAAGGTGTGGATAAGTTGTTCATGAGTGGGGGATCGGGGAGGAGGAAATATTACAAGCTCGGTTTTGGAAAGATTGAGTTTAAGGTAGTTGTGTGACATCCATGCTGATATGTCGCTTAGGAAAAAATCGTGTTTTTGGTTTGGACAGTCAAAACCTGTCCACAGACATATTGGGGTTATTTATTAAAAATGAACAGTGCAAGGTTTTATTATTTATTTATTTTATTCAGGTTTTATTGTCAACGCTTAATTGAACAAGCTGAAGTTAGAAGCTTATTGGCTATCATGCACAAGAAAATTCTGAGTGCACCAGTTTCAGTAAGTCTCCCCCATTGCGCCATTTTCTTTTGCATAATTACCTTTCATTTTGTAAGCATTCCTTCATCATAATGTTGGGTCTCACAGAAAGACATACCATACCCATTTTTACATTGCTGTTATGATTAAACAGAGAGCAGTTTGTAAGATTTTAGCAGTTTCAATTTTAAGCAGTGCAGTCAAAGCACAATTGGAATAGCAAACATTTAAAAAGAAAACAAATAGAACATAAAACATTTCCGTGATTCATTAAGCTGCAAAACACTAGACTATCCATCTGCTGCTTTTCCACTGTACACTTGTTCAGTTATGTCTCGTGTTTGCTGTAAAATATATCAGCTCTCTGTGAAAGATTAATCGCTTCTACATGTCAACCAAAATAGCAACATTTTTGCATTTTAATTAACACAACCAGCAGCTGAGGTGGTTAGCTGCTATTAAATAAATATTCCTCTTGCTCAATGCATAATTATTGAGATTTTTTGTGTGTGCTATACTGAGTGTGTATAAATGAGTGTGTATAATAATAACATAACAACCAATCACCTGCGTGAAAAAAAGTAATACTTGTTCCTATTATTTATTTTAACCAATGTGCTCTACTATATACCTGGTTGCTGCTTCTACAAAGGGTTCTGATCCTCAAGTATGATGTTATTACGAGGAAGCGCTGCCTGTTATATCATAAATAAACCACTATAATCACGCACATATGAATCAAACTCAGTTGTGCTGCACAATATAAATACATTAAAGTGCTTCTTGAAACATGTGACTATTCTTATTGTGCTACCCATCCAAGAAAAATCCATATAATATGCCCAATCTCACAACATACACTATATTGACAAAAGTATTGGGACGCCTGCCTTTAAACACAGATGAATTTTAATGGCATCCCAGTTTTAGACCGTAGGGTTTAATATTGAGTTGGTCCACCCTTTGCAGCTATAGCAGCTTCAACTTCTCTGAGAAGGCTGTCCACATGGTTTAGGAGTGTGTCTATGGGAATGTTTAACCATTCTTCCAGAAGCACGTTTGTGAGGTCAGGCACTGATGTCGTACGAGAAGGCCTGGCTCACAGTCTCCACTCTAATTCATCCCAAAGGTGTTCTATCAGGTTGAGGTCAGGATTCTGTGCAAGACAGCCAAGTTCGTCCACCCCAAACTCGCTCATCCATGTCTTTATGGACCTTGTTTGTGCACTGGTTTGGACTGCATAGTCATGTTGGAACAGGAAGGGGCCATCCCCAAACTGTTCCCACAAAGTTGGGAGAATGAAATTGTCCTAAATGTCTTGGTATGCTGACACTTTAAGAGTTCGCTGGAAGAGTTCACTGGAACTAAGAGGGCAAATCCAACCCCTGGAAAACAACCCAACATCATAATCCCCCCTCCACCAAATTTTACACTTGGCACATTGCAGTCAGGCAAGTACTGTTCTCCTGGCAAGCGCAAAACCCAGACACATTAATTGGATTGCCAGACAAAAAAGTGCCCACATTTAAAATTCTGTTTAATTTAACATGAAAAACAATTTGTATTCCACTCATATAAATAACAGATGTACAAGCATAAAATCGCCAAACCAGAAGTAGCGTACTGGCATGCGTTCCACCGGCTGGATGTGACGTCACCAAAGGCTCCCATCTTACATGTTTCGCCCCTCCCACAGGGCATCCTCAGAGGAATACAAATTGTTTTTAGTATTAAAATGAACTGAATGTCACTATGTGGGCCCCCTTTTCTCTCTATTGCATGGTTATATGAGAAATATATTACTGTGACCGCTGAGCTGTTGCCCGTGAAAGAAACAGACACCAAGGAGGTCTACAAGTCCCATCTGAATTTCCATAAGTGTGATAGACTCTTATATAATACTAAGAGTCCATGTAAGTCGGTGAGTAAGTAGGACCACTGGTGGGGAGCACCAAGAACTCTGCACTGTATGAAGAAGAACGACACATTTGCACACTAAAAGACATTTTTGTTATTAACAGATTAATGTGCACCTGGAACTTAGGTTGTGATATTGGGCACATTATATGGATTTTTCTTGGATAGGGAGCACAATAGGAATAGTCACAAGTTTCTAGAAGCACTTTAATTTATGTATATTGTACAGCACAACAGAGTTTGATTCATATGTGTATGATTATAGTGGTTTATTTATGATTTTAACAGGCAGCGCTTCCACGTAATAATTTTATAATATTAGCATACCACAAATCATAGGTCTTCCAAACTCTAAGCTGCTGAATTTTGATTTCTTATTTGTCATAATTTATTCTACTTTGTTCTCTTATGTCAAACCTTTTCTTAAAGAGTCTGAAACTTGGTAGTAATAGATTGCATATCACCAGCAAACCTTTTTTTAAAGAGGCGAAGTGTGTAATTTAAAGGCATGAGAAGTAATAGGTGGGAAGGGTTATTATCATGACTGGAAGGCACAAAAAAGTAATAAAAAGCACCTCTATATGCTACTAAACATGTGTTTTTGCTTTTATCTGCATCCCCATTGGAGAAATTCTCCATCACTTCCTGTCCTGAGAGAACTCTACTCAATGGGGACACACCAATAAAAAGATTAGCAAAGACTCCAACCATTCCTTTGTTTATTATGACTATAATTCATTATTTTGGTTGGAGTTGAGCTTTTACCTATAACTGCTTTTACACTAAAAATTATACACTGTACCATTCCCACCGGCTTTTGATGACTGAAAATGCCAATACAATTATATGATGTGTGCTGGTAGAAATTTTCTTTTGGCTGCTGGGATAAGTACAAATAAATAATGTCTAGAAAAGTTTTGTTAGTCTTTTAATTGAAAATTCCAGGAGTACTACCATCATTACCTCAAATTACAACCAATAATACAAATACAGCAATGTGCATCTGAAGTATCGAAACAAGCAGTTTCTATTGACAGCTAAATTCTATAGGCACAGTTAGGTCAACTGAACTGATCAACAAAATTACTATATTGCTAAGCCAACCTACAGAAATGTATCCTTACAGCCAAACTCTAGCCTATTAACCACTTCAATACTAGGCACTTTTACCCCCTTACTGCCCAAGCCAAATTTCAGCTTTCCACATTGTCGCACTTTGAATGACAATGGCGTGGTCATACAACACTATATCCAAACTAAATTGTTATCATTTTTTTCACACAAATAGAGATTTCTTTTGATGGTATTTAATCACCACTTTGTTTTTCATTTTTTGCTAAATCAACTAAAAAAACGAACATTTTGAAAACAAGTTTAGCTTTTTTTCTGTTATGAAAGTTTGCAAATAAATAATTATTCTTCAAAAATGTAGGCCAAAAGTCAAAGAGTCCACAAACTATCTGAAAATCAATCAATCCTGATGTACTGATCGCCTCTCATTTCTTGAGGCCCGAAAATGCCAGAACAGTACAAATATCCCCTAAATGGCACCTTTTTGGAAAGTACACAGTCCAATGTATTTAGTAAGAGGCATGGTGAGTTTTTTGAAGTTGTAATTGTTTGTCATCATTTTTTGGAAAATGTAGAAAAAAAAAATGTAGATACTGTCACCAGTGCTGTACAGCATCATCATATAACTGGTGATCAGGGACACTGACTGGTGACAGTATGTAATAAAACCCAAATATTATTATTATACAGGATTTAAATAGCGCCAACAGTGCAGCGTTTTACAATATAATGGGAGACAATAGAGCAACAATACAGTTCAATACAGAAGGAATAGGAGGGCGTTGCTCATTGAGTTTACATTCTAAAGGAAGGGGGAGGTGGTACAAAAGGTGATGATCTGATGGAAGTGACTCAAGTACAGTCCTTAGGCAGAGGTGGGGTAGGCTTCTCTGAATAAGTGAAGTTTCAAAGATAGCCTAAAGGCAGACAGGGTGGAGTCTGACTGGACATACTAGGGTAGGGAGTTCCAGAGGATGGGAAAGACTCTGGAGAAGTCCTGGAGGCGATGGGAGGAGGTGATGAGGGAGCGATGTCTTGGGAGGAGTAGAGTGGATGATTTGGATGATAATGCTATCTTCGGATGAGGTTGGTGAAGTAGGTAGGGGCAGCGTTGTACAAAAGGGATAACAGGCGCATGGTGTGGCAGTCCATGTATGTTTGATGAGTTCCAAACGGGCAGGGCTGAAGGTAGTCCAGTAGGCACTAAGGGCAAGATGCATAGGAGCGAAGCATAGCTCTGCAGAAGGGAAACAAAGAAACACAGCGCCTCTAAGTGTGTACTGTGAAGGTATTAAATAGAAAGATAAGTAGTAACTCACATCTTAGACTATAAAAACAGGCTCATGGGTAAGAGGGTGAGAAGTTTGTAGCCAGGGGCGGACTGACAACTCATGGGGCCCCCAGGCAATAGGGGATCATGGGGCCCCTGTGTCCTTGCCCAAACTCAAAAAAGCCTATGAAAAAGGTACCAGAGGCATCTCATGGGGCCCCTTACTAACCCCGGGCCCTCGGGCAGTGCCCGAGTTTCCAAATGGTCAGTCCGCCCCTGGTTTGTAGCCAGATGTTGTTGTGTGTCTGATCCAGAGAGGAGATCGATTGAGTCTATCAGCAGGTGGTGCTGTGTATGTGCAACATGGATGGAAAGCCTGGTGGAATCTTCAAGGTGTCTGCCAGCAGATGGTGCTGTGCATATGCAGCATGGATGGTGGAGCATGGCAGAATCTCCAAGATGTCCGGGATCAGCACATGTGGCATCTGACATCATCAAAATGTGACGCGTTACTGAGCATGTGCAGGACAAGATGAGTCCAGGTCCGCTCTTTCATCAGGCAGCTGTTGTGGATGGCTTTGTATGTTGTGGTTAGTATCTTAAATGTTATACGTTGGGTTTGTTAGATAATGAGTTTATGTGAAATCTCCATTAATGGATGTAAATAATGTTATAATTACAAGTATATTTTAGTTAGATGGAACTATACAGTATTTAAACCATTGAGTGTTTTGCAGCATTAAACTTTCTAGCTTCCATACTGGTGTAAATATATATAGAGTTTTCCACTATACAGGTTCTGGCCTTTTGTTGTCCCCTTAGCATATCTCACATGAGTTATAAACAGCAGTCTTCTTTGAACTTCCAATAAGGCTGTGCCCAATATACATTGGCTAGGTACAGTGTCCAATTAGTGAGCATTATATTAGCCACAGTACAGAAAGGAGGGGGGGTATAAGGCCTGGTCACCCAGCTGGGGGTCTCTTTGTGATGAGACACACAGCAGGCAGGATGACTAGACCTGAAGTTGAGAGGTAAACTAACTTCATACTTGTATTGTACATTGTATTTTAAATATGGTTTTGTGGGTAAATTGTAAATATCATATAAGTCAAGAGACTTAAACTGTACATTGTGTTGTAAATGCTGCTTAGCGTGTAATTTGTATATATTATGTACCTCTATCAATAAATGTATATTGCAGATGGAACTACCTCTTTTGTGTAGGAACTCTCAGATCTAGCTGGGTACATGTAAATACTCCTACAAGGATTGGGGTGTATTCACAAATACATGTAACCTAGTCAACAGGTTAATGGAAGCCAGAGAAGGGATTGGAAAGGGAGGGGCTGCAGTCCCTGTAAGGTTGGTAAGGTGTGTAAGACTAGAAGCAGCATTCTTATTAGACTGAAGGGGGGATAGCCTGTGTAACTGTAGGCCATTGAGGAGGGAGTTGCAGTAATCAAGGCAGAATATAACCAAGGCATGGATAAGTTGTTTTGTGGTGTCATCAGGCAGGAAGGGGCAGATTTTGGAAATGTTGTGGAGGTTGAGGCGGCAGGATTTAGCCAGTGACTGGATGTGGGGCCAGGAGGAAAGGATAGAGTCTAGGATTTCACCTAGCACTCTGGCATGAGGAGAAGGACCAATGGTTGTGCTGTTGATCTTAATGGTAAAGTCATGAGTGAGGGATCGGGGAGGAGGAAATATTACAAGCGCGGTTTTAGAAAGATTGAGTTTGAAGGAGTGGTGTGACATCCATACTGATATGTCGCTCAGTAGATTTGTGATACATAAGCAGATTGAGGGGAAGCCATGGGAGGTTATCAATTGGCCCAGGGAGGAGGTGTAGCGAAAAAAAAGGAGGAGCCTAAGGATGGAGCCTTGGGGTACCCCAACAGAAACAGAGAGAGGAGCAGAGGAGTTGTTGTATGTGATGCTGAAAGTGCACTGAGAAAGATAAGAGGAGAAACAGGAGAAAGCAGAGTCATGGAGGCCAAGGGAGTAGAGTTTACTGAGGAGCAGGTGGTCGAATGTGTCAAAGGCAGCGGAAAGGTCTAGGAGTATGAGTACGGAGTAATGGCCATTGGTTTTAGCAGTAAGTAGCTCGTTAGTGAGTTTTAGTAGGGTAGTTTCAGTGGAATGTTGTGGGCAGAAGCCAGCCTGTAGAGGATCGAGAAGGTTGTTGTCGGTGAGGTAGCAACTCGAGAAGCTCTTAAGTTATTCATATTTTGTTTTCTAGTTTTTTTTTCTTTTTATTACATTTTTGTAATGATTTTATTTAACACACTGTGACCAGAGCAATATTTTTTTCCTTTTACACATTATGATTGCATATAGCAGTGAATTTAACTGCTATAAGCAAGCATCTTACTGAATTAAATCAATTCATTCAGTGTGTTTTGTTGTGATTAGCTGTGATTGGCCACAGCTAATCAAATGGTACAGATGGCCTGTGATTGGCCCTGTATGTACCATGTGATCACTGTGATTAATCACAGCTAGCAGCACAATAGTACACAATGAATGGCATGAATTGAAGCCATTTATTGTTTACAATTTGTCATGTAAACTGGTGTCATGTAAACATGGTGCCAGTGGCAGACCGTGCGCGCATTGTGAGGCTCTACCCAGAACATCAAAAGTCCCATCCGGCTGTCAATTTGTCATAGGCCGGTTGGGATGTATCTAAACACACTATCCCCCCAACAACACTCCTGCATACATATGTTTTTACAAGGTTTTTTTGGTCAGTCTGGTGATGTCATGGGTCCTTCATCTTCTCCTCAAGCAGTAGCAGTGGGCACGCTGAACTTAAGTAAGTTATGGCGCTGCCCCTTGGGTGAGTCCATGACAGTCTGGGCTCTGAGGAAGTGGTTTATATGACATGGCCTATTAATCAACCCAGAGGATTAGTAACCTCCAGTGGAAAAAAAGTAATTACTGCAGAAGACAGTTCTGCTTTAATATTATGAACGCACAATATTACTGCCTTTCTCTAAAACAGCATATAAAGCCGTACATGTTCAGCATTGTTTGTTCTTATCTTTGTACATAATTAAAATGATTCACTAGAAAATTCTTTTAAACTGGAGAACTGCATGGTTTAAAAAAGCAATGTGCACTTTTGAATATTTCTACATGCATTTTATACAGTACTAGTCAAAGAAAGCAACAAAATTGAGATACGATGAAACTAAGCATTTGAGCACCAAGCACTGTGACAGGGAATACATACAGTAGAACGGCAATTCTGCTTTTGTTTAGCAGGCCAGATTAACTTAGTCTTTTGAGCCATGTAATTACAGAAATGGAAATCACAAATATACAGCAAAGCCATATTTATCTCAGTAAGCAAATTAAAAAAAAATAGATTTAATGAAGTCGTCTATGAAAGGAAACATCATGTGATGAAGTGAAATGAAATGCTATCAGCTAGAGTGTGTCAAATAACAGTAAAAAAAATGGTAGACGTCAGAAGCAGACACAATGATTTCACAGTAGAAGGCTCATTCGGTGCACTACAGTTCACCCTTCCATAAACATTCTGTAAATGTTAAGTTAAATACTCTAATGATATCATGATTATTAATGCTGATGCAAGGTATTGCATACAGCATTATAATGTTGACTCATGACAAACATAACTGAGATGTTTAAATTCAAGCTTTCTTTTTTGCTGATACAACATTGGTAACATAGTAAATTCCAATATTCAATGTGATATATGAAAATGTTATACTATTATAAACACAGCTACCATGTATTCTGATTGCTGATATTCAACCTACCTACTCAATAGTTGAGTCATCGGAAAGATACATTATAAACTAAAAAGCTTTTGAGTCAATTCTAATTACGTTTTTTAATGTGTTTATAATATATTTATACATTTTAACCTCTAAGTCTGTGGTACCCGACTTTGAAATTGTTCAACTTCACTTGAATTCACTCAATTTCAAAGTCGGATGTCAGTCTGACTTCAGGTACGACTTGGAAGACATCTGTGCGACTTCTTGTACACATGTCTATGCAAGTCGTACCTGAATTTGCGCAAAGTAGTGTATGCAGCACTTTCCAAATTGGTGTGATACCGACAGAGTTGGAATCCCACCGATATGACAGCTTCCATTGCGGACAATAGGGAAACAATCAAATCACATGACAATTCACACCAGTGTGACTGGGGACTAATTGAAGTCAAAGAGAAAGATAATCAGCTGGATAGACAGTGTACCAATATTCTGCATTTTCATTGTCTTACCTCCACTGTCCTGTATATACAGTTGCACTGTGTCTAAATATGACTGCATAGACCATTACACACAAAAGTTTAACCTTTCTCCTCAGTTCCTTCTATCCTTCTATAACTTACTAGACTTGGTCAGATACACTTTCTCTTTTCCTTACCATTAAAACATTTTCAGTAAGAGAAAAGTGTATTTTAAGGCATTGTCAACCAAATATTAATGAAAAATCATGACATGCAGTCACATGATAAAGGTTTCCCAGAGCACTATGGGCTAGGTAAAAAAGACAGCACAGCAGTCTCTGTTTGCTTTGAGGCTTGGTTTGTGTGATTCTAAGTTTATGTTGAGCTGCCCAAAACGGGATGAGTCATTCTTCTGTGTCTGTAAAGTTCAGTTTAAACATATATACATACAGAGGACTTGCACCCTGACAAAGGATTTGTATTTCTCTCTATCCAGTCCTGGGATTTACACAGACCATTGAGAGACTATAACTACTCTGGTGACCTGATCTCTCTCTGGTGCAGCTAAGCAACACAACTTGGTCACCACTCAACTCCCTGACCCTCTGCTATGTGTGGTAGCCTGAAGAATCAGTGATGGAAAGTTAAGGTCATATCTCTTCTCTTGTCAGCATGTTCCTTGGTCAGCACATGTTAATGCAAGACACCTGATGGACCCAAGTAGTCCCTTCCCCAATCTGAGTGCTGCTCTACAGGGGATTAGGTATTTATAGTAGCTATATGTACAAACAGTTTATTTATGTATTTATTTATTTAAATAAATAACATAACATGTTGGGGGAGCTTTACTAAAAATGGTGCACTTAGAATCTGGTGCAGCTGTGCATGGTAGCCAATCAGCTTCTAACTTCAGCTTGTTCAATTAAGCTTTGACAATAAAACTTGGAAGTTGATTGGAATTTATACAGAGCTGCACCAGATTTTGTACTTTAAGTGTTTGCATTTACTTATTTATTTATTTCCTTTTTTTTCCAATCCTTTTTATACTTCTGGAAAGGAGGAATTGGTTTATTGATTGATCTATTGCAAGCTTCGACAGGTGAGTATTTCTTATTGCCAATGCACATGCTAATTCTGGACAGTATTTTAATTATAGCAGCAGACATTTCTAAATGTAAAGAATTATTATATCCAACTGGATCGTTTATTCTGAAGGAAATATGAGAACTGTCTCAAGCAGCACTTTGTATAATTAGCATAAGAAAAAATTTCTACTTTGTGAGTTGCTACTAAATGGCATATTTGGGCAGATAGGGGTGTAATAAAAAAAATGTAAAGTGTATCATTGGCTTGAGTTTTCAATAGTTTTATATAGAACCCCTGTCTTTTGTACCGAACTCCTGTTTTTAGTGCTGCTGAGTCACTGGGACAGAAAGTGATGGGAATTCCAAAATTTGACAGCTGTCACCAGGACAGAAGGTGAGGAGAAATCTTGCATCTTGAAAGATTGTGAAAATATAATAGGCTACATTACATTGTACTATCAATGTGCTGTAATTGTGTTTGTGCTATTTCCATAACGGTACATTATTGTTAGCTACACAAAACCCATAACTGGATATTAGACATGGGGTTTTCAACTTAAAGCTACATTTCCATTATCACCCCTGGCCCCCTTAACTGTTGCAGTTAGCTACTAATTATTATCATCCTAATACTCAAAGAGCAACTCCACTTCTTTTTTTTAAGAAACTTTATAGCAGATTTCTACCTTTGCTGCTCTGAAGAAAGAACTGTTTGTTTCTCCATGTCCTTTGCATACTGATTCTGAATTGGAGGTTGGGCTTCATTATAATCTGCTAGTGTACTCTCAGTCTTCTAATTAGAAAAGCTGCAGGGTTTGCATCCCTTTAGAAGTATTTAACCTTTGGGGATCAAAATCTGAAATTACTTCTGTAGGGGTTGCCTAAAATATGACTTGTATCTTATAGCAGACTTCTGGGGAAATCACACAAGCAGGAAATTACATTTCTGGGGGCGGTTTGTAAGCCAGTGGTGTACAGAATGCCTCCAAGTTGCCATGTTGAATGTTACAGAAAATGACAGAGCCTGCAAATTAAACAATAAAGGTACCGTATTTTTTGCCTCATAAGACGCACTTTTTCCCCCCAAAAAATGGGGGAAAATGTCTGTGTGTCTTATGGAGTAAATATGGAGTGGCCAGCCCGATATTCCCGCCGCTGTCATGTTAGAATACCGGGCCGGCAGCTCGGCTCTTCTGTGCAACAGAACCTGCTCCTCAGTCCTACCCGTTCCTCGGTCCAGTGGTGTCCTCACCATCTTCTCTGCCTGGTGCCGACATCTTAGTGTGGGCACCCGGCTGTGACAGCTTGCGGCTTCACAGCCGGGTGCCCACTGTGCGAGAATTGCTGAGCTTTGTGAATGGTCCGGCAGTCTTCTGGGACCTGTCACATGTCCCAGAAGACGGGGAGGCAGGACAACGCATCGGAAGTGGGAGCTGGTACCTGTCAAATTTGGGTACCCGCTCCCCCCCTTCTGTTCCACAAAGGTCTGCCCTCTCCGGTCATCTCCTGTACTATGTCCGCAGTCTCCGGTCATCTCCTGTACTATGTCCGCAGTCTCCGGTCATCTCCTGTACTGTGTCCGCAGTCTCCGCTCATCTCCTGTACTGTATCTGCAGTCTCCGGTCATCTCCTGTACTGTGTCCGCAGTCTCCGGTCATCTCCTGTACTGTGTCCGCAGTCTCCGGTCATCTCCTGTACTGTGTCCGCAGTCTCCGGTCATCTCCTGTACTGTGTCCGCAGTCTCTGGTCATCTCCTGTACTGTGTCCACAGTCTCCGGTCATCTCCTGTACTGTGTCCGCAGTCTCTGGTCATCTCCTGTACTGTGTCCGCAGTCTCTGGTCATCTCCTGTACTGTGTCCACAGTCTCCGGTCATCTCCTGTACTATGGCCGCAGTCTCTGGTCATCTCCTGTAGTATGTCCGCAGTCTCTGGTCATCTCCTGTACTATGTCCACAGTCTCTGGTCATCTCCTGTAGTATGTCCGCGGTCTCTGGTCATCTCCTGTACAGTGTCCGCAGTCTCTGGTTATTTCCTGTACTATGTCCGCAGTCTCTGGTCATCTCCTGTACTATGTCCTCAGTCTCTGGTCATCTCCTGTACTATGTCTGCAGTCTCTGGTCATCTCCTGTACTGTGTCTGCAGTCCTTTGGTTCAGAATATTTTTTTTCTTGTTTTCCTCCTCTAAAACCTAGGGGCGTCTTATGGTCAGGTGCGTTTTATGGAGTCAAAAATACGGTAATTTTTAAAAACATTAAATTACAGTATGGCTTGCGTAGCAATTCTATATGTTATATATATTTTTTTTTATTTGCTATATTTTTTTTCACAAAAGTGGAGTTACCCTTTAAGGGTCTATGCATAAAACATTTGCTGTGGGGATGCGTTCAGAAACGAATGATCACCATATTGTTTGTATTATGACTAACCCTTATGATCATCAGCCCCATCTAATGGTCATAATGTGGATTTTTTAAATTGAATAATTCCTGAAAAACACTGCATTATGGCCATTAGATAGAGCTAAAAGTCAGAGGAGAATGTCATGATATAAACAACACAATGATCATTAGATGTACATGTGCAAATGCTGAAGAGAACCACACAGTGAATTTTATACATTGAACCCTTAGTGTATCTTAACCTCTTGCTCTCTGAAAGATTTAACCCCCTTCCTGAACAGGCCATTTTTTTACATATGGCACTGCGCTATTTTAACTGACAATTGTGCGGTCATGCAATGCTGTACATAAATTAAATTTATGTCATTTTTTCCCACAAATAGAGCTTTCTTTTGGTGGTATTTGATCACCACAGGGTTTTTTATTTTTTGCGCTATAAACAAAAGAAGACCAACAATTTTGAAAAAACAAACAAACAATATTTTTACTTTCTGCTATAAAACATAGCCAATAAAAAAAAATTTTAAAATCACATTTCTTCATAATTTAAGCCAAAATGGATTTTGCTACATATTACTGGTAAAAAAATCCCAATCAGCCTATATTGATTGGTTTGCACAAAAGTTATAGTGTTTATAAACTATGATGTATGTACTGGAATTTTTTTTTATACTAGTAATGGCGTTGATGTTGTGGCAGACAATCTGACACTAACTGACACTTTGTGGGAACCAGTGACACTAATACAGTGATCAGTGCTAAAAATATACACTGTCAGTGTACTAATGATACTGGCTGGGAAGGGGTTAAACATCTAGGGTGTGTGCTGGCAGTCATCCATTGACCGGCACCTGATGATCGACTTCTGCTGTGACTAATCACTGCAGAAGTGGTGTGTCGGGGGCATGCATGTGCGCGCCCTACCAGGAAGTGCAGAATCTTGTATATATATGTGATCAGTGGTCACCCTACAACAGTAAAGCTGCTGTAAAGCGGTCACCAACTGGTTAAGCAAAACTTTTTTATTATTAGTTTTGAATAGATTGATGATCGTTTAGAACTACTGTTTTTTTTTTTCTTTTATTACTGTCTGTGTCCCAACCAGGGAGATTTGCCCTCTCTACTTACTTGTTCTGATGATAACTGTCACCATAATTGAAAGTTGGGGAAAATTCAAAATTTTGAGTTGTCATCAGGACAAAGAGTAGAAGGGAAAAATTAAAATGGGAACACTTATTCAGTTGATACTTACCTATTCCCTCCATTTGGAGAAATTTCCGTTCACTACCTACTGTGTCTTTGAGACAGCCAATGAAGTGAGATCAGATCTGATGTAAATTCACCTGGAGGTGCCTGCTATGTGCTGACAGCCCTTTTTTACTTTAACAAAACAGATGTATACACAAAGAAAGGGAAATACACGTGCATAGGGACAAAATTATTGGGATTATTTATTAAAAAATTCTGAAAAAAATTTTAAAACACTTCTCTGGGGATAACTCAAACATGAATTTTGGGGCAACTTGTTTTTCTCCTATTTTATGAATAGACCCCCTAAGTTTGATTTTTTTTTGTAACTACTGATTGATCATTACTGTGAATCACTCTGTACAGAACAAACCTAAATTAAAGCTCTCTGTTAAACTGGATGCTTATGTTGTTATTCATAATTGAAGGACAATGCTATTTCATATCTACCTATAAAACGTTTAATGAACCCTCCTTTCCAGAATCCCACCTTTCCCCAAAAGAAACACGAATTAAGCAGGAGAGAAAAATCACACTAAACAAAATAGGCATGTGTTGGAAATTACAAACTGTGGGAAGCAACAGAGCAACATCAGCATAATAACATGACATAAACAATACAATCATTCTTTATAACACAACAAAAGACCTTGTGATTCCAAGAAACAGTTACCACCAAACACTGGCACTTTTCATTTCCAAATGCATATTTTCTTAAGTAGGAAAAGAGGATTTGCTTAATTACATAGTTTAGTCACAAAGAGTGGTGTAGGGCTGCTTGAACTTTGAGGGCTGTAATTACTTTAGCTGTAGAGTGATCATAAAAAGACAAATGTCTCTGTGAATAAATATGTACATGTTGGATGTTATTTAACCTTTACCACATGAGACATCAAGTACTGCAACTGATACAGTTTGGCAGATTACTGCAGTGTGGTATGCAACATTAGGTCCACGTTTTCTACAAAACTGGCTGTGTTTTTGTAAAATTTCCATTGTAAGAAAATGAGAGGGTTGATTAAACAAATAATAATACGGGCATTAAAAAATAATTTTAATAAAAATAATTATAATAACATGAAATAATGAAATTAAATAATAAATATAAATACCAATACTATTAATCTGCTCCCACTCCTCACCATTCGTTAGGGGTAGGTCCAGGGGCGTATTTACCACAAGGCAAACAAGGCATTTGCCTAAGGTGGCATTTTTTTAGAGGGGCAGCACTGCTCCCTGGAAGAAGGGACATTGGGACCAGGTGGGTTCCAAGAGAGGCTGAGGGCTGATTGATGGTGTATGCAGAGCCCAACTGTCGTTCCTGGGGATGGCCAGAGCTGTGAAGGCTCTCTCCGTGGGAAAGGGGGGTCTGGAGTTGGTCGGTGGCAAGCTCTCTCCAATTTTTGTGTTGCTTAGGGCAGCGCACAACCCAAATACACCACTGGGTAGGTCTGCAGTGAAACACTCAACACAAATTGTAGGCGAAAAAGATTATATTGTATAAAGAATAGATGATATAAAGAAGATAAGCAGCAATAAGTCCTAATACCTTCAAGCACTACAACCTCTGCTCCATGGAAGACGTTCCTGTAGAACTAAAGACAAAAGTCAAGCAATCATAAACTGGCATGATATATAGCTATCAAGCACATCCATTATTACCACTCTCCTCAGTCCTCTCTGGCCTTCGGTCAAGGTCTCTTCCCTCTAGGTCTACCCCCCCTTGCATTATTATACTTTCTCCTGCCATTCACTATCCTTGAGGAATTTTTAATTGGTCCAACCTGTACAATCATATCTTTCTATTGACAGTGGATGGAACTCAAGCCCTACTTTAATGTGGTGGCTCTCAATAGGGCTTTATAAATAGATCTTTTGTTGCTAGTCACCATGACTAGAGCAAATACTGAAGACCTCCAAGTTTATTAAGTTTATCTCCTAACATACAGTGCCTTGAAAAAGTATTCATACCCCTTGAAATTTTCCACATTTTGTCATGTTACAACCAAAAACGTAATTGTATTTTATTGGGATTTTATGTGATAGACCAACACAAAGCGGCACATAATTGTGAAGTGGAAGGAAAATTATAAATGGTTTTCAAGATTTTTTTTTAGTAATAAATATCTGAAAAGTGTGATGTGCATTTGTATTCAACCCCCTCTACTCTGATATCCCTAACTAAAATCTAGTGGAACCAATTGCCTTCAAAAGTCACCTAATTAGTAAATAGAGTCCACCTGTGTATAATTTAACATAAATACAGCTGTTCTTTGAAGCCCTCAGTTGTTTGTTAGAGAACATTAGTGAACACACAGCATCATGAAGACCAAGGAACACACCAGACAGGTCAGGGATAAAGTTGTGGAGAAGTTTAAAGCAGGGTTAGGTTATAAAAAAATATCCCAGGCTTTGAACATCTCACGGAGCACTGTTCAATCCATCATCTGAAAATGGAAAGAGTATGGCACAACTGCAAACCTACCAAGACATGTCCATCCGCCTACACTGACAGGTTGGGAAAGGAGAGCAATAATCAGGGAAGCAGCCAAGAGGCCCATGGTAACTCTGAAAGAGCTGCATCTATTAGCCATTCACTCCACAAATCTGGCCATCATGCAAGAGTGGCAACAAGAAAGCCATTGTTGAAAGAAAGCCATAAGAAGTCCCTTTTGCAGTTTGTGAGAGGCCATGTGGGAGACACAGCAAACATGTAGAAGAAAGTGCTCTGGTCAGATGAGACCAAAATTGAACTTTTTGGCCTAAAATCAAACGCTATGTGTGGCAGAAAACTAACACTGCACATCACCCCGAGCATACCTTCCCCACTGTGATGGCAGTATCATCATGTTGTGGGGATGCTTTTCTTCTGCAGGAAGGCTGGTCAGAGTTGATGGGAAGATGGATGGAGCCAAATACAGGGCAATCTTAGAGTCTGCAAAAGACTTTAGACTGGGAAGGAGGTTCACCTTCCAGCAGAGCAACAACCCTAAACATACAGCCAGAGCTGCAATGGAATGGTTTAGATCAAAGCATATTCATGTCCTAGAACGGCCCAGTCAAAATCCAGACCTAAATCCAACTGAAAATCTGTGGCAAGACTTGAAAATTGCTGTTCACAGACGCTCTCCATCTAATCTGACAGAGCTTGAGCTATTTTGCAAAAAAGAATGGGCAAACATTTCACTCTCTAGATGTGCAAACTAGTAGACATCCCCAAAAAGACTTGCAGCTGTAATTGCAGCAAAAGGTGGTTCCACAAAGTATTGACTCAGGGCGGCTGAATACAAATACACGTTACACTTTTCAGATATTTATTTGTAAAAATTGTTGAAAACCATTAATTATTTTCCTCCCACTTTGTGCCACTTTGTGTTGGTCTATCACATAAAATCCCAATAAAAGAAATGGTTTTGTTTGTAACAAGACAAAATGTGGAAAATTTCAAGGAGTATGAATACTTTTGCAAGGTACTGTAAACAGCCAGCCACCTAACTGGCGATTGCTCGGTCATGCAATACTGTACACAATGACATTTATATCATTTTTTTCACATAAATAGAGCTTTCTTTTGGTGGTATTTGATCATTACTGGGGTTTTTTATTTTTTTGTGATATAAATCAAAAAAGACCCAAAATTTGGAAACAAAACCCAATATTTTTACTTTCTGCTATAAAACATATCCAATACAAAAAATAAGAAACATCAAATGTCTTCATAACTTTAGGCCAAAATGTATTCTTCTACATGTCTTTGGTAAAAGAAGGGCACGTTAATTGCTTTGCGTGAACGTTATAGAGTCTACAAATGGAGGTATATATACTGGAATTTTTATTTATTTATTTTTTTATACTAGTAATTAGAGATGAGCGAATCGAACATGATGAAGTGGAATTCGTTCCGAAGATTTGGAAAAATTCTATTCGCGACGAATCCGAAGATTAGCAAACTTCGGATGCACGAATCGAATTTTCCCAAAAATGGCGGCGACATGTGTGGCGACAGGAGAAAATGGACAGAGAAGATGGGGCGGGGATCTCTGGGAAGGCGCGCAGACAAGGCGCGCTGACCCATAATGCATTCATGAGTCATGAATCATGACATGTGATCGCATTAGCCAATCAGCAGCCAGCCAGCCAGCACTGTGTAATGGTGGAGCTATAAATCGCGGCCATCTTCGAATTCTCCATTAGCCTCCGGTCATTCAAGAGAGACAGACCTCTGTGTATTGAGGGACAGAGTTAGGGCCACAGAAACTTTAGGGCCACAGAATCGTTACTCAGGGACACAGAATTGTTACTCAGGGACACAGAATTGTTACTCAGGGACACAGAATCGTTACTCAGGGACACAGAATCGTTACTCAGGGACACAGAATTGTTACAGAATTGTTACTCAGGGATACAGAATCGTTACTCAGGGACACAGAATCGTTACTCAGGGACACAGAATTGTTACTCAGGGACACAGAATCGTTATTCAGGGACACAGAATTGTTACTCAGGGACACAGAATCGTTACTCAGGGACACAGAATCGTTACTCAGGGACACAGAATTGTTACTCAGGGACACAGAATCGTTACTCAGGGACACAGAATCGTTACTCAGGGACACAGAATCGTTACTTAGGGCAACAGCTATCAAAGAATCGAAAATATAAAGTGACATACACCATTTTTTTTTTTGGTGGCTGTCGTGCACAGTTGGTGCTGCAGTTTGCCAATTGTGCAAAATAAACTGACTTTCTGCTTCACAACCACTATTCTACGTTCAAAGAGTTAAATCCATTTACACGCCGGCTGGCGGTAATATTTTTTGGGTGATTAGTGCATTCCAGTGACAGAAACGTACAGTTTCCAGCCAACGGCAAGCTGCAATTGACCGATTGTGCTAAATAAACTGACTTTCTGCTTCACAACCACTATTGTACGTTCAAAGAGTTAAATCCATTTATACGCCGGCTGGCGGTAATATTTTTTGGGTGATTAGTGCATTCCAGTGACAGAAACGTACAGTTTCCAGCCAACGGCAAGCTGCAATTGACCGATTGTGTACAATAAACTGGCTTTCTGCTTCACAACCACTATTGTACGTTCAAAGAGTTAGATCCATTTACACGCCGGGTGGCGGTAATATTTTTTGGGTGATTAGTGCATTCCAGTGACATAAACGTACAGTTTGCAGCCAACGGCAAGCTGCAATTGACCGATTGTGCTAAATAAACTGACTTTCTGCTTCACAACCACTATTGTAGGTTCAAAGAGTTAGATCCATTTACACGCCGGGTGATGGTAATATTTTTTGGGTGATTAGTGCATTCCAGTGACATAAACGTACAGTTTCCAGCCAACGGCAAGCTGCAATTGACCGATTGTGCTAAATAAACTGACTTTCTGCTTCACAACCACTATTGTACGTTCAAAGAGTTAAATCCATTTACACGCCGGCTGGCGGTAATATTTTTTGGGTGATTAGTGCATTCCAGTGACAGAAACGTACAGTTTCCAGCCAACGGCAAGCTGCAATTGACCGATTGTGCTAAATAAACTGACTTTCTGCTTCACAACCACTATTGTACATTCAAAGAGTTAGATCCATTTACACGCCGGGTGGCGGTAATATTTTTTGGGTGATTAGTGCATTCCAGTGACATAAACGTACAGTTTCCAGCCAACGGCAAGCTGCAATTGACCGATTGTGCTAAATAAACTGACTTTCTGCTTCACAACCACTATTGTACGTTCAAAGAGTTAGATCTATTTACACGCCGGGTGGCGGTAATATTTTTTGGGTGATTAGTGCATTCCAGTGACATAAACGTACAGTTTCCAGCCAACGGCAAGCTGCAATTGACCGATTGTGCTAAATAAACTGACTTTCTGCTTCACAACCACTATTGTACGTTCAAAGAGTTAAATCCATATACACGCCGGGTGGCGGTAATATTTTTTGGGTGATTAGTGCATTCCAGTGACATAAACGTACAGTTTCCAGCCAACGGCAAGCTGCAATTGACCGATTGTGCTAAATAAACTGACTTTCTGCTTCACAACCACTATTGTACGTTCAAAGAGTTAAATCCATATACACGCCGGGTGGCGGTAATATTTTTTGGGTGATTAGTGCATTCCAGTGACATAAACGTACAGTTTCCAGCCAACGGCAAGCTGCAATTGACCGATTGTGCTAAATAAACTGACTTTCTGCTTCACAACCACTATTGTACGTTCAAAGAGTTAAATCCATATACACGCCGGGTGGCGGTAATATTTTTTGGGTGATTAGTGCATTCCAGTGACATAAACGTACAGTTTCCAGCCAACGGCAAGCTGCAATTGACCGATTGTGCTAAATAAACTGACTTTCTGCTTCACAACCACTATTGTACGTTCAAAGAGTTAAATCCATATACATGCCGGGTGGCGGTAATATTTTTTGGGTGATTAGTGCATTCCAGTGACATAAACGTAGTTTCCAGCCAACGGCAAGCTGCAATTGACCGATTGTGCTAAATAAACTGACTTTCTGCTTCACAACCACTATTGTACGTTCAAAGAGTTAAATCCATTTACACGCCGGGTGGCGGTAATATTTTTTGGGTGATTAGTGCATTCCAGTGACAGAAACGTACAGTTTCCAGCCAACGGCAAGCTGCAATTGACCGATTGTGCTAAATAAACTGACTTTCTGCTTCACAACCACTATTGTACGTTCAAAGAGTTAGATCCATTTACACGCCGGGTGGCGGTAATATTTTTTGGGTGATTAGTGCATTCCAGTGACATAAACGTACAGTTTCCAGCCAACGGCAAGCTGCAATTGACCGATTGTGCTAAATAAACTGACTTTCTGCTTCACAACCACTATTGTACGTTCAAAGAGTTAGATCTATTTACACGCCGGGTGGCGGTAATATTTTTTGGGTGATTAGTGCATTCCAGTGACATAAACGTACAGTTTCCAGCCAACGGCAAGCTGCAATTGACCGATTGTGCTAAATAAACTGACTTTCTGCTTCACAACCACTATTGTACGTTCAAAGAGTTAAATCCATATACACGCCGGGTGGCGGTAATATTTTTTGGGTGATTAGTGCATTCCAGTGACATAAACGTACAGTTTCCAGCCAACGGCAAGCTGCAATTGACCGATTGTGCTAAATAAACTGACTTTCTGCTTCACAACCACTATTGTACGTTCAAAGAGTTAAATCCATTTACACGCCGGGTGGCGGTAATATTTTTTGGGTGATTAGTGCATTCCAGTGACAGAAACGTACAGTTTCCAGCCAACGGCAAGCTGCAATTGACCGATTGTGCTAAATAAACTGACTTTCTGCTTCACAACCACTATTGTACGTTCAAAGAGTTAGATCCATTTACACGCCGGGTGGCGGTAATATTTTTTGGGTGATTAGTGCATTCCAGTGACATAAACGTACAGTTTCCAGCCAACGGCAAGCTGCAATTGACCGATTGTGCTAAATAAACTGACTTTCTGCTTCACAACCACTATTGTACGTTCAAAGAGTTAAATCCATATACACGCCGGGTGGCGGTAATATTTTTTGGGTGATTAGTGCATTCCAGTGACATTAACGTACAGTTTCCAGCCAACGGCAAGCTGCAATTGACCGATTGTGCTAAATAAACTGACTTTCTGCTTCACAACCACTATTGTACGTTCAAAGAGTTAGATCCATTTACACGCCGGCTGGCGGTAATATTTTTTGGGTGATTAGTGCATTCCAGTGACATAAACGTACAGTTTCCAGCCAACGGCAAGCTGCAATTGACCGATTGTGCTAAATAAACTGACTTTCTGCTTCACAACCACTATTGTACGTTCAAAGAGTTAAATCCATATACACGCCGGGTGGCGGTAATATTTTTTGGGTGATTAGTGCATTCCAGTGACATAAACGTACAGTTTCCAGCCAACGGCAAGCTGCAATTGACCGATTGTGCTAAATAAACTGACTTTCTGCTTCACAACCACTATTGTACGTTCAAAGAGTTAAATCCATATACACGCCGGGTGGCGGTAATATTTTTTGGGTGATTAGTGCATTCCAGTGACATAAACGTACAGTTTCCAGCCAACGGCAAGCTGCAATTGACCGATTGTGCTAAATAAACTGACTTTCTGCTTCACAACCACTATTGTACGTTCAAAGAGTTAAATCCATATACACGCCGGGTGGCGGTAATATTTTTTGGGTGATTAGTGCATTCCAGTGACATAAACGTACAGTTTCCAGCCAACGGCAAGCTGCAATTGACCGATTGTGCTAAATAAACTGACTTTCTGCTTCACAACCACTATTGTACGTTCAAAGAGTTAAATCCATATACACGCCGGGTGGCGGTAATATTTTTTGGGTGATTAGTGCATTCCAGTGACATAAACGTAGTTTCCAGCCAACGGCAAACTGCAATTGACCGATTGTGCTAAATAAACTGACTTTCTGCTTCACAACCACTATTGTACGTTCAAAGAGTTAGATCCATTTACACGCCGGGTGGCGGTAATATTTTTTGGGTGATTAGTGCATTCCAGTGACAGAAACGTACAGTTTCCAGCCAACGGCAAGCTGCAATTGACCGATTGTGCTAAATAAACTGACTTTCTGCTTCACAACCACTATTGTACGTTCAAAGAGTTAGATCCATTTACACGCCGGCTGGCGGTAATATTTTTTGGGTGATTAGTGCATTCCAGTGACATAAACGTACAGTTTCCAGCCAACGGCAAGCTGCAATTGACCGATTGTGCTAAATAAACTGACTTTCTGCTTCACAACCACTATTGTACGTTCAAAGAGTTAAATCCATATACACGCCGGGTGGCGGTAATATTTTTTGGGTGATTAGTGCATTCCAGTGACATAAACGTACAGTTTCCAGCCAACGGCAAGCTGCAATTGACCGATTGTGCTACATAAACTGACTTTCTGCTTCACAACCACTATTGTACGTTCAAAGAGTTAGATCCATTTACACGCCGGGTGGCGGTAATATTTTTTGGTGATTAGTGCATTCCAGTGACATAAACGTACAGTTTCCAGCCAACGGCAAGCTGCAATTGACCGATTGTGTACAATAAACTGACTTTCTGCTTCACAACCACTATTGTACGTTCAAAGAGTTAGATCCATTTACACGCCGGGTGGCGGTAATATTTTTTGGGTGATTAGTGCATTCCAGTGACAGAAACGTACAGTTTCCAGCCAACGGCAAGCTGCAATTGACCGATTGTGCTAAATAAACTGACTTTCTGCTTCACAACCACTATTGTACGTTCAAAGAGTTAAATCCATATACACGCCGGGTGGCGGTAATATTTTTTGGGTGATTAGTGCATTCCAGTGACATAAACGTACAGTTTCCAGCCAACGGCAAGCTGCAATTGACCGATTGTGCTAAATAAACTGACTTTCTGCTTCACAACCACTATTGTACGTTCAAAGAGTTAAATCCATATACACGCCGGGTGGCGGTAATATTTTTTGGGTGATTAGTGCATTCCAGTGACATAAACGTAGTTTCCAGCCAACGGCAAGCTGCAATTGACCGATTGTGCTAAATAAACTGACTTTCTGCTTCACAACCACTATTGTACGTTCAAAGAGTTAGATCCATTTACACACCGGCTGGCGGTAATATTTTTTGGGTGATTAGTGCATTCCAGTGACAGAAACGTACAGTTTCCAGCCAACGGCAAGCTGCAATTGACCGATTGTGTACAATAAACTGACTTTCTGCTTCACAACCACTATTGTACGTTCAAAGAGTTAGATCCATTTACACGCCGGGTGGCGGTAATATTTTTTGGGTGATTAGTGCATTCCAGTGACATAAACGTACAGTTTCCAGCCAACGGCAAGCTGCAATTGACCGATTGTGCTAAATAAACTGACTTTCTGCTTCACAACCACTATTGTACGTTCAAAGAGTTAAATCCATATACACGCCGGGTGGCGGTAATATTTTTTGGGTGATTAGTGCATTCCAGTGACATAAACGTACAGTTTCCAGCCAACGGCAAGCTGCAATTGACCGATTGTGCTACATAAACTGACTTTCTGCTTCACAACCACTATTGTACGTTCAAAGAGTTAGATCCATTTACACGCCGGGTGGCGGTAATATTTTTTGGGTGATTAGTGCATTCCAGTGACATAAACGTACAGTTTCCAGCCAACGGCAAGCTGCAATTGACCGATTGTGTACAATAAACTGACTTTCTGCTTCACAACCACTATTGTACGTTCAAAGAGTTAAATCCATTTACACGCCAGGTGGCGGTAATATTTTTTGGGTGATTAGTGCATTCCAGTGACATAAACGTACAGTTTCCAGCCAACAGCAAGCTGCAATTGACCGATTGTGTACAATAAACTGACTTTCTGCTTCACAACCACTATTGTACGTTCAAAGAGTTAGATCCATTTACACGCCGGGTGGCGGTAATATTTTTTGGGTGATTAGTGCATTCCAGTGACATAAACGTACAGTTTCCAGCCAACGGCAAGCTGCAATTGACCGATTGTGCTAAATAAACGGACTTTCTGCTTCACAACCACTATTGTACGTTCAAAGAGTTAAATCCGGTTTTATTTTTGGGGTGCTTATTGAATTAAAGAGTATGTCAGACAACACGCAGAGGAGTGGCAGAGGAGGCAATGTTTCAGGAGCGAGCAGACGTGGCAGCAGAGGAAGGGGTCGAGGCAGCACTAGTCGCAGCCAGAGGCCAGTGCTCCCGGTGTCATCCAGCGGTCGTGTCTCCACCGACAACCCTGCCGTCATCGATTGGTTGACTCGTTCGTCTTCCTCTTCCCAGGTCACCTCTGACACCTACAGCCAACGGTCGGTGGGTACGTCAGACACAACCGTTAGTTGGCATGGCCCGGGAGCAAGCCCACTGAAATCACGTTTCCTCGACCTGCCCCTGTCCTTTGGTGTTCCCTCACCAAGCGAAGTATCGCATGCTGTGGGCTCAGCCCCACTGTACAGTGAGGAAGAGCTAACAGAGGGCGGTCAGGAACGGGGGGAGACATCCGCCTCTTCAGCAGCCAGGCGAAGAAGTACTGGCGAGGAGAGTGGCTCGGTAGCCGGTCTAGAGACAGGTCTGTCTCCTGACCCACACGCAGCCGAGGGGGCTAGTAGTGACGCGGAGACCCTAATTGATGATGATGAGGCTGATCGCACTTGGCAGCCTCGTCGTCATCAGGCTATTGCTTCCGCATCATCAGGAGAAGAGGGTGCCAGCTTGCCAGCGAGCAAAACAGTCGGTGGGTTGCCCAGGAGGCAGCAGGGTCGCAGCAGCGTCAGTGGAGGCAAACGGCCACGGAGTAGAGCACCAGCTCCACTGCAGCCTACCACCACGGCCAGTAGTGGTGCCGGTGTGCACGGAGGAAGTAGCAGTCAGCCAGTGAGGAGTAGCGGGGGCAAAGTTTCCTACTCGGCGGTGTGGCAATTTTTCATCAAGCCGCCCGAGGAAGTAAACGTAGCCGTATGTCGACTATGTGGCCAGAAAGTCAAGCGTGGCCAGGGGGCCAATGTTGGGACTACAGCGTTGCGTCAGCATATGCAGCGTCGCCATTCGGTGGCCTGGGAAAACCGTGATAAAGATACGGCGGTTCTGCCCGCCCCAACCCCCGCTCCATCACCCGCACCGTTACTTGCTCCGTCACCCGACGTCAATCGCCCTCTATCAGCCAGTCAAGGCTCCAACACCTCTGCTGAGGGGAGTTGTCGCTCGTTGGCATCTTCCGCTCGTTCAGATGCTCCTTCTCCTGCTACTCCTCTTCACGGATTCCGTCAGCAGTCTTTCTTGGAATCCGTTTCCAAGAGACAACAGTTTGCGAGCACGCACCCGACGGTGCAGAAGCTGAACGTCCTCCTGTCCAAGTTGCTGGTGCTGCAGTCCCTCCCTTTCCAAGTGGTGGACTCAGCACCTTTCCGAGAAATGATGGCTTGTGCCGAGCCTCGGTGGAGAGTGCCAAGCCGGCATTTCTTCGCCAAAAAGGCAGTGCCAGCCCTGCATTCACATGTAGAAGAGATGGTGGGCCAGTCTTTGAGCATGTCGGTCTCTGCCAAAGTGCACGGCAGCGCCGACGTGTGGAGCTGTAACTACGGTCAGGGACAGTACATGTCATTTACGGCCCACTGGGTGAACGTGGTGCCGGCACAGCCGCACCAGCAACTTGGACAGGTCACGCCGCTTTTGCCTCCACGTTTGCACGTCCTTGGTCCAGCAAAGATGTCCGCCTCTACCACCTCTTCTTCCGCCGTGTCCTCAGCCGCCACCCCCGTGCCAAGTCCCATTACCCGACCGGCATATCACATGTGCAGGGCGCAACGGTGTCACGCTGTGCTGCACCTGGTATGCCTTGGCGAACGTAGTCACACAGGGGAGGAACTTCTGAGTGTAATGAACAGAGAAATCGACAGATGGCTGTCTCCGCGCAAACTGAAAATCGGAACCATGTTGACCGACAACGGAAAGAACATGGTGTCTGCTCTGCGTCAAGGAAGGTTGTGCCATGCGCCATGCATGGCTCACGTGTTCAATCTGGTTGTCAAGCGGTTCCTAAAATCCACCATCCCACTGCAAGACATCCTTAAAATGTCACGTAAACTTTGCATGCATTTCAGCCATTCCTACACCGCAAAGCACACCCTCCTTGAGCTGCAGCGGCGGAACGGAATTCCACAGCATCGCCTGATCTGCGACGTTGCAACAAGGTGGAATTCAACCCTACATATGTTAGACCGCCTTTACGAACAGCGAAAGGCCATCACCGATTTCCTGATGTTACAAGCGGATAAAGGTACTCCCCTGTGTAACTTAGATGTCAGCCATTGGCAGCTCATGCGTGACACCTGCCACTTGCTCAGGCCCTTTGAGGAGGCCACGCTATTCGTGAGTCGGCAGGACTATGGGATGAACGACATCATTCCTCTGTTGCACGTCCTGGAACAAATGCTGTTAACAATGGCTGGTCAGGGTGCGGTAGACGTGGCGCACAGATCTCAACGCCACATGACCCCTGTGGGGGCAGGACAGGAAGAAGAGGAGGAGGTAGAGGAGGACATTGGTGCTCAGGAATTATTGAGTGAAATGGGTGGTTTTTCCACTCAGCGGACAGGAGTGGAGGAGCAGGAGCATCTGGTAGAGGAGGAGGAGGAGACAGAGGACCCAGACGCACCGTGGCAGTATGCTGTGGAGATGGAGGCAGGGAGTCCCTCGCATTCCTTGGCACAAATGGCCCATAGCATGCTCGGTTGCTTGCGTAGCGACAGCCGAATAATAACCATCAGACAGAGGGATGACTTTTGGCTGTCCACCTTGTTGGACCCTCGCTACCGTTCAAAAATGGTGGCCTTTTTCACACCTGCTGAGAGGGAGGCCAAAATAAAGTACTATAAAAACCACCTATGTAGTCAGTTGGTCTCTGCCTTTCTGCGCCAACGTCCATCCTCAGACACTGTGGGCCCTGTGCGCTCACGTTCCGCTGCCATGGCAGCAGGGGAGGGGTGGGGTGGTAGGAGCAGTGGCAGCTCCACCAGCAGCGGCTGCCTCAGTCTGCAGTCGATGATGAGTAGCTTTCTTCACCAGCGCAGTGAGGAAACTACTAACCAGCCGCAGCAGCAGCAGCATCAGGTGGACCTGGAGCAGGACCTCAAACAACAGGCTTGGGCCTACTTGGACAGCACCCTGCCAACCGAGGTAGACAATCCCCTTGACTACTGGGCAACGAAACTTGACCTTTGGCCCCAACTAGCTGAATTTGCCCTTGAAAGGCTGTCATGCCCGGCCAGTAGCGTGGCATCGGAGCGCGTGTTTAGTGCGGCAGGAGGTATTGTAACTCCGCGGAGGACACGACTGTCCACCCAAAGTGTGGAGAGACTCACGTTTGTAAAAATGAATCAGGCGTGGATTAGTCTGGATTTCAAACCACCAGTTCCTGACACAACTGACCTAATAACCTAGCCGTTCAGGCCGCTCCCTGAACACCTCGGGAATTGCTTTGTATATCTGTCGCCTTAGAGGCCGCTGTCTGAACAGCTCATGAATTGCTTTCTATATGTGTCGCCTTTGAGGCCGCTGGCTGGACAGCTGATGAATTGATTTGTATATATGTACTTATTGTCCGCTGTCCGGACAGCTCATGAATTACTTTTTGTATATAGCCTTCCAAACCACTCTCAGAATAAGTCATGATATTCATGCTGTGTATAGCCTTATAGGCCAATGGTCAATCAAGTCATGATTGTTATAGTGTGTATAGCCTTATAGGCCGCTGTCTTTACAACTTTATAATTCCATGCAGTATATAGCCCTATCGGCCACTTTCTGGCATCCAGTTGCTGTAGCCCCCATCACCACACTGTGCCACGGGCCCCTGTACCGCCTTCTCATACTGCTGCCAGATCCATCCTCTGCCATGTGTGTCTTTGTCGTCTGCTCACGCTGCTGGGTTCCAGTTTTAAACCTAGGCCTGTGTATGGCTTCCGAATACTGCTGCCTCCACCGCCACCCTGCGCCATGTGCCTCTGTCGTCTGCTCACGCTGCTGACGGCTTCCGCTTTTTAACCGAGGCCTGTGTTTGGCTTCCGAATACTGCTGCATCCACCGCCACCCTGCGCCATGTGTCTCTGTCGTCTGTTCACGCTGCTGACGGCTTCCGCTTTTTAACCGAGGCCTGTGTTTGGCTTCCGAATACTGCTGCATCCACCGCCACCCTGCGCCATGTGTCTCTGTCGTCTGCTCACGCTGCTGACGGCTTCCGCTTTTTAACCTAGGCCTGTGTATGGCTTCCGAATACTGCTGCCTCCACCGCCACCCTGCGCCATGTGCCACTTTCAGGTCTCCTTACACTGTTGGTGGGTTCCATTTTGTGATAGGGTGCTGTATGGCCTTCCATTGCTGCTGCCTCCACCGCCACCCTGCGCCATGTGCCTCTGTCGTCTGCTCACGCTGCTGACGGCTTCCGCTTTTTAACCGAGGCCTGTGTTTGGCTTCTGAATACTGCTGCATCCACCGCCACCCTGCGCCATGTGTCTCTGTCGTCTGCTCACGCTGCTGACGGCTTCCGCTTTTTAACCGAGGCCTGTGTATGGCTTCCGAATACTGCTGCCTCCACCGCCACCCTGCGCCATGTGTCTCTGTCGTCTGCTCACACTGCTGACGGCTTACGCTTTTTAACCGAGGCCTGTGTTTGGCTTCCGAATACTGCTGCATCCACCGCCACCCTGCGCCATGTGTCTCTGTCGTCTGCTCACGCTGCTGACGGCTTCCGCTTTTTAACCTAGGCCTGTGTATGGCTTCCGAATACTGCTGCCTCCACCGCCACCCTGCGCCATGTGCCTCTGTCGTCTGCTCACGCTGCTGACGGCTTCCGCTTTTTAACCGAGGCCTGTGTTTGGCTTCCGAATACTGCTGCATCCACCGCCACCCTGCGCCATGTGTCTCTGTCGTCTGCTCACGCTGCTGACGGCTTCCGCTTTTTAACCTAGGCCTGTGTATGGCTTCCGAATACTGCTGCCTCCACCGCCACCCTGCGCCATGTGCCACTTTCAGGTCTCCTTACACTGTTGGTGGGTTCCATTTTGTGATAGGGTGCTGTATGGCCTTCCATTGCTGCTGCCTCCACCGCCACCCTGCGCCATGTGCCTCTGTCGTCTGCTCACGCTGCTGACGGCTTCCGCTTTTTAACCGAGGCCTGTGTTTGGCTTCTGAATACTGCTGCATCCACCGCCACCCTGCGCCATGTGTCTCTGTCGTCTGCTCACGCTGCTGACGGCTTCCGCTTTTTAACCGAGGCCTGTGTATGGCTTCCGAATACTGCTGCCTCCACCGCCACCCTGCGCCATGTGTCTCTGTCGTCTGCTCACGCTGCTGACGGCTTCCGCTTTTTAACCGAGGCCTGTGTTTGGCTTCCGAATACTGCTGCATCCACCGCCACCCTGCGCCATGTGTCTCTGTCGTCTGCTCACGCTGCTGACGGCTTCCGCTTTTTAACCTAGGCCTGTGTATGGCTTCCGAATACTGCTGCCTCCACCGCCACCCTGCGCCATGTGCCTCTGTCGTCTGCTCACGCTGCTGACGGCTTCCGCTTTTTAACCGAGGCCTGTGTTTGGCTTCCGAATACTGCTGCATCCACCGCCACCCTGCGCCATGTGTCTCTGTCGTCTGCTCACGCTGCTGACGGCTTCCGCTTTTTAACCTAGGCCTGTGTATGGCTTCCGAATACTGCTGCCTCCACCGCCACCCTGCGCCATGTGCCTCTGTCGTCTGCTCACGCTGCTGACGGCTTCCGCTTTTTAACCTAGGCCTGTGTATGGCCTTCAATTGAAGCTGCTTCTGCTCCGCCACTCTGCCATTGGACTCTTGATAGTCGTCTCCCCACGCTGCTGCTGGGGGGACTTTTTAACATAGGCCTCTGTATGGCCTTCAATTTTAGCTGCTTACGCTCCGCCACGCTGCCATGGGCCCCTGTACCGCCTCCTCATGCTGCTGCCAGGCCCGTAATCTGCCATGGGCCCCCGTACCGACTCCTCATGCTGCTGCCAGGCCCGTAATCTGTCATGGGCCCCTGTACCGCCTCCTCATGCTGCTGCCAGGTCCAGAGTGTGTCATGGGTCCCTGTACGGCCTCCCATTGCTGCTGTCTCCATCGCCACACTCTGCCATGTGCCACTTTCAGGTCTCCTCACACTGCTGGTGGGTTCCATTTTGTCATAGGGTGCTGTATGGCCTCCCATTGCTGCTGCCTCCACCGCCACACTGTGGCTCCACACTCTGGTTTTGGCCCCGTGACTGCCCAAATGAGTGAAGTGTGCGGTGATTCTAAGATCGACGGTACTCATCTGCATGTCATACTGACTGACAGTATTATTTCTCTTCCCCAGCAGACTCCAAGGGCATTTAAATTAAAGGTACAGTGTTCTGCACTCATATAAAGGCTCTCTGAAGCCTAGAAACACCCTTTTTATAAGTTAAATTCGCAGCGAATATATTCGGCTCGAAGCAAATTTTTTCCGCGAATTCGGTGAATCAGCCGAACCGAATTTTTGAATAATTCGCTCATCTCTACTAGTAATGGCAGCTATCAGTGGATTAAAGCGGGACTTTGGAACTGACTAACTGCCACTGATATCTCCAGTGACACTAATACAATAATCAGTGCTAATAAAAAGCACTAGCACTATACTAATGACACTGGGCAGGAAGGGGTTAATATCGGGGCAATCAAAGGGTTAACTTTGTGATAGGGAGTTGTTTTACTGTGCACTTTGTTTTGTTTGTGCTGGGTTTTTATCTCTCTGATTTGCAGAGTGATAAAAAGCAGCACATCTCCCTTGACAGGAGAGAGATCTGTGTTGTATACACTCACAGATCTCTCCCCTGTCAGCTGCTCCACCGATCATGAAGTCCCAGCCGAGAATCACTGGCCAGGACCCAGTAATTGGCTCTCTTTGAGAGCTAATGACAGCCCGGGTAGGGCAATGCGCATGCACTCCCCCTACCTGGAAAGTCAAATCACGTATGTTTACATGATATTGCAGAGAGTGGCTGCCCTGTAGCAGTAAAACTGCTATAGGACAGCTGGGAAGTGGTTAAAAAAAGTGGGCAATGCCAATGCAAAAAAAAAAATAAAAAGCATTAAGTGCGCAGAGAGTCGTTTAATGCAGCCTAATGGTCATTAGTGACTATGTGAAAATCCTTGACAACATACTGGTGGATGCTTTAAAGCTGCACATGAAGTTATGGAACAGTATAATGTAATGTTTTAAGGCTCCATTCACACTTGTGTGACTTCAAAGTCGCACAATTTCCAGTGTGACTTTAGAGTGCAACTTTGATGTGATTTTGAGTGTGACTTTGATCCGACACTTACACTCTCTGGCACTAAGTTGCATCAACGTAGTGCAGGAATCTATTCAAAGTTGCTGTGACTTTAAGTTGACCAGAACAGAATAGGTGCCATTGAAAACAATGGGCTATGACTTGTCATGTGACTTTAGGTGTCCAAATTCACATGACAAGTCTCACGAGTGTGAATGGAGCTTTGAAATGACATAAAAAAAGGGGAGGAAATTGCTCTGGATTTCCCTAAATATTCATACTAGAACATTATACAGGAAGGCAGCTGGGATGATAAAACCTTGTCTCCCAAAAGGGATGTAGGGGGGAGGACTCCATTTATATTAAGAGGGCTCCCAGAGATCTGCCCCCCCCCCCCGAGGAATGGGTAGGGGGTCTTTTGTACTTCTTTTTACGCATTCAAAAAAATGGCAAATGTGAACAAACAAACACGCACTGTAACAAATGAAAAAAAAATTAAACAATGTCCCACAATGTAAATGCAGCCATCTATCGCATTACCTAGTGATGCAGATCTATTGTTGATCACAATGACCTGCTGGTCGACAATGTTGCCCTGGCAGATCCACAGCTTCTGTTTTATACACAAACTGGTTGTGGATCACTGACCAAATATAGTCATGACCATATTTGATCAGGGACGTTTTCCAGGATCCTAGGCTGCTGTTGTTTACAAATAATAGCTGGCTGGGGTCCGTCCGTTAGTGGCAATAGCACTACCACCAGTGGCGTATTTTGGTTGTGTGCTGCCCTAGGCAAGAGTAAAATCACGCTCATGGGAGGGGGGGGAGAGAGAGATTCCAGCAGTCACCCGCCTGTCACACTGGGTGCCATGATCAGGAAAGCCCGACATCTTCCTTCTATGCTGATCTCTAACAATGATCCAGGAACAAGAGTCGGAAACCCTTCAAGAGCCCACAGCCACACTGTTGTGCCTCACCTGTTCCCTATTCTCAGTAATCGGCTGCCACGTGTGTCACTTCTGCCCTGAAAAATGCCGCCCTAGGTAAACGCCTTGTTTGCCATGTGGTAAATATACCCGACTACCACTGCAAAATGACAGATTCCCAGGTAGCTGTTGTTTGTAAATAAACCAGCTGGCATTTTATTTAGCAGTGGTAGCTCTGCCACTGTGTTAGCACTGCCATTGGCCAATGACAGATCCACAGCTGGTTTAGAAACAGCAGCCAATCATAGATCTGTCTATTTGCAGTACAGTATTGCTACCACCACAGAATGACAGATCCCTGTCCAGCTGCTGTTTGTAAACAAACCACCTGGGGTTCTGTTATTAGCAGCTGTAGCACTACTGCCACACTACCACCATGTTATCACTACCACTGCTAAATAAAAGATCCCTAGATGGTTTGTTTAGAAAGAGCAGTTAGCCAGAGGTCTGTCTTTTGAGGTGATCCCGCTGCTAATTGACGGAGCCCTGGCTGGTTGCTGTTTCTTAATAAAACCACCAGGGATCTTGGGTGATGTCATTCAGTAAATATGGTAATGACAATAGCTGGTAAATGACATCAACCAGGATCCCTGGCTGGTTCGCTTGCAAACCACAGCAGGCCAGGGATCTGTCATTTTGTTGAGGTAGTGCGGAGAGGCAACATTGATGGGCAGCGTGTCAGTATGGCTGCAGATCCTCATTATTGACAAACAGTTGTCACTAGACAACTTAATTGATGCTAGATTTAAGGACATTAATTACCTATTTTTAATGGGAGGGGGGTATTTTTTATTATTTATAATTATTTTATTTGTTTTTTTACTTTTGATTCTTTCTTGGAATGAGCAATAAAGGGTGCTAATGTATCCTGTTCTCATTCCCCTAGGAGAGACAGATATCTGGAGGCCTCCATAAGTCCCAAACTACAAGTCTTCGCATCCCTTATGAGGGAGAGGATGCAGGGATGAGGCCCTGGTCCCCTCAACATTGGAACAGGGTGCCATTTGGGGAGTGATTTGCTACTCCCTTTCCTTGCAAGCTACACTCCCAATGTTGCAAGCATATGGCCCGGTATTGTTCAGGAGGGAGTTGGGGCTTCATGCTTCCTGCATGCCTGGTATACATTTTAAGGGGAACATAATGCTGTTTCCCCCCAGTTTTTATGTGAATTGTCTCTTTTAAAAATTTAAAAAAAAAAACAGTTTGGTGTAGCTACTGCATATGTATACATAAATGTTTTGCCATTCATTTCTATTTTAAACTTGTATTGTTTTTCAAGATGAGAGTTCACAATGTCTTTATTTTATTCTTTAATCCCTCCTCCCTTCCCTTCCCTTCCGTACCTTTCCCTGTTATTTCCTCCTCTCCAGCCCCTTGCCTTCAAGCGCCCTTACTACTGATCATAATCGTGTTTTTTCTGTTTTTCTGTTTATGAACAATGATGGGTACAACCACAAATTTGTAATGTAGTATTGTTCTTTAACCTAGTAATCCCTGCCCTGGAATTTTACTTTATATACCTTTTTAGTTTTACTCTGCATGAGATGATGTTACTGATGGATCTGTACATACTGTATTAATAATGATACTGTATGTTAACTGTAGTTTATGTGGAGATTGACATTTCTTGTCTGTATTCCTTTCCTGCTGGAAAACTCTGTATTATTGACTGCTCTTTTACTGACTGTAGCTTTTGTATTACCATTCTGTACAGTCTTCAATAAACCTTTTTAACTGTTAAGAAAAATAGATTATTTTTCTGTGGTTTAAAATAATCACATGATTGAAAGCTGAATACTGCTTAGATTTATCAGGGTCTAGTTATGAAAGAAAAAGCTGGAGAAAAGAAAATGGCATAATTTACCTTAGGTTGCTGTAGGAACCAACTGCTAGTTTGTTCCCAGTTTCTTTTCTTATGTTTGTTATACCTAAATGCCAATTTAATGCTGGACTAAAGAAAATATATTGTCAATTGCCTACTATTATAGAATTACTACAAATGCCATACAGTTCAAGAGAAACCCATTATTTTATTCACTGTAACTACTAACATAACAGGACTGGCAGTGAAAAAAAAACAAAGCAAATTGCACTTAAACTTACACAGTACAGCATCAATCATATTCCTGTTCATTAAGGTGAGATGACTGGTTTATTAAACATGCCAGTTTCGTAAAGTGGCAGCTAAAACGCCTTACATACTGTAGGTATGAGTTAGAGAAAATAGATGCAGATACTTCAGAGACAACCATTCCAAAACCAGGAAACTACTCAGTAACTCATTGTCAGAGTCTTTATCTGCATCTACCACTCTGCTCACCACCCCAGTATCCATTCAGGTCCCTTGTTACTTGAATTTTCTCTTATAACCCCAGGTTCAGTGGTTATGGAGTGAAGAACACAGGCTACAGAATCTTCCAGTTGACTTAGCACCACCCATCTTACCTCTGGTAGACTGTTTACCCCATTCCACATACAAACATACAGTTTCAGTAGAATTTTTCTTTTCAAGGCATATATGTATGTCAAATAGCATGCAGTATTTGATCAAATACATTTCCGACTGGTGTTGGAGTTGAGGAATACTTATTTAAAAATGTATTGTTGTTAAAAAAAGCTAGAATTTTACAGGTATATTTTCTAGGTAGAGATTAAAGAGGCGGTAGTTCAAACTCAAAAAACTTTTCATCATCCCTCTCGTCTTAATTTAGTGATCACTTGTAGACTGACTGCCTCTTCCCATGTGGACTTGATGAAAATTGCTCTACATTTTAGGGAGCTTTGGGAAATCTACTTGCATTGGCTCATTTGTATCATTTTCTGGAATTATAGGCGAGGAAACGTATACACCCAGAGGACTAATTGCATTTTTATCTGTTTACTGGAATCAAATATTTACTTTGGTATGCAGGAACTACAGATTATCCAAAATAAATGCAACATATTGTAAAGCCAGTTGTCTTTAATAAGCTCTGTCTTGTCAAAGACAGCCTCCTTTTTCCAAGGCAGCTCTAAATCTAAAGTTATACTGTCTGAACTAAAGTCTTCGGGCAAGATTTTCTAAAAAAAGACAGTTATGAAGACTCATTCAAGATCATTGAAGATCTTTGTGAAACTGAAACATGGATGCCAGCTAAAAGGTTCACTGGAAAGTATGAGAATAACATTTCAACCTTACCTTGGTCTGAAAAAACATCTGACAGGGTCTTTACTATTCCTTACTCAATCTAAAATTAAAAAACAAAATTGGTTTTACATACACTTTAAAATGGAAGTAAATGGACAAGCAAAATTTATAGTTGTGGGCCCTTGGAGCTGTTTGCAATAATATGCATAGCATATTTGCACATTATGCAGACTTACCAATGAAAACAATTCCCTACAGCTGTATAATGTCTATGCTTCCCTCTGTCATCGGTTCTTCCATCTTCACCTGGTCTTCTTTGGGGTACGGAGTCTTCAGCCATTTTGAATTGGTCAAGCTGATAATGTAGTGATTGGGTTTACATAAGCTTTAAAGAAAGGTACATTGCTATTGTAATGAACCGCCTGGCGGTACCTCTAGCAATCCATGGAATAGGGTTCCCCAGAGCGCGGAGTCTAAGTCCCAATCTGCTTGTTCACCAGGGCCCCTGATGGTGGGGATGGACTTGGAGCAGACCGAGACCAGGTTGCAGCCCCTGAGTACACCCACCTGTGGTAGAGGGATCCACCAGAGGTATCTGCAAACTGAGAGCCTGATGTGAAGAGGCGGATGGGCCCGAGCAGGACGGATGGATGAGCAGCGCAGTACAAGGCAGCAGGCAGAGAATGGTCGGGTCACATGCCGGGTCAGCAACAATAGGTCAGAGCAAATTAGGGGCATCAAGAGAGAGGTCAGGCAAGCCAGGGGTCAGAGCAGGAGAGTACAGCACGGTCAGGAACAATCCGGGTCAGCAATGATCAAATACCAACGAATACAGAAGCAGGAACACAGGATAGACCAAACGGCAACCAGTGTCAGTGCAGAGCGGATTTAAATACCACGCCCTGCGCTGTCATTGGTGCCAGGCACGCACCCGCGGCCCCAAGTGCGCATGCGCGAGTTCCATCTCTGCCGGCCAAGACCTACTGCCCGCACACTAGTGCGAGCCGGCACACTGCGCCTGCACAGAGCCACATGCCTGTCTGCTCCTGACAGCTATATTCACACATACAGTGGTTGGGTAGGACCAGCACATGGGGCAAAAAATGACAGCCACAGTCTTCCACTCCTAGGGTTGCCATCATTGGTTAATTGAAAAAATTGTGTGGGGTGGGGGGTTCGCAATGCAGTTAAACCTGTATAATGTAGTCATAACTAGCAGAACAATACTTGATTTGCACATACAGTAAGCTTATATTTTGAATGAAGGCTACAACCATTCTGCAGCCTTGATACAACTACTGTCAGCTTTCCTGAGGTACAGAGCGACACCAGCTGTATAAATGACTACCGAGTCCCACAGTTTACACAGCTCCATTAATGTAATCTGCAATGATAAACTGTCAGATTGACAGTTGGGTCATTGGCAGGAGCGGACTGACCATTTGGGCTCTCGGGCACTGTTCGAGGGCCCAGGGTCAGTAGGGGGCCCCATGAGATGCCCCTGGTACCTTTCATAGGCATTTTTGGGTGTGGTTTGAGTGTGGGCGAGGACACAGGGGCCCCATGATCCTCTATTGCCCGGGGGTCCTATGAGTTGTCAGTCCGCCCCTGGTCATTGGAGGTGCAAAATCAGGAGAGATTTCCACCCTAGCTGTGCCCTCCCATATCTGAATACCTGAGGTAGAAGCCTCACCTGGCATGGCCCAAAATACATCTGAGAAAGTTCTAATTTATTCAGGCCATCGTACAGTATATCTAGTAGTATGAAAAAATCCTATTATAATAGTGCAGCGTTAAACAATAAACAAACATAAAAATCATGCAATCAACTGTACCACAATTAATGAGTGAAATATATATATATATATATATATATATATATATATAAATAAATAAATAAAGTGCATGAAGTGCTCAAAAACATGTGACCTGTGGTCACAAATATGACCTATAGTAAGTATAGTATAGTAAAACTAAGCAAATATGAAATACCTCTAATGTATGAATAATAATATAACCCCTAATCATACGATGAAAACACCCCTATATGTAGGGGAAATAACACTAAAAGTGATAGGTGCCAATGTGACCAAACAATGAATCACACAAAAAAACAACACATACAAACATAAAGTCTCTAATAGTCCATAAATGTTCAAAAAAATGGTGCTTCAAACAACAATATATCATGCAACGTGACAATGGTGGCGATATCCGTGAAAGTGTTAGTACACTTATCCTCAGTGGCTAAATTGCCCCCTCACCTCCTTTAGATGACCCAATAGGCCACTTCGCTTTCAAGATCACTCCTGGATCCTACCCCAATCCTGGCTGTTAGTATTCCACTTGTAGTTCCTCTCCCAGGTATTACATAAGATACTCCAGACCTCTCAGGAAAGGTAAATCTGCTAAATATGTTTCTCACCAATACCCATGGTGAGAAAGAAAGAAATCCTCCATAGTGTAGTAATTTGATATATACAATATATCTCCTTTATTAATAAAAAATGCCCACTTACGTTTAAAATACATAAAAACCCCTTTGCAACCTCATGCCTGGGTCTACAGCATGGGTTAGGGATATCTGGGTGTTCCAAGATGGTGTCCAACTCCGGATGTGCGTCACCGCGCTCCGGAAGCTGCGTCACATATATCTAGTAGTAGTTAGTCACATTCAACTGGGCTTGTTTTAAGATGCTGTAGACATTTCACAGTTTATCCAAGCCACACATACAAACACAAGCAAAATAACTTAGTATATGCAGGGAAGCATAGCTAGGAATGCAAAAGAGGTATACAGTGAGGAACAGAAGTATTTGAACACCCTGCGATTTTGCAAGTTCTCCCACTTAGAAATCGTGGAGGGGTCTGAAATTCACATTGTAGGTGCATTCCCACTCTGAGAGACAGAATGTAAAAAAAAAATTCAGGAAATCACATTGTATGATGTTTAAAGAATTTATTTGCACTGCTGAACATACTGTAAGTATTTAAACACCTGAGAAAATCTGTGTTAATATTTGGTAAAGAAGCCTTTGTTTCCTGTAGTTCTTGACCAGGTTTGCACACACTGCAACAGGGATTTTGGCCCACTCCTCCACACTGATCTCCTCTAGATCTGTCAGGTTTCGGGGCTGTTGCTGAGCAACACGGAGTTTCAGCTCCCTCCAAAGATGTTCTATTGTATTTAGGTCTGGAGACTGGCTAGGCCACTCCAGAACCTTGATATGCTTCTTACGGAGCCACTCCTTGGTTATCCTGGCTGTGTGCTTCGGGTCGTTGTCATGTTGGAAGACCCAGCCATGACCCATCTTCAATGCTTTGACTGAGCAAAGGAGGTTGTTGCTCAAAATCTCACAATAAATGGCCCCATTCATCCTCTCCTTAATACAGTGCAGTCGCCCTGTCCCCTTTGCAGAAAAGCACCCCCAAAGCATGATGTTACCACCCCCATGCTTCACAGTAGGGATGGTGTTCTTGGGATGCAACTCATCCTTTTTCCTTCAAACACGACGAGTGAGTTTAGACCAAAAAGTTCTACTTTCGTCTCATCTGACCACATGACTTTCTCCCATGCCTCCTCTAGATCAACCAGATGTCATTGGCAAACTTCAGACGGGCCTGGACATGTGATGACTTGAGCAGGGGAACTTTCCGTGCAATGCATGATTTGAAACCATGACGTTGTAGTGTTCTACCGACAGTGACCTTTGAAACTGTGGTCCCAGCTCTCTTCATGTCATTGACTAGCTCCTCCCTTGTAGTTCTGGGCTGATTCCTCTTCCCCTTTCTTATCATCAGTGATACCCCACGAGGTGAGATCTTGCATGGAGCCCCAGTCCGAGGGAGACTGACAGTCGTCTTTAGCCTCTTCCATTTTCTAACAATTGCTCCAACAGTTGATCTATTTTCACCAAGCTGCTTGGCAATTGCCCCGTAGCCCTTCCCAGCCTTGTGGAGGTCCACAATTTTGTCTCTGGTGTCTTTTGACAGCTCTTTGGTCTTGTCCATGGTAGTAGTTGGCGTCTGACTGACTGTGGGGTGGAGAGGTGTCTTTAAAGAGCTCAGACAGGTGCTACTAAGTTAGATTAATGAGTGGAGTAGAGGTGAACTTTTGAAAGGCACAGTAACAGTCTTTGAGAGCCAGAATTCTTGCTGTTTCTTAGGTGTTCAAATACTTATGTTCAGCAGTGCAAGACAAATAAATTCTTTAAAAATCATACAATGTGATTTCCTGTATTTGTTTTAAAAATTCTGTCTCTCAGATTGGGAATGCACCTACAATGTGAATTTCAGACCCCTCCGTGATTTCTAAGTGGGAGAACTTGCAAAGTTGCAGGGTGTTTAAATACTTCTGTTCCTCACTGTATATTGGGGAAAAAAAGAAAATGTTTCAAATAGGTAGAAGAGAGGGGGAGAAGAATCAGATTACGCAATGTTCAAAAGGAAAGTGAAGGTGCACATTAAGTGGATGCATTCTTAGTAATACACAAGTGTAAAACTTCAGGTATGCATTAACTCTCATGGTACTCCCCCTGACAATGCTGTCATTTGTCTTTTTCTCTAGAAGGATGAAGCCACCTTTGCTCAAACATCATCCAGGGTCAGCATCTTTTGACATCATCTCAGCTTACTATAAGACTTCCAGTTCAAATACTATAAGTCTGTTTGTTTCAAGAGTACATTTTAGGGTTAATCAGTGTGCATATTTTCCTGGGCAAATTCTAAAACAGCTGAAGGACTGGTTTTTAATTTTAAGAGGTAAAACATTTTTTGTGCAAAAAATGACCGTTGCTGCAAATGACATGCCAGGAATTTGTTCATGCAACTTGTAAAGTTAGTGAAAGGCTCACTTTAGGACATCCAGTTCAAATACTATAAGTCTGTTTGTTTCAAGAATACATTTTAGGGTTAATCAGTGTGCATATTTTCCTGGGCAAATTCTTAAACAAATTCACATCATGTGCATGCTTGTAGCCTTGTTTGAATTTACCACAGAAGATTTGCATGTCTCCAAGGACAGCATAAACTCGTAATCTTTAACAATAACAAACTCGTTTTTTTGAAGCAGGAAGTTTCAAAAGGACACTGATTTAGGAAGCTCTGTGGGAATTATTTGTCATGTTCCTTTTTTTGCATGCTTAAATAGCCAGAATGCATATTAAAACTTACTGGTTTCAAAGGCAAGTTTGGATTTATAAAAACTGGAAATTGGACCGTACATTTTGAAGGAAAAGTACAGGCATCTGAGGTGTCACCAAAAATCTCAACTGTCCGTCATTTTTGACTGTCTCCAACTGCCTCTTTTGGAACAAATCCCCCTATCTCTCTTTCCTCCCCAGCTTTCTTTCTTTTTGATTTGATGTAAAGACTTATATTAAAAATGTGCTATTTACCTACCAAAAGTGGAATACTATTCTTAAACGTTAGCTCAACCTTTAAATGAATGCAATTGTTATTTTGAAAGGACAGTATAAAGGAAAAGTAGTGGTAGGAAAAATAAAAACGTACCTTTTAGTAGCCAATCAAATAATGTATTTTCCAGTTTTGCTCTCTTTATATTTGTTTGGGCCTCATTCTACCATGTTCTGTATATTTTTAGCACTCAGTGCTTGCCTGAAGGAAGACTGAGCTACGTGTGGCAGGTTTAGGAGACCATCTCTGCCCAGACCTCTGCTGGTTGCGCTTGTCCATAATGTGAGTGCAGTGCAGAGGATCTCAAAAAGACATGGTCCCACGGTCTTAATAAAATGCACCAAAGTAAACCCTATAGGTAGCACACTGGGGGACCTCTCTTACTGTCTTGAGGGCAGTCAGATAGAGGCAGGGACTAGATGGCCTATTAAATTGATTGACTGTGTGTGTGTGTATGTATATATATATATATATATATATATACATATATATTGTGGGAACTCGCTTCAAATGGTGCAGCTTTGTTAAACGCACACAGCAACTCGCTTTCTTTTTTAAGGCCTTTTTAGCCCACTTTTATTTAAAGAAAATGTTCTGTAAAGCTTCAAACCATCAAACACATGCAACTAAAAATTCAGCCTCCTGGCTTGTACACAGTTGTGTGTCTGTCTCCTACAGACTCTTTCCAAATAATGGCTCTTACACACAGCTGGCCACTGGCACACAGCTAGTCTGGCTTCCACCTCTCCTTGGTGAAGCCCTCCTGACTCCAAGGCAGCGACCTCCTGTCTGCCGGGGTGGAGCCCTCCTGACTCCTGTCTGCCGGGGTGGAGCCCAGAACCCTGGTCTTGACTCTACAAAAGAGCCATGCACACCTGTGCAATCAGTGTCCTGGCCATTCCCAAAACCTGGTCCCAGGATTGGAGATTTCATCCCTCCCAGATCTCTTTGAAATCTCCAGGCTCCAGATCCCAAAACGGACTTAATGAATAAATGAGGAAACCGAAAAGCCAGTTTCCTCTGCAATACATTAACCCTCTGGAGCCCCTCAACCTGCCTGGTTGAGAATCCTGGGTGAAATAACTCTTCCACATCATGGCAGATCGTCACACTGTCACAATATATATATATATACAGTGGGGATCGAAAGTTTGGGCACCCCAGCTAAAAATTTGTATTAATGTGCATAAAGAAGCCAAGGAAAGATGGAAAAATCTCCAAAAGGCATCAAATTACAGATTAGACATTCTTATAATATGTCAACAAAAGTTAGATTTTATTTCCATCATTTACACTTTCAAAATAACTGAAAACAAAAAAATGGTGTCTGCAAAAGTTTGGGCACCCTGCAGAGTTAGTATCTTGTACTGCCCCCTTTGGCAAGTATCACAGCTTGTAAACGCTTTTTGTAGCCAGCCAAGAGTCTTTCAATTCTTGTTTGAGGTATCTTTGCCCGTTCTTCCTTACAAAAGTCTTCCAGTTCTTTGAGATTTCTGGGCTGTCTGTCACGCACTGCTCTTTTAAGGTCTATCCATAGATTTTCAATTATGTTGAGGTCAGGAGATTGTGAAGGCCATGGCAAAACCTTCAGTTTACGCCTCTTGATGTAATCCTCCGTGGATTTCGAGGTGTGTTTAGGATCATTATCCATTTGTAGAAGCCATCCTCTCTTTAACTTCAGCTTTTTCACAGATGGCATCAAGTTACCATCCAAAATTTGCTGAAATTTTATTGAATCCATTTTTCCTTCTACTCATTCCCTGTGCCACTGGCTGCAACACAACCCCAAAGCATGATTGATCTAACCCCATGCTTAACAGTTGGACAGAGGTTCTTTTCATTAAATTCTGTGCCCCTTCTTCTCCAAACGTACCTTTGCTCATTCCAGCCAAAAAGTTCAATTTTAACCTCATCGGTCCACAGAGCTTGTTTCCAAAATGCATCAGGCTTGTCTATATGTTCATTTGCAAAGTTCAAACGATGACTTTTGTGGTGAGGACGTAGAAGAGGTTTTCTTCTGATGACTCTTCCATGAAGACCATATTTGTACAAGTATCTCTTTATTGTGGAATAGTGTACCACAACTCCAGTGTCTGCCAGGTCTTTCTGGAGGGATCATGCAGTCAAACGTGGGTTTGGAATTGTTTTTTTCACAATCCTGTGAGCTGTTCTGTCTGATATTTTTCTTGGTCTTCCAGATCTTGCTTTAACTTCCACTGTTCCTGATGACTGCCATTTCTTAATTACATTCCGAACAGAGGATATTGACATCTGAAAACGCTTTGCTATTTTCTTATAGCCTTCTCCAGCTTTGTGAGCGTCAACTATTTTCAGTTTCAGTTTTCTAGACAACTGCTTAGAAGAACCCATGGTGTTGATTGTTGGGGCAAGGTCAGATGAGTCTGGGCATTTAAAACCTTTGAGCCTGACATCACCTGGTCTTCCCAGATGATGATTGAGAACAATCCATGACACTGGCAGGTCTCAGCTTTGCAAAGGGGGCAGTGCATGCTATAAATTCTGCAGGGTGCCCAAACTTTTGCAGACGCCATTTTTTTGTTTTCTGTTATTTTGAAAGTGTAAATGATGGAAATAAAATCTAACTTTTGTTGACATATTATAAGAATGTCTAATCTGTAATTTGATGCCTTTTGGAGATTGTTCCATCTTTCCTTGGCTTCTTTATGCACATTAATACAAATTTTTAGCTGGGGTGCCCAAACTTTCGATCCCCACTGTATATATATATATATATATATATATATATATATAAATACAGTCATGTGAAATTGTAGGTACGCCCCATGGAAATTGTTGACTCCTTCAACATATGTGAACAGGCAAACATTAGATCTTGATTCAAATGGTGCCTACAGGCAAGGCTGATATACTTGAAAAAAATAACACATAAAAATGACATTATATATTTAATTTGTATGATCTAAATTAAGAAAAATGCAGATGTCATGAGTAAAAAGTAAATACATTCCAACATTTACCATCATTTCAAATCCATGAAGTTAGCATCTGGTGTTCCAAATTAGGTGCCAATGATTAGAATCTCCTTGGGATGTGTGCAGGTGGAACCTATCTTTTCCTTACAGCTCCATGCCAGCACAGCCAGGTAAGGGCCCCACCCCCCATGCTTCCAGGACCTAACTCATAAATTTGAGCCCACCTGTAGCCTCAGCGTTCCTCTTTTTCCTCCCATGTGCAGGACCTAAGTGTGCTCCTCTACCTGGCTGGTCGGATGTCTGTCCATGCGTGTGGGTTTCAGCGCGATGCGGTCCCTGGTGTACCGACTAAATATGGGGTGAGCAAACTGCGGCTCTCCAGCTGTTGCAGGACTACAAGTTCCATCATACTTCTACAAGTCATAGCTGTAACTGTCAGTTTTGTAATTTTGCAATGCCTCATGGGAAATGTAGTTCCACAATAGCTGGAGAGCCGCAGTTTGCCCACCCCTGGACTAAATGACCCATAATCCAGGGAGCCCCGCTGCTGGTCCTCGGGGCGGCTTTTATCATGGCTAACAGCCTTGTCTGGGGTCCGCTGGGTCCATGTGAAGTGGGCAGCGGTGTCAGCAGTCTCCCCTAGGCACGCACACCTGCGCAGTGCCAGTGTTTACAGTCAGATGGCGGAGGTTGGGTGAGCTAAATTTAAAATTGGTTTGTATCCAAATGAATGCTATATTGCTAGGTATTGTTGTGCCTTGGTCCCTGCCGCCGCTGTGCATACCCTGAGCTCCTCCAAAGGTAGTACTCTGCATACCAGATGTACAAAGTAATACTTTGTTCACACATGGCATTAACCTCTTGGTGGCTTGTCATGTTTGCATTACTATTGTGCCATTATGCCAACCCCCCCAAAAGACCTGCATTTCCAGAGAAGGTAGAGGAGTCGCCTGTAGATGACTACTGTAGCCAGCATTGCCTGGTGGAATATAGGACATCCTTTTATTTTTTGTTTGTGCTCTCCAGTTCTCCAAAAAAAATTAAGAGAAGGTCTTTATGATGTCAACAATTCCCTTGGATGGTTTGTGTACATTGCAGAATATTGTTGTAATTCTGTTACAGATCCCTACTTTTTTGTTGCTCTTCTTAACAAAACATGCTCTCTGGCAAGGCAAAGTTTGGTTCATTAACCAACTGATGAAATCTGGCTGTGGTTGAAAGCTGCAGTATCAACCTCCATCTATCAATTTTTAACCCTTTAGGGTTTGTTACTAAGCAAGCTATTTTCTACTTCATTACATTATTATTTTTTTTGGGTGCTCTGTTAAGCAGCAGGCGAAACTCTGTGAAAGGATTATCTAGTCTGGCAATGAGCAGTCTCAGAGCTTTCCCAAGCAAAGCAACCCTCTTCAGACTTTTCAAAAAAGAAGATGCAGATGAACATGGGGGTTATATGTTCTAACAATGAGCTGTCTAATAGCCTTCCCAGGCAAAACAGCCTCTTCAGACTCTCCAGAGGGGAAGGGACATATGAACATGATGGTATGAATCTTGCTTTGTTCAAGCAACCAGAAATGAGCATGATGACACCTAACATGTAGTCACAATCATTTAACAAGTGGCCAGTACACTCAAAATTAGTTGTTTTCACTCACCCTGTGCAAGGGTTATATGTTTTGGCAAATAGAAGTCTTATAGCCATGCTAGGCAAGACAGCCTCTTCAGACTCTATGAACAGGAAGATGCAGACGAGTATGACTGTATGTATCCTGCAGGTTTAAGCAGCCAGGGATAGAGATTATGACACTTAATAGGATGTCACCATTTGAAAGGGTTATCTGCTTTGGCAATGAGGAGCAGCCTAGGCTTCTTAGGCGAAACAGCCCTCTTCAGAGTTTCCAAAGATGACGATGCGGTTGGACATGACTGCATGAATACTGCTTTATTTTAAATACATATTTTTTTAAAATCTATTCTTCAGATTGTTTTAACATATAAAAAAGTAATTTTAACATATATTTTTACATATATTTGTAAATGCATCCCAAAAATGTAGATTTGTATTTTTAATGACAGACAGTATATTTGAAATGTATTTTTAAAAATATTTTTCATATATTTTGTAATAAAAATGCATTTCAACCTAAAGTGTATGTGTATATATATATATATATATATATATATTGAAATATATTGAATATGGCCAAATTGTAGCATTTCAAATATATGTCAATATATTTAGGAAGAATATTTTTTAAATATATTTTCAGATAGATTTTTCTTCCATGTGGGAGGGCCATTTATTCTGGCAATGTCCAGTCTTCCTTATAGGGCCATTATTACTGGACTCAGAGTCTTATCAAGATCTATCCTCTTCAGTCCCTTCTGAACAAAAGGAGGACGACCTTTGTCCAGGTTTTTGGTTCCTCCTTTGGTAAGGTTGATGAAATGCCTTTAAATAGAAGCAAAGCTGTGGAAGTATTTCAAGTGCCTCCAGAGGATGGCTTGACAATTTCCTTATGGTGACTGAATCAAGTGCTTGTTCTACATGATTGAAGCATGTTGTCGCAGCAGGATGTCAAGGGTTTTGAATCACCCCTTTGGTCAGTGTGTCAATTATGGGATTGGCCAGAAACATGATTTTACCATTGGAAAATGCTGTGGCCTTCAAGGACGTACTCAATAACTGCATTGTTCTTGATCTTAGAAGGTGAAGACTGAATTAAAAGTGGTCAGTTTAGCTTCCTGCCTCAAGATGAACTTCTGTTGAGTTAAAGGAGACTGAAGTTCAAGAGTCTGTTTCCATGCTTACTCCAGAAAGGGTAGCCTCTGCATTTCTGGCTGGGGATCAAAGAAAAAAATCACACATAACTCCAAGAAGTCATCCCTCTCCTGTGTGGCTAGTTAGTTCCCATATGTGCTGACATGGAGCTGTCAGGAAAATGTATAATTGAATGACAGATACATACCATAATTTTCCTTTTCTGACAAGCTCCATGTCAGCACAATTCCCACCCAGCTTGGAAGGACTAGTTACAAAACTCTGAAGCTGCAGGTGGGCTCAAAGTTATGAGTTAGTTCCTGGAAGCATGAGGGTGGTGGGGCCCTTACGTGGCTGTGTTGATATGAAGCTCGTCAGGGAAGGAAAATTAGGGTAAGTATCTATCATTCAACTTTCCATTATTTTAAACCTCAGACATCTAGGGTATGTTGTTCCTTTGCTATTGACATGTGTGGTGCATTTATGCCAAAATCAATAAAGTTCTCTAAAGTGCTCATATAGTGGATGTTTATCAGTTTGGCAAGGGGCAATCATTCCAGCGTAAGCAAGATAATCTACAAGTAGTACAGATTTAAAATTATTGCTAATTTGTCCTGGACTAGCTGATCCACTAAAATCAACTCAACAGCTGACCCTTTCATGCTAAAAAAAAGTATCCATGAACCACAAAATGTAATTGTAGGATCTGCAGGTAACTTTTGCAACAGTTGGTATACATGCATCTACAGTCACAAAATTGAACCAATTCAACCAGCATGTGTTAAGGACAACTTGCTAACAGATAATCAATCACAGATAGAGTTGTTTGGTCAAAATAAAAGTAGACATGTTTGACGAGGACCAAAGACAGTATTTCAGGATTGGAATCTCAAATCAACTGTAAAACATAGTGGTAAAAATGTTAGGTTTTGAGGCAGAGAATTGTATATTTGCTACGGGAACATACCAAAACAAGGAGAAATTCTGCTTCTAAAGGTGGGTTCCCCACATAAAGAAGTAGTGGAACAATCCAGAGTCTGTCAGAACACAAGTTAAGTGTCTCCCCATCTCAGAGACACATTTTATCTCTGGCCTGTATGTTCTTATCTAAGTATAACATATTTATTTATAGGCACTGTTTGAATAAAGATCTAATGTTTTTGTGTTCAAATATGTTGAAATGGTCAACATTTATCATGAGGTGTACCTTCTTTTTCACATGTCTGTATGTGCAGGAGTAGTGTTACCTGCCAATTACATTAATTGCTTAATGTGAGTAATATACTTTGCCGCTTTGTGATCCAACTGTCATTTCTGTATTGCTGCGATGGTTTAACTACTTACTTACCATAGTACATCTCTCAACATCATTAAATGGCTGAATGAGTGGCGGACTGACCATTTGGAAACTCAGGCACTGCCCGAGGGCCCGGGGTCAGTAGGGGGCCCCCGTGAGATGCCCCTGGTACCTTTTTCATAGGCTTTTTTGAGTTTGGGCAAGGACACAGGAGCCCCATGATCCCCTATTGCCCGGGGGCCCCATGAGTTGTCAGTCTGCCCCTGGGCTGAATACACAGACACTGTACCCAGCCAATCCAAGACTCATCACAGCGGTCATATGGTACTGTTCATTGTTCAGATCCCTCCCCTTCCAAGAGGTGAAAGAGAGAGATCCTGTAATTGTAAATTGGGGCAGAATAAATAGAACAGTGGCTGCACCTGCAGATCCATTTGTTCTGTTGCAGACACAGGTATTTTTTTTCCCTTTCCTGCCCTCACCCCTCCTCCAATATATCCACTTCCCAACCGGGCCATAGTCAAAAGATGTCCTTGGTTGGAAATGGAATGCTGGGGTTATGGCTGCAGCAATGTGCCATAACCCCAATTTAGTTTTTTTCAGCTTGTGATTCAGCGGGGTCAGCGCATGCTGAAACGGACAGTGCGCAGAAGTCACCAACTGTCTGCAGAGTCAATAGCTAAAGATCTCTGAACTTCATGTGGCCTTCAGATTAGCACAACAACAGTGTGTAGAGAGCTTCATGGAATGGGTTTCCATAACCGAGCAGCTGTATCCAAGGCTTACACCGCCAAGTGCAATGCAAAGCGTCAGATGCAGTGGTGTAAAGAATGCCGCCACTGGACTCTAGAGCAGTGGAGATGTGTCTTCTGGAGTGACCAATCACACGTCTCCGTCTGGCAATCCAATGGACGTGTCTGGGTTTGACAGTTGCCAGGAGAATGGTACTTGCCTGACTGCATTGTGCCAAGTATAAAGTTTGGTGGAGGGGGGATTATGGTTTGGGGTTGTCTTTCAGGAGTTGGGCTTGGCCTCTTAGATCCAGTGAAGGGAATTAATGTATCTAGCACACCATTAGCAAGCACCATATTTAACCCCTTCAGTACTGGCATGTTTCTTAATTTACAAACAATTGTGCCAAAAATGAGATCACCTTGGGGTGCCTACTTTCCAAAAATTAGTCCTTTCAGTACTATTCTGTCATTTTTATTTGAACAAAAAACTCAGTGTATTTTTTTTCTTTTAATAGTAAAGCTTTAGCTGCCTAAAAAAATCATATAAAATTCACTTGGGTACAATGTTGCATGATGGAGTAATAGTCAGTCAAAGTATCACAGCTAAATAAAAGCTGAATAAAAGTGGATTTATTCCAGCCACAAAAATCTGAAAATGTAATAATATTAACCCCTTCAAGGGTAAAACACATTTTTTTCGAAGGGTAAAACACATTTTAACGCCTAAACACAGTTTTACTTTGAAATTAAGCTTATATTAGGTAATGGATATTTTTATTATTGTTATTATTATTATTAGAAAAAATTGAGCAAAAATAGTAAAAAAATTAAAAAATTTTAAAATTGAGCCTTGTGTTTCTTTCTATTATTACAGCCTCAGTTTTGCACAGTTACACAGGCTACGCTCCTGTACTGAATTTGCTAACTCTGATTTCACTGCACACTGTGAGCTTCTCACAATGTGTATAATGGCTCATGTACACTGTAGCTGACGTTTAGGAGCTGTTGAGCGGTTTTTTTCAGCAGCCCCTGAACTCTACTTTATATTTTCCTATGTGTTCATGTACACATAGTTGTTTACAGTAGTTTACAGGCAGTTGAGTTTACAAGCATTTTCTTGACAGTACCAAAATCATGTTCAGGAGTAGAGTTTACCGGCGGTTCACGCACCAAACGCTTGTAAACGCGGTTAAATGCATTTATGCCTGTTTGCATTTAGAAACGTTTTTTGGCTGGTCCATATCCAGATGCTGTCCAGAGCCTTTTTTCTTAATCAAATATGCATGCACAGCATTTTCCATGTATTCAAATGGCCCTAGTACACCAGTGCAGGCAGTTACAGGTTTTGCATGCAGGAAAAAATGGTAGAATGTGCTGCATTATGCTCATGATGGGATCCATAGTGAATACAACCAGAAAAGACAGGTAATCTCAACACATACTGCTCTCTCTGCTTCTGCTCTCTCTATTTCTCTCAAAATGTCTGAAATAGTTAATTATTTACTAGTTTTCAGTACATTCTGGGCATTTGGGATGGTCTCCTGAGGTTATCTTTTAAAAATGCTTCTAAACGCAAACGCACATAAACGTGGCTAAAAGCGCATAAACATGGTATGTAAACGGGGCTAAACTGACATTTTTTAAACTACATTTTCTAGCAGTCAGTTTCCAGCAGTCAGAAGAGTTTTCCAAACGCCCCATGTACATGAGCCCTTAGAAGCTGCAACAAGTCAGATAGAATCCACCTCATTTCCTGGCTGGACAATGTTCAGCATCACCTAGGTCTTTCCTCTCCTGCCTTTCTGTTTTTGTCCGACAACTATCTTTTATTAGATTTTGATTCTTTTGGTGGCTCAGCATTACATGTGGGCATTGCCTAGAATGGTCTGCATGAAAATGCAGTGTGCCTAGGAGCACCCACTACTCCAGACTAACAGTCCAACAAAGGTACTTTGATATTTGTATAACTCCTCCAGGGAGCTCGTCCACCATTTGCATCTGAGCTAAGGGCTTATAAAGAGCACTACGGAGGCATGATGCTAAGATGTTTTCTGGAAGCTATGCACTGCACCCCTGACAACATGCTGCAAAGTGGGACCCTTACTCTCTGTGGAAAAGCAGTGATCTCTGTGTAGAGGTGTGAAATAAATGTGACATAAATGTACAGATTTGAGTAGATAAGATGTGACCTGTAGAAAATATGACAATCTAATCCTAAATGTAGTTTCAGTCTTTGTCATTAAAGAAATAAGGTATTCAGAGACAGATGGTCATCAATAGCATTTGAAAAGAGACAGAGCAGCGTCCTCAGGCTGGAAGTGGCACCTGGGTGCTAATAAGGTTTGTCACCTTCTGGGGAAACCGGGAAGGAAACAGCTGGAGACAGGTTGGCTTCATGACAGCGGGAGACCGGAGCTTTGAAGTATATCGGTGGATCAAAGGAAAAGTTTCATCTCTCATAAAAGCTAAAATATTAGTTGCAGAGAGATGAAAATACTTCCTTCTGATGGGGCACTCTGTGGGTTACATCGACATATAAAAAACGTATTTGTGCCTTAGGTGGAATGCCAGAAAAATGCAGAAAATGGTTAGGTGGCGCTGGATTGCGACAGCCGAACAGTGATTGGTACTGTTGCGATCGGGCTGATGCGCTGGTGTCGGAAATCCAATCCCCGACTTGGTGATTCAAGCCGGTCTTGGCCCAATTGACTTTGGGCAGTTCGGCACCCAGAACATCCTGTGGGCGGGTACAGGAATACCCCCCAGGGTCAATTGGCCAAGAACTAATGTCCCGCCTATGTCCATATCCCCATAAATTGAGGACTCTGACATTGGGACATTGTGATTCGTATGGAGCTGGTTCAATTTGACTGATGGATTGCTGACTCTCTGACTTGCTACAGTTGCAGGATAGATCTTGGTAAAAGTTTTATCTCTGTTTTTTATTCCCTTTTATTTTAGAGTGAATAGTCTATGTGTGTCTTCTTGTATTTTTTGTAACTTTTTATACTTTGTACATATTTTATGCACTGCCCACTTTCAGGATATGAAATCTTAAAATGAATAAGTGACTTCTGTGTATTTAAGCATGGGCTCATATCTTCGGAGAGATTAGATTGTATTGTATGTTAGTGCCTTTATATGCTCGGTCAAGCTCATTGCTAATCTGTATGATATTGAGCTGTGTGTGGGCAGATTGTGTGCAGATTGTAAAAGGTAACAGATCTGCCAGACGGACATCTGTGTGTGTGTGGTGTCCCAATAGACCGTTCTGCGGATAAATTGTTGGGTGGTTGCCAGCTACCGTTTGTGGTGTGTCCAGGGGTGGACTAACCATTTGGAAACTCGGGCACTGCCCCAGGGCCTGGGGTGTGTGGACAATGGAAGAGTGATTAACACCGAGGTACTGGCTTGTAGGATTGCTGGAGGGATCCTAGAAGGGTGTGTGATTGCTAAGCTGCTCCTCAACTCTAATTAGTGCACCAGATTGTATATAAGATTTGTGTCTGCCTGTGTGTGTGGTTAGTCATCTGGATTGGGGTGGAGTCTCCCTCCGGTGGTGGCCAAGAGGTAGTGCGGGCTGTGAAAGTGTATCACGGCCGGTCTTATATATTGTTTTATATATTCAAAGTTAAGTCCCCTTTATTCCCTCTTACCCCAAGTCATGGCCGCACGTGCCCGCCTCGGTTAGCTACTCGCTGTGGGCATGGCGTGTGGGTGAATCCGTGACAAGAGGTATGACACCCCCTCTGCTGAATCAACGCCAGATAATTCCAATAAGCAGGGAGCTTGTGCTCGTTCTGTTTCACATGTGCCTCTGTAGAGAAAGTACTGCTTCCACAAAGATTGCACTTGTCCCACTCTGCAGCTGCTGGCAGCGAACAGCCTTATGAAAAATATATAGAAAATCCTCCTGTGCTTATATGGAGTAAATACCTATACAATGAAGCAGCTGACACTCAAAACTGATACCTTAACAGTAAAATACTATAAACAATAATATAGTGCAGTGCTAAATCAATAGCATCAATAAATCAAAACATGCATATAAATATACCACATAATAATAATAAAGTGATATAACTCACAACACACTATATATAAAGTGCACAAAGTGCTCCAACAAAAGTGTTCACAAGAAGTGTACACTGAGGTCCTACAAAACCTCAGAAACGTGCAATAATAAACTCCATAGATGTGTATTAAATCATATAATAATATTGAAAGCAAACCCCCATTTATAAAATGCAAATCCCCTATAAAAAAACTCTCACTGTGACCAGTGTTAATGTGATCAATATATACTATAAATAATCAATGTAAAAAACACTCCAAAAGTTCATAAAACATCCAAAACAGTGCTTCAAACAGCCATGCCTCATGCAGAGTGATACAGTAATAGTGACAATATCTGTGAAGGTGTCAGCCCACTTATCCTCCTGTGGCTAAAATGCCCCCTCACCTCCACTCTGCGACCCAAAGGGCCACTATGCCTTCAGGATCACTCCTAGATCCTTCTCCAATGGTGGCTGGTATCCTCAGCACTTCACCTGTAGGCCCCCTCTCAGGTTAGAAATAAGTACTCCAGGCCTTTCAGGGTAGATACACCAAATAAATATACCCCTTCACAGAAGCAGTGATTACTGCAGAGACTTCCTCCGGCCACAGTGGGGAAACATCTGACATTACCAGAAACCTTGAATGCTGAAAAGTCTAAGGCAGGGGTGGTGAACAAGTTAGACACAAACAGCCAAAATTTTAAACTGTGAAAGTCAGAGAGCCACACCACGCAGTGACCTGCCAAAACAGACAAACACTCACACAAAAACACATAATTAAAACCATATTATTCACCATAACACTTTCTTCCCCTTACAAAACAACAATGTGTTCATTTCAAGGTAAGTGTCCACCCTCAACACACACATCAAATGCAACTTAGCCAGCCAGAGTTAACACATCAACTACCCTGGAGGTTGCTGTGGCACCTGTCTCTCTCTCTCCCTTCTCTCTCTCACTCTAACACACAAGTATACAAAAAAAATTCTGAACTAATGGACTGCAGACACAGTACAGGAGATGACCAGAGACTGCGGACAGCACAGGGATGACCAGCGACTGCGGACAGCACAGGGATGACCAGAGACTGCGGACAGCACAGGGATGACCAGAGACTGCGGACAGCACAGGGATGACCAGAGACTGCGGACAGTACAGATGACTGCTGACCTTTGGGGAGGTGGGGAGCGGGTACCTGAATTTGACAGGTACCCGCTCTTACTTCCGCAGAGTTTTTGTTTGATCTTACCTGTTCCTCGATCCAGCCGCGCGCTGTCTTCCCGGCTTCTGTAATGGCGCTCGGCATGACAGCCGGGTGCCCAGTGCGCATGAGCGAGAAGCACTTGCGCTTTGTGATTGGTCTGGCGGCTTCTGGGATCTGTCATGTGTCCCAGGTACCGCCTTACCATTCACAAAAAGCACCGCTTCTTGCGCATGCGCACTTCGCACCCGGCTGCCATGCCCAGTGCCCACACTACAGAAGCCGGAAGACAGCGCGCCGCTGGATAGAGGAACAGGTAAAAATAAGAGAAACATGAAACTTGGCAAAGAGCCACAGTATATAAAATATGATATGAGGCAAAGAGCCGCATTCAGTTTGGCCGGGAGCCGCACACGGCTCGAGAGCCGCGTGTTCGCCACCCCTGGTCTAAGGGCTCATGTACACAGGGTGTTTGAAAAACTTTTCTGAATGCTGGAAACTGACTGCTAGAAAATGTAAGTTAACCCCTTCACGCCGGCGCGTCCCGGCCCTTTAAGGATTTCAGAAGCCGGGAGGCAGGGCAGGGTTTAGGGTCATGTGACCATCATGTCACGGCGGTCACATGATCGGGAAAGGTCCCGATCGAAAGAGGAGATCGGGACCTTTCCGTGAGTGTCGAACATGTGTGCTGGGAGCGCGCAGGGCCGGCGCTCTCAGCACATATGTCTTTTTGTAATCGAATGCAAATGTGCGGCTGCTCGGCGTCTAGGCCCAGACGCCAGGAGGCTGCACATTTGCGTTCGGCCGGCATGAAGAGGTTGAAAATGTCAGTTTAGCTGCGTTTACCTACCATGTTTATGCGCATTTAGCCGCGTATATGTTTGTTTGCCTTTAGAAGCGTTTTTAAAAGATAACCTCAGGAATCCCTCACAAATGCCCAGAATGCACTAAAAATAGTAAATAATTAACTATTTCAGACATTTTGTGAGAAATAAAGAGAGCATAAGCAGAGAGAGCAGTACTTTCTGATGGGTGTTGCAACTGTAGCAAAAGTGGCTTGTGAAACATGCTTGGCACTGTGGGAGGAGCTACATAGTGCTGTAATGCCTGTAATGCCTCCGGATGCATTCTGGAGTGCACACAACACTCCTTGTGCTTTTTTGCTGTGTTTTGATGTGTTCCAGTACAGTTCTGTGCAGAAATAATGCAGCACATTCTACAATTTTTTCCTGCACGCGAAACCTGGAACTGACTGCACTGGTGTACTAGGACCATTTGATTACATGGAAAATGCTGTGCATGCATAATTTTTGATGAAGAAAAAAGGCTCTAGACCAGGGGCGGACTGACAACTCATGGGGCCCCTGTGTCCTTGCCCAAACTCAAGAAAGCCTATGAAAAAGGTACCAGGGGCATCTCATGGGGCCCCCTACTGACCCTGGGCCCTCGGGCAGTGCCCGAGTTTCCAAATGGTCAGTCCGCCCCTGCTCTGGACAGCATCTGGATATGGACCAGTTGAAAAATGTGTGTTACAAGCATTTGGCATTGAAACGCCGGTAAACTCTACTCCTGAACGTGATTTTTGTGCTGTCAAAAAAATGCCTGTAACCTCAACTGCCTGTAAACTACTGTAAACGACTATGTGTACATGGACACATAGGAAAACATAAAGGAGAGTTCAGGGGCTTCTGAAAAAAAACACACAACTGCTCCTAAACTTCAGTTTAGCAGCTGCAGTGTATATGAGCCCTTAGGCTCCATGTACATAAGCAGCTCCAAAACTTGAGTTTAGGAGCATTTGGTATTTTTTTGCCAACGCTCTTGAACTCAACTCCATAAAAAAAAAGTAATTTTTAACATATATTTTTACATACATTTGTAAATACATTCCTAAAATGTAGATTTGTATTTTTAAAGACAGAGTATATTGGAAATTTATTTTTAAAAATATTTTTCCTATATTTTGTAATAAAAATGCATTTCAACACAGTATGTGTGTGTGTGTATATATATATATATATATATGTATAAATATTATATTTATTGAAATATATTGAATATGGCCAAAATTGTAGCATTTCAAATATATGGCAATATATTTGGGAAGAATATTTTTAAAATATATTTCAAATATATTTTTCATCCATATGGGTTATTTTGTTTCCTGGTACCCAGTAACCGTTATATGCAGCATCCAAACATAAATCCAATCATTTTGCCACAGACTTGGCTTCTTTAAACGTTAATAGTCATGTAGATAATAATATGTTACTTCATGGCAATAGAAATAATTCTCACAGCTAATGTGCTGAAGGATTGGACATTAGTTACATGCAGTTTGTATTGCCGACTTTTAAGTCAGTATTTGCGGTCTACCCACAACTGCATTTTGCCATATTTTCCCAATGAAAGGAAATCCATGGCTCACCCTATTCTAGTGAAAAGTACAGACAGAGCTCAGTACTTGGTACCGTAGACAGGCAAATAACTGTTTTCTCATAGTTGAAGTTGACTCACTCTACCAGAACATGTGGCTGGCAGTGAATTGCTTTATGCAATGACTCATACAGACAATGACTCAAACAGTAACAGTTAAAAGCCTACTTCTCTCTATGAAATATTGGGCTCATGTTTGTAATGTTTTTTTTATTAATGTCAGAATGCAAACAGTATTGCATATTAACTCAGATTCACAGAAATTATGGCCCCTCTTTAGTGACTGAATTCTCCACAATGATTTTTCCTCATTTTTAAGTTCATAATCTATCCTACTTTTTTTTTTTTTTAGTTAGTTATTTTCAGCAGGGTACAGCATTGCATGATTGCACAATTAGCAGTTAAAATAGAACAGTGCGGTATAGCAAAAAATGGCCTGGGGAAAATCTTCCGGAGCTGAAGTGGTTAATAAATGTATGCTAGAATTAATCAAAATACAATGTGGAAATTAATATATTTTTGAATATATTAATATAATATTTTTTTACATTTTGATCATAGATACATTCCAATACGAGATTCATTTTTTTATCCCAGCATCAGAAACTTTAGGTCGTGTCTTCGGGACAGCAAGTGAAACGAAATGTTCCTAATGGAACACAGAGGCCAAAATCAGTGTAAAAAAATTGACAGAAGTTTTACAGAGGTAATAAACTCAAAACCAAAAATGTAATATATTGCAGTTTACCAATCCTTAAATGTGGTGGCTGCATCAGTTTTCTTTTGTTTAGGGTTTTCTCCTCTGTTTCCCCCTGGTGATCTGGCCATTAACACACTTCCTGTATTAGAGTGCCTCCACTCTGGATGAATGAGCACAGGGGGTACCTTTGGACTGCAGTAATGTCAGTCTGGAAGGAAGGGCATGTTAAAGTGTTAACCCACAACAGTAAAATCAGCCTGTATATGCAGTAAAGCATGACTGTTATACTTACTGTGGAACCTAAGGGGTTAATCCTAGGCATTGTGTAAAAAGGCCATTTGATCCTTCCTTCTCTGTTCCTCCCCTTTTTCAAGTGACCACTTCTTATATCCTGATAAGACAGACTGAACCATAAGCATTTTGCACATGCTCAGTTTGGTGTGTATTGCTTTTTTTATTTTATTTTTTCTTGGGAGAGTGCATGTGATCAGCACAGGGCCAATCAGCACTGAGGCAGAGGTTACGGGTTTTGCATCCTCCTACAGCAGAAAGAAAACTCCTCCTACAAGTTTTAACTAGTGCTTGGCTGGACACTGATAGAAGTCACAAGACTGCTCTAACTGCTGATGAGAAAAGGTATTTAGCAGTTTATATTTACTAAAATAATTGCATTTCCATGTTCTGTGTACTGTGGGAGACCAGATATAGTGAATGCAGGGTTCTGGGTTTAGTAACACTTTAAATGTACTAGCAGATTTAAATACAGAAAAAAATTGTTGCTGAACTCTAACTAATACTTTATAAGCAGTGGCAAATATCGTTTTTTCCTTTTAGGATAAAGGGTTGACATAAATAAATAAAAGTTGATTATTTTAGGCACCCCTGTCAGTGTTACATGTTTTTTCTCAACACTCTGTCTCATTTCACACTACTACAACCTGAAAGTCGCACGACTTACAATGCGACTTTGCCAGGTGACTTGAGTACTACTTTGAAGCAACTGAAGCAACTTTCAGGGAATTCCTGGGTAATCTTCCTGTAATGTCAGATCCAAATCACATCAATATAGATGAGGATCCAACTTGGAGGCAACTTCCATTAAAGTCTATGGGCACAAGTCAGATAGAAGACACCTTGAAGTAGTACAGGAACGTTTTCTAAAGTCGGAGCGACTTCAGTAGTGCTAATTAAGACAGCTCTCATTGACTAACATGGGATTTCACATATCATGCGACCTCTCACAAGTCGAGGCAGTGTGAATCTTGGTATGTTGAAAAACAACAGACTTGCTGGATGGATCACCAAATCAAAATAGAATAAAAGAAAAAAAAAAGCGTAAAGAAAACTAATGCAGTTTTCATATTTAAGAATTGGTAAACTGCAATAAATAAAATGTTTGCTTTTGGGATTAATATTGCTTTAACTATTTCCCATTGTATCCAAAACTAAAAAAAAATGTTTTGGCTTTGTATATACTTCAATACGTGGACTCTGTTACTGAGATACAGAAAAAAAACCCAAATGATTAGGTCATTGAGACATGTAAAAAGTGTACAGTTATGATTACTCTTTTTTTTTTCCCACCAGGAAAGGGCTTTCACCCTTCCACCATTCAGACAGGAATCTCTGACTAAGTGTTTTTGCAGCAATGAGCTCTGAGGTCTCTTGTATACCAGTGACTAAGGTTTTCATTTATACAACACTATTTAAACAGAGCATTACTTTGACTATTTATAGAATTTATGAAACACACACCTTATGACAAAATGGAATCCAAATCCAGTCTTGAATATATTTCTGTGAAATAATCAAGTCAGGATGGCTTGTTACATAGTTACATAGATAGTCTGGCTGAAAAAAGACAAAAGTCCATCCAGTTCAACCATAGAAAAAAAAAGTTATAATCCTATACCCACAGTTGATCCAGAGGAAGGCTTGTGTAAGACAACATTATTGAAAAATGATTACAATCAATAAAAAGAAACAATGGGCAAAATAAAATGCCATTTGAATATGTTTTAAAAAACTGAGCCAAAGGAAAAAATGTCCATTTTATTGTAATTTTTAGAGTTTAAAGGTTTGTCACCACTCCTTGTGTATAAATAACAAGAAAAGGAAGTTGTCTGTTGTTTAAACTTTTGCATTAAAGTAAAGTAAAGTTATTTACACTTGCGGACCGCCCACAGTACTTGGCATGTACAGCCAGAGCAACATATTGCTACGTCGCTCTGGCTGTACTAACACGCTGTATTCACAGCAGAAGGTGGATCCCGGTAATCATGACCCGGTGACCAGTTCACAATGTTAGCAAGCTGTTATGAATCAATATGATTCATAACAGCTTTGCTTCTCTTCCTGGTGAGCTGTGATTGGCCCACAGCTCTTACACGATATATGGGCCAATCACAGCACACTGTGCCATGTGATTAGCTGTAGCCAATCACTAGTATTTTGCACTGTCATGAAGTTAACCCATTCATGACAGTTCAAAGCAAGCATTGCATTGCAGGGGCAATGATCTGTATTAAGTGTAAAAAAAAAAAAATTCCTGATCACCCCCCAGAGTAGTGTAATGTTACTATGGTAACATTGAACTACTCTGATGAAAGTATTTTTTTTTAAATAGTAGAAAAAGAATGTTAAAAAAAAAAAAATTTAATATTAGGATTTTTTTTTTAACTACTTGTCGACCGGCCGCCCGCAATGTGCTTATGTCGCTTATGTCACTTAAATCTCCAGGTGTGCACCCCCCCCCCCCCACTGTCTCCCATCGGTCCAGGGAGAAGAGAGAGAACCCCACACTGATCACTGTATTACTGCCACTAGCAACATCAGATAATGTTAGGGTCAGTTAATGCCCCTCCAGCCAGGATCAGCTAGATTGCCTTCACATGAACAGAACTATACTAGTGCCTCTTTAGTATAGTGTCCCCAAAACACAATGTTGACAGGACTAGCGACTAGCCCCTTTGCTGTTTTTCACTGAAGATTTATAAAAATTTATTGTAAACCAAAGCAATTTCTATTCACAACAATACATTGCCACCCACCCAAATTCAGCTCTTGCCAGACAATTCACATGGAAACCTACCACGGTTTCTGAATTTAAAACTTTTTTGGGCCTAACCCTTAACATGGGCATTACATAAAAAGAATGAATTGCGGTCATATTGGTAAACAGACCCAATTCATCAAATGATCACGTTCTCTGCTGCCATGGCCAGGCATAGATATGAGCCGATAATGCGCTTCATGCATTTCAGTGATTACACTCTCTTGAAAAAAAAAAGAACATTACATATATGTCCAACAAGGACCAGCAAAGTACTGGTACCTCACAGGACTTGCTGAGTGGGTATACCAGGATGATGGCTGTAGCTACAGGCATCATCCTGGTATCGTTTCTTTTTAATTGGTGGTCGGCTTTTATGTAAAAGCAATCCTTATTAGCTGCTAGATTGTTTTTAATAGCAGTGGAAATGGACGTTCCTCCCAATCCAGCCACCTTCCACGGTTTTCTTGGGCTCTCCTGAGAACCTGAGAGCCGGCAGTTCCATTAGCTGACCATGGAGCTGATCGGTGACCAGAATCTTGGTGTGATCAGATGCTTTAAGGGCAGAGGAGAGATCTAGAATCTAACAGACCCCGGATTTCTCAGAAAAGAGTACCTGTCTCTGCCTGTTGCTATCCTAGGGGATGGTAAATTAAACAATAAAAGTGATAAAAAAATAAATAATTTTTAAAAAATCACCCATGCACCATTCCCCTGCACCCACCCCCCCTTACGCACAAAGGCGAATGCAAATGTCTGTCTTCTGTCAGTAGAGATTGCACCATGCATGTGAGGTATCACCATGAACATCAAATTGAGGGCAGTAATTCTAGCACTAGAAGCAGTGGTGTATTTGGGTTTTGTACTGCCCTAGGTAACACAAAAATTGGACGCCCCCCCCTCCTCGGAGAGAGCCTGACACCGACCAATCCCCCCCCTTCCCCCGCAGAGAGAGCCTGACAGTGACCAACAACACCCCTGCCACCCCATCCCCCCCACTAAAGAAAGCCTTTCCTTAACACCCCCCGAGAAAGACACTCACCTTCTAAGATCTGGCCAGCCCCAGGAACACCAATTGGGCTCTGCATACACCATACAGCCTGTCTCGGATCCCACCTGGTCCCCATGGCGCATATTCCCCTTCTTCTGGGGGGCAGTGTTGCCCCCCTAATAAAATGCCGCCCTAGGCAAATGCCTTGTTTGCCTTGTGATAAATACACCCCTGACTAGAATGCCCGTATAAATCTAAAGTGGTAACCTGTAAAGGCTTTTAAAGAGTCTACTATGGGTATTAAAAATGTACGTAGTTTGTCGCTGTTGCATGGGCTTGCGTAATTTTAAAGCATGTCATGTTTGGTATCTATTTACTCGGCATAACATCTTTTATATTGTATCAAACAATTGGGCAATATATAATGGATTAAAAATTGGCAAACGGTCCACAGATATGAAAGGGGCCTTAAGAAAGGGCACAGCAGTAGCTTTTTCACTTCAGGCTGTAGCACTCTTTACAGAGAAGAAGATATAGGAAGGAAAGAGTGGGGAGGGGGTTTGTATAATCTAGTTTTTAAAAATGCTTCTTGTCAGCAAGGCAAACAGGGACAGCCTTTTTATGTGAAATGATCCACTTGATGGCTGGAAAAAAAAAATATAACCAGCGTTGCACTTGACTACAAAAATGGAAAACATTTTTAAATTTTAAAATATTTTATTTTTTAGCTCTGAGGTAATAAAATATTTGAAAAAGTACACACAAAATATATACCCCCCTAATTCAAATATTATAATAGTAGTTTAGCAAAAGACAAATGGGCAAGTCTGACACCACTCAGTCCACAAAAATGCTCTGTGTTGGTTGTCAGTCCACAATAGGGCTTGGAAGCATTCCTGACATAACAATGGGTATTTTCTGTGCCTGCAAGGTCGTTAAAAAGTCTCTGTGGACAGACCACTCATTTCAACTAACAGAACGTAGGATTTTATGTTCAATTAACATATTTATGCATATTATTTATCTGTAAAAACATACATTTTGTAGACGTCCTAAAGCCCTTGCACTGCTGCTGGGCACCACCACCTTGAATGGGATGTCTGTAGATCCTGCAGACTTTAATCTGTCACACAAGTGACTCTATAATATTGTTCATCACTCATCTCCTGACTAATACACTAAAGGTTATGTAGGGAGGCGAGTGGAAGGGTGGAGGAGCTAGGCCAGCACAGAGAGTATGGCTATGACCAGCAAGGAGGAAGAGGTTTGTGCTAATGTACTGACTTGTCAAATGTTCTAGTAGATTCAAAAGCACACTGCTATTGAATATAAAAAAAAATACATGGAAAGGAAAAAAAATTTAAAGGATAAGTTCACCTTTGGGAACATGTTATATGTTCCACCTCTTTTTTAGGGTGGAACATGTAACATGTTTCCATTGCCTTAGCCGCCGACACTCCTTCTGACAGATACTACGGGGAGACTTCCCCCCATACTATCTGTCAAATTTGAAAACAGCTTCTGTGAATGAATGAACTGCAAGTTCCGACAACCTTGGCGGCTGAGAGCTTGTAGTTTTCAATGAACTTCCATGGTTCTGTGAACACTGTGGTAGTTCATTGAAGCTTCCTGTTAGAATATCTGCTTGCTTGTACATCCCGTACTGCAAGCAGATATACTGACAGGTCTGCAGGAGACCTGCATGGCATCAGCGATCTACTGAAAATTAAAAAAAAAAGTGCATTTATTATTTTTGTCTAAAAGGTGAGCGTATCCTTTAAGTAAGCATGTGACTTACTTGCTGTTTCTGTGCTTTTACCTGCAATTTTATAAGTCGGTGGCAAGGTCTCTTTAATGAAATGTGCATATATAGCAGAGATGTGCTGCATATTATTTTTATTTTGCCTTGACATACAATATAACAACAGATTTTGCTTTAATAATAAAGTTGTCAGCAAAGTTATTTTCAGAAACACCATATGAACTTGTTAAAAGCAGATCACATTCACAAGATGTCCTAGAGGACAAGGACAGCGGACAATAAAATACACAGTGGTGTGATCACTGATATTTAAAAGCACATTCTATACAGTACGTACTGCACATGAAACAGTCAAGTTACACAAACAACCCTGAAAATTACCTAACATATGTGAAACAGAAATGTCATGTTGCAAACTGGCACCTTTATGAACATATTTCAAACTTGAATGGGAAGAAGGTAAAGTTTTTAGTTTTTACTTAGGCTGGCATGTGTGAAGAAAGGTACAGACTACATTGAACAGAAGGCACATTTGTGATCCCACATTAAGGTTTAAGACCAATTTCCAGTTTGGGCAAAAAAGAATCCCTTGGTAAGCCCTAAAAATGAAAAAAGCAGCTCTGGCTGCTGTGCTCACCCTATCCGTGGTGCTGTCCCCCACAGATTCATCCTGTGCTCCAGGTTGAATGACAAACAGCACCCCGAGTTCAGAGCTGTACTTTAAATAGCTGTAACTTAGAGGGACTTGATTTTAATAATCTGATGAATCAATGCAATGAGAAAGGAATTATATAAAAAATTTGATCATTATATTTTGTATTTTTAACTAAGCATACCCTATAGGACCAAATCCCATAAATACCTGACCATCACACTTCCATGATCTTATTGTACATACTATTGCAAAACCATAAGAATTGTTATGAAACTTAACCCCTTCACGCCAGCACCTCCCGGCCCTTTAAGAGTTTCAGAAGCCGGATGGCGGGGTTTAGGGTCATGTGACCGCCGTGACGCATCGTCACGTCGGTCACATGATCGGGAAAGGTCCCAATCGAAAGAGGAGATCGGGACTTTTCCGTGAGTACCAGACATGTGTGCTGGGAGCACGCAGGGCGCGTGCTCTTGGCACATATGTCTTTTTTTAATAGAACGCAAATGTGCGGCCACTCAGCGTCTAGGCCCAGATGTGGGGAGGCTGCACATTTGCGTTTGACAGGCGTGAAGAGGTTAAATAACATAAAGTGCAGCACTCATAGAAAAATAAATATTAATGAATCACAGTAAGATATACTAATAAAATGAGTGACAATGGTGAAAATACGCAGAAAAAATTGTTATAAGTGAACCGCTCTAAAAATAGCGCTAAGGTGAATCATAATAACTGATAAAAAGTGTTGCAGTGAATAACAGCGAAAGGAGGTCAAATAACACTGTAATAGTGACAATGGTGAAATGTCCAATATGAATGAAATAATCAGAGCAAAAATATCAATAAATAGTCCAAAATGTATCCATGATAAAAGCTGAAAGGTGACTTTGTGATAAATTACTTCTCTTGAATGCACTCACCAGAACACAGTATGGGAATAACACCACTGGCCTCATACAGAGTTAAGGGACTCCAGCAGAACTTTCCACTAAACAGCAATCAAGCACAGCCCCATCTTGAAGGGAACAGCTGTGAAGTTGGAGGGTCAGCGGTGTCCGATGTCGGGGAGACAAGAGTGCTGGGAAGTTTTCCGATAAGTGTATTTATTTTTCTATGAGCACTGCACTTTACATTATTTATGTTTTTGAGGATATAGAGGGTTGTCCTTTTGTGCAGTCTGCTTTTGTCCCTCCGTGCGCTCACTACCTACCTTTTTATTTTTACATTATTATGAAACTGGTTCCCTTTGCTACCTTCACTCTTATTCTTCAGGCCCAAGCCATTTGTGGCACTTTTTGTTTACATTTTAAAATCAATATTTTTTGCTAGAAAATGTCTTAAAACCCCCAAAAGCCTTAGAATATAAATTGGTGGTTTTTGCAATTTTGTATGTCACACAGTATTCGTGCAGCAGTTTTTCTAACAATTTTGGGGGGGAAAATAAATTTTTTTTAATTTTATTGCAAAAAAAAACCACTGTACATAATCCAATTTTTTGTAAAATATAAAAGACGATGTTACGCTGAGAAAATAGATACCAAACATGCCATGCTTTAGAATTGCACATGGTAACAAATGACGTAAATTTCCTATTCATAGGCAACATTTTAAAAGCCTTTACAGGTTACTACTTTAGATTTACAGAGGAGTTCTAGTGCTAGAATTACTGCCCATCGTGGCGATACCTCATCTGTGGGACGATCACTGTTTGTGTGCATGCAGGACCGACGTGTGTGTTTACCTTTGTACATGAGCACGGAGGAGGGGGGCAGGGATACTTTAATTTTTCTTTTTCAATTATTACCTTTTTTAACACTTTCAAAATGTTTTTCTTTTGATCCCTTTTATTGCTGTCACAAGGAATGTAAACATCTCCTGTGACAGCAATTGATGTGACATATTTTTTATAGAGGGATCTGTGGTCTATAACAGGGGTCTCCAAACATTTCAAACAAAGGGCCAGTATACGGTGCTTCAGACTTTAGGAGGGCCAGATTAGGGTCAGTGATGATAGAAAATGTCCTGACCCCAGTATCAGTGAGAATAAACATGGCCTCAGGGTTGGTGGTAGGTAAGAGGAGTAGTGCCCCATCATTAGTATTAGTGGGAAGAATTGTACACCATCATTGGTTCTAGTGGGAAGAATAGTACACCTTCATTGGTTTCAATGGAAGAAATGCTGCCCCATTGTTGGTCCCAGTAGGAGGAATAGTGCCCTAAGGGCTGGATAAAGGGTAGCAAAGGGCCATATCCGGCCCTCGGGCCGCAGTTTGGAGACCCCTGGTCTATAAAACCACAAATCCCTCCTCTGCACCAAGAGTGGTGTTTTTGAATGCTTTCAGATTTTTAAAAATTGTGCCGAGAGTTTCCAAATAAACCACAAGTGATGTCAGGTCATTGATTCCGGTGTACAATAAAGCAATAAACGAGAGCCGATCAAAGCTGATCCCAGCTTTGTTCGGCTGTCCAGCCAGCCGGGATAAAGGCTGGCTGGTCGCTCAGGACTCCCGATGGGATAGGAGATCCCGAGAGAGCGATGGGAGAGATCTCCTCTCGCTGCTTGTACAAGCAATTGAGCAGCTAGTTAGTCCTTCCGATTGCTTGTACAAGAGAACTGACTGCCAGCTCTAAAAAAAATGGTACTGGGGTGATGCCTGCAGGCACTCTTGTATAGCCACCAACATTACAGCGACGTACAGGTACGTCACTGGTCCAGAAGCAGCTATGGAAACGTTTTTATCAGATTTTATAGTGTTTCTGTGACCATTTAGCCAAATAGCAAAGAATAGTCACTGTGTGGTATACCCATTCTATGGCATGTATTAACAGTGTGAGAAGGGGGTGCAGTTTTAGATCCTTGCCCTAGGCGCTGGACAACCCTGTCCCATTACTGCAAGAAGCTGATACCAAAGTAACATTTAGGAACTCTGTTTACATTTCAATCTAAACACTGGAGAAAGGAAAAATGCTCCCTTGCAGTGGGACCACCCCCTCCTTACAAGGCTTAAATGCTTAGGTCTCTGAGGCTCCAAAAAGAGGTTTTACTTATCCGATCCTCCACTTTTATAAGCTCCCTCTACTCTGTAAAACCAGCCTCCACAGCTTCTTCTCCCTTGTGTTCCACTGAAGACATGGAGTCCAAAGCAGAGCTCATAGCCATTAGCTGAGGGACAGTCCACTTCCAGAGCATGGGGGAGTAGAGGTGAGAGCCCGCTGCTGGGGAAGTGGGGGATCAGGTAAATATAACCACTGTTCATAGTGCCCAAGACCTAAATGAGCATTTAACCCTTGCACAGAAAGCACTTCAAGGGAACATTTGCCCAGGAATTAGCTTTAAAAATATGTTTAATGATCTTTTAAAGTATATGTGAACCCTCACCTTGTTACATAGTTAGTCTGGCTGAAAAAAGACAAAGGTCCATCCAGTTCAACAACAGAAAAAAAAAAGTTATAATCCTATACCCACAGTTGATCCAGAGGAAGGCAAAAAAACCCAGCAAACCACGACCCAATTTGCTCCTACTGGGAAAAAAATTCCTTCCTGATCCCCAAGAGGCAATGGGATATTCCCTGGATCAACTTTACCTATAAATGTTAGTATCCAGTTATATTCTATGTATCTAAGAAAGAATCCAGGCCTTTTTTGAAGCAATCCACTGAGCTGGCCAGAACCAACTCTTGAGGGAGTCTATTCCACATTTTCACAGCTCTCACTGTGAAGAAACCTTTCCTTGTTTGGAGATTACATTTCTTTTCCTCTAGATGTAAAGAGTGCCCCCTTGTCCTCTGTGATGATCTCAGGGTGAATAGCTATACACCGAGTTTATTATATGAACCACTGATGTATTTATACATGTTGACCATATCCCCCCTTAATCTCCTCTTCTCAAGAGAGAATAAACTCAGTTCCTCTAATCTTTCCTCATAGCTGATCTCCTCCATGCCTCATATCAGTTTGGTTGCCCTTCTCTGTATTTTCTCCAGTTCCCCAATGTTCTTTTTGTGAATTGGTGCCCAAAATTGAACTGCATATTGCAGATGAGGTCTTACTAATGATTTGTACAGGGGTAAAATGATATCTCTCTCTCTCTGGAGTCTATACCTCTTTTAATACGAAAGGATTTTGCTCGCTTTAGAAACCGCAGCTTGGCATTGCATGCCATTATTAAGCTTGTGATCTACCAGAACCCACAGATCTTTCTCCACCATTGATTCCCCCAGTTGTACCTCCCTAGTATGTATGATGCATGCATATTCTTAGCCCCCAAGTACATCTCCTTACATTTATCAACATTAAACCTCATTTGCCACATAGTTGCCCAATTAAACAGTGCATTGAGGGCGGCTTGTAAATTGAAGACATCCTGTAAGGACGTTATTCCACTGCACAGCTTGGTGTCATTTTAATCTCAGACCCTATAGTTAAACAAAACATTATATTTAAAATAGAAATCAATGGTAAAAGGTTTGTATATATATAAAAAAATCATAACTATCTTTTTTCTCTTTTTTACAAGTGATCACATACCCTCTATTCTCAGCTACATAGGGAGCTCAGAGAACTGGGGAAGAGAAACAGCAGGACAATGATCTTCCAGTGAATGGCTGTAAGGGGGGGGGGGCATGTCAGGACAAGTCTGATCATTGGAGGAGGGCAGGCTGAGTTCCCAGCACAGCTAAAAAACTGAACACGCTTTGCTCATACCTAGTGTAGTAAGATTTTAATAGGAAAGCAGAGGGACTGGCAGGAACACCAGGGATTTCACACAAAGGAAGCAACACAAAGAGAACAGGATACTTTTTCATACAAGAACATGGTACAGCAGGCACACATCAGGAATATGAAATGTTAGGTTTACATATTCTTTAACCACTTGCCCTCCAGAGGATTTACCCCCCTTCCTGACCAGGTCATTTGTTGCATTACGGCTCTGCGTTACTTTAACTGACAATTGTGCGGTCATGCAACGCTGCACCCAAATGAAATTTACATCCTTTTCCCACGAATTGAGCTTTCTTTTGGTGGTATTTGATCACCTGTGCATTATTTATTTTTGTGCTATAAAAAAAAGGCAATTTTGAGGAAAAAAACAATATTTTTGACTTTTTACTATTAAACATGTCCAGTAAAAAAAATTTAAAAAATCAAATTTCGTCATAAATTTAGGCCAAAATGTATTCTGCTACATGTCTTTGCTAAAAAAAAATCCCAATATTTGTAAGTTATTTGGTTTACATGAAAGTTATAGCGTTTACAAATGGCGGTATATACACTGGAATTTTTTTTAATTTTTACTAGTAATGGCAGCGATCAGCGACTTATAGCAGGACTGCGGCGGACATTCTGACACTGGGGGGAACTGACTTGGTGTCACTGACATCCCCAGTGACACCAATACAGTGATCAGTGCTAAATAAAAGCAGACACTGTACTAATGGCACTGGGCAAGAAGGGGTTAACATGAGGGGCGATGAAAGGGTTAACTGTGTGCTGTGTGCTGTTTTACTAATGCTGGTCTGTGTGCTTCACTGTAAGCACACTGCTTTGCATGGCTGTGGTGCACAACCATCCAAAGCAGTGGGCACGAGCTGACAGGGAGGAGAACTGTTTTTTTTACAAACAGTTCTCCTCCCTGTCGGAGATGCTCGGCAATCACCAGGCCCCGGCGAGTAATCACCTGGCCAGGACCCGGTGCTTGACAGCCATGGCCACGAATGGTGGCGCAGGTAGTGCGCATGCCCCCTACCCGGAAATGCAAAATCACATATATATAAGTGATTGTACACACCCTTGCCGCCATGTAGCAGATTTTCTGCTATAGGGCAGTCGGGAAGCGGTTAATGATTACAGAGATGCAATACCTTGTATCTGTTACATCTGCCTAATGCTCTTCTTTAATTGGTACTTTACTAAATCAGTTATAGCTTGTGGTTGGTATGGATATTAGATATCTCTATTTTGGCAGCGATGGTGAATGGTTCAATACTCTATGTAGAGTACTCGGAAAAAGGGTCATTGCTGATTATTTAAATAAATATATTTATAACTAAAACCTTCATTTTGGCTAAAAAAATAGCTTCTGTTTATTTTGCATCTATATAAAGTGCTTGAAGGTATGCGTGCACTCCTTTCCAACACAGCAATCACATTATCACTGCATTAAGCCTAGAAGTGAAAGCACTACATTCATTGATAGAACCAATGAGCTGACTAGCACCCAGGGCAAATATCGTAAAAGAGCTGTTTAGTATTTTTCTTTGCTAAGATGATTTCTGTAGTCCATTCTACTTCTAGGATGACAAGTGGTATTGTAAAACGTTTAGAAAATGGTGCTGCAAAGGAAGTTGAAAGGCTTATTGTACAATATTCCATGGCACCCATTGTATGCTTGTTCTGACTTTTTCAGATTTCTTACAGAACCTGAGCAGTGCATAATATGAATGGTAAATGCTCCTTTTTTTACACCATAATGGTGTTCAGTATAACCAACTTGTTGCTTTTTTCATGTAGACATCCTCTTATTGCATTTTAAATTCAGAGGAGATTGCACGACTGCTATGTTGGGGAATAAAATTGCAGATATTTCAGAACCATAGCTCAGTAGGAGATCATTTAATATAAGCTTTTTAAATGGTAAACAGCATAATATCATACTGTCATTCAAACATTACAAATAGAGATGAGCGAAGTATTCAAAAATTCGATTCGACTGATTCGGCGAATTCGTGGAAAAATTTCGATTCGAGTCGAATATATTCGCTGCGAATTTAACTTATAAAAGGGTGTTTCTAGGCTTCAGAGAGCCTTTATATTAGTGCAGAACACTGTACCTTTAATTTAAATGCCCTTGGAGTCTGCTGGGGAAGAGAAATAATACTGACAGTCAGTATGACATGCAGATGAGTGCCGTCGATCTTAGAATCACCGCACACTTCACTCATTTGGGCAGTCACGGGGCCAAAACCAGAGTGTGGAGCCACAGTGTGGCGGTGGAGGCAGCAGCAATGGGAGGCCATACAGCACCCTATGACAAAAATGGAAACCACCAGCAGTGTGAGGAGACCTGAAAGTGGCACATGGCAGAGTGTGGCGATGGAGACAGCAGCAATGGGAGGCCGTACAGGGACCCATGACACACTCTGGACCTGGCAGCAGCATGAGGAGGCGGTACAGGGGCCCATGACAGATTACGGGCCTGGCAGCAGCATGAGGAGTCGGTACGGGGGCCCATGGCAGATTAGGGGCCTGGCAGCAGCTATGCGAGGCCCGTAATCTGCCAGCACCCTATGACAAAAAATGGAACAAACCAGCAGTGTGAGGAGACCTGAAAGTGGCACATGGCAGAGTGTGGCGATGGAGACAGCAGCAATGGGAGGCCGTACAGGGACCCATGAGAGACTCTGGACTTGGCAGCAGCATGAGGAGGCGGTATAGGGGCCCATGGCAGATTAGGGGCCTGGCAGCAGCTATGGGAGGCCCGTAATCTGCCAGCACCCTATGACAAAAAATGGAACACACCAGCAGTGTGAGGAGACCTGAAAGTGGCACATGTTTGGGGCATGATTCATGGCGGATTTAGTCAGTTGTGTCAGGAACTGGTGGTTTGAAATCCAGACTAATCCACGCCTGATTCATTTTCACAAACGTGAGTCTCTCCACACTTTGGGTGGACAGTCGTGTCCTCCGCGGAGTTGCAATACCTCCTGCCGCACTAAACACGCGCTCCGATGCCACGCTACTGGCCGGGCATGACAGCCTTTCAAGGGCAAATTCAGCTAGTTGGGGCCAAAGGTCAAGTTTCGTTGCCCAGTAGTCAAGGGGATTGTCTACCTCGGTTGGCAGGGTGCTGTCCAAGTAGGCCTAAGCCTGTTGTTTGAGGTCCTGCTCCAGGTCCACCTGATGCTGCTGCTGCTGCTGCTGCTGTGGCTGGTTAGTAGTTTCCTCACTGCGCTGGTGAAGAAAGCTACTCATCATCGACTGCAGACTGAGGCAGCTGCTGCTGGTGGAGCTGCCACTGCTCCTACCACCCCACCCCTCCCCTGCTGCCATGGCAGCGGAACGCGAGCGCACAGGGCCCACAGTGTCGGAGGATGGACGTTGGCGCAGACAGGCAGAGACCAGCTGACTACATAGGTGGTTTTTATAGTACGTTATTTTGGCCTCCCTCTCAGCAGGTGTGAAAAAGGCCACCATTTTTGAACGGTAGCGAGGGTCCAACAAGGTGGACAGCCAAAAGTCATCCCTCTGTCTGATGGTTATTATTCGGCTGTCGGTATGCAAGCAAGCGAGCATGCTATGGGCCATTTGTGCCAAGGAATGCGAGGGACTCCCTGCCTCCATCTCCACAGCATACTGCCACGGTGCGTCTGGGTCCTCTGTCTCCTCTTCCTCCTCTACCAGATGCTCCTGCTCCTCCACTCCTGTCCGCTGAGTGGAAAAACCACCCATTTCACTCAATAATTCCTGAGCACCAATGTCCTCCTCTACCTCCTCCTCTTCTTCCTGTCCTGCCCCCACAGGGGTCATGTGGCGTTGAGATCTGTGCGCCACGTCTACCGCACCCTGACCAGCCATTGTTAACAGCATTTGTTCAAGGACGTGCAACAGAGGAATGACGTCGTTCATCCCATAGTCCTGCCGACTCACGAATAGCGTGGCCTCCTCAAAGGGCCTGAGCAAGCACAGGTGTCACGCATGAGCTGCCAATGGCTGACATCTAAGTTACACAGGGAGTACCTTTATCCGCTTTTAACATCAGGAAATCTGTGATGGCCTTTTGCTGTTCGTAAAGGCGGTCTAACATATGTAGGGTTGAATTCCACCTTGTTGCAACGTCACAGCATGAGGAGTCGGTACGGGGGCCCATGGCAGATTACGGGCCTGGCAGCAACAATGGGAGGCCCGTAATCTGCCAGCACCCTATGACAAAAAATGTAACACACCAGCAGTGTGAGGAGATCTGAAAGTGGCACATTGCAGAGTGTGGCGATGGAGACAGCAGCAATGGGAGGCCGTACAGGGACCCATGACACACTCTGGACCTGGCAGCAGCATGAAGAGGCGGTACAGGGGCCCATGGCAGATTACGGGCCTGGCAGCAGCAATGGGAGGCCCGTAATCTGCCAGCACCCTATGACAAAAAATGGAACACACCAGCAGTGTGTGAGGAGACCTGAAAGTGGCACATGGCAGAGTGTGGCGATGGAGACAGCAGCAATGGGAGGCCGTACAGGGACCCATGACAGACTCTGGACTTGGCAGCAGCATGAGGAGGCGGTATAGGGGCCCATGGCAGATTAGGGGCCTGGCAGCAGCTATGGGAGGCCCGTAATCTGCCAGCACCCTATGTCAAAAAATTGAACACACCAGCAGTGTGAGGAGACCTGAAAGTGGCACATGGCATGAGACACTGTGCACCTGGCAGAAGCATGAGGAGGCGGTACAGGGGCCCATGGCAGATTAGGGGCCTGGCAGAAGCTATGGGAGGCCCGTAATCTGCCAGCACCCTATGTCAAAAAATTGAACACACCAGCAGTGTGTGAGGAGACCTGAAAGTGGCACATGGCAGAGTGTGGCGATGGAGACAGCAGCAATGGGAGGCCGTACAGGGACCCATGACAGACTCTGGACTTGGCAGCAGCATGAGGAGGCGGTATAGGGGCCCATGGCAGATTAGGGGCCTGGCAGCAGCTATGGGAGGCCCGTAATCTGCCAGCACCCTATGTCAAAAAATTGAACACACCAGCAGTGTGTGAGGAGACCTGAAAGTGGCACATGGCAGAGTGTGGCGATGGAGACAGCAGCAATGGGAGGCCGTACAGGGACCCATGACAGACTCTGGACTTGGCAGCAGCATGAGGAGGAGGTATAGGGGCCCATGGCAGATTAGGGGCCTGGCAGCAGCTATGGGAGGCCCGTAATCTGCCAGCACCCTATGTCAAAAAATTGAACACACCAGCAGTGTGAGGAGACCTGAAAGTGGCACATGGCATGAGACACTGTGGACCTGGCAGCAGCATGAGGAGGCGGTACAGGGGCCCATGGCAGATTAGGGGCCTGGCAGCAGCTATGGGAGGCCCGTAATCTGCCAGCACCCTATGTCAAAAAATTGAACACACCAGCAGTGTGTGAGGAGACCTGAAAGTGGCACATGGCAGAGTGTGGCGATGGAGACAGCAGCAATGGGGGGCCGTACAGGGACCCATGACAGACTCTGGACTTGGCAGCAGCATGAGGAGGCGGTATAGGGGCCCATGGCAGATTAGGGGCCTGGCAGCAGCTATGGGAGGCCCGTAATCTGCCAGCACCCTATGTCAAAAAATTGAACACACCAGCAGTGTGAGGAGACCTGAAAGTGGCACATGGCATGAGACACTGTGGACCTGGCAGCAGCATGAGGAGGCGGTACAGGGGCCCATGGCAGATTAGGGGCCTGGCAGCAGCTATGGGAGGCCCGTAATCTGCCAGCACCCTATGTCAAAAAATTGAACACACCAGCAGTGTGTGAGGAGACCTGAAAGTGGCACATGGCAGAGTGTGGCGATGGAGACAGCAGCAATGGGGGGCCGTACAGGGACCCATGACAGACTCTGGACTTGGCAGCAGCATGAGGAGGCGGTATAGGGGCCCATGGCAGATTAGGGGCCTGGCAGCAGCTATGGGAGGCCCGTAATCTGCCAGCACCCTATGTCAAAAAATTGAACACACCAGCAGTGTGAGGAGACCTGAAAGTGGCACATGGCATGAGACACTGTGGACCGGGCAGCAGCATGAGGAGGCGGTACAGGGGCCCATGGCAGATTAGGGGCCTGGCAGCAGCTATGGGAGGCCCATAATCTGCCAGCACCCTATGTCAAAAAATTGAACACACCAGCAGTGTGTGAGGAGACCTGAAAGTGGCACATGGCAGAGTGTGGCGATGGAGACAGCAGCAATGGGAGGCCGTACAGGGACCCATGACAGACTCTGGACTTGGCAGCAGCATGAGGAGGAGGTATAGGGGCCCATGGCAGATTAGGGGCCTGGCAGCAGCTATGGGAGGCCCGTAATCTGCCAGCACCCTATGTCAAAAAATTGAACACACCAGCAGTGTGAGGAGACCTGAAAGTGGCACATGGCATGAGACACTGTGGACCTGGCAGCAGCATGAGGAGGCGGTACAGGGGCCCATGGCAGATTAGGGGCCTGGCAGCAGCTATGGGAGGCCCGTAATCTGCCAGCACCCTATGTCAAAAAATTGAACACACCAGCAGTGTGTGAGGAGACCTGAAAGTGGCACATGGCAGAGTGTGGCGATGGAGACAGCAGCAATGGGGGGCCGTACAGGGACCCATGACAGACTCTGGACTTGGCAGCAGCATGAGGAGGCGGTATAGGGGCCCATGGCAGATTAGGGGCCTGGCAGCAGCTATGGGAGGCCCGTAATCTGCCAGCACCCTATGTCAAAAAATTGAACACACCAGCAGTGTGAGGAGACCTGAAAGTGGCACATGGCATGAGACACTGTGGACCTGGCAGCAGCATGAGGAGGCGGTACAGGGGCCCATGGCAGATTAGGGGCCTGGCAGCAGCTATGGGAGGCCCGTAATCTGCCAGCACCCTATGTCAAAAAATTGAACACACCAGCAGTGTGTGAGGAGACCTGAAAGTGGCACATGGCAGAGTGTGGCGATGGAGACAGCAGCAATGGGGGGCCGTACAGGGACCCATGACAGACTCTGGACTTGGCAGCAGCATGAGGAGGCGGTATAGGGGCCCATGGCAGATTAGGGGCCTGGCAGCAGCTATGGGAGGCCCGTAATCTGCCAGCACCCTATGTCAAAAAATTGAACACACCAGCAGTGTGAGGAGACCTGAAAGTGGCACATGGCATGAGACACTGTGGACCGGGCAGCAGCATGAGGAGGCGGTACAGGGGCCCATGGCAGATTAGGGGCCTGGCAGCAGCTATGGGAGGCCCGTAATCTGCCAGCACCCTATGACAAAAAATGGAACAAACCAGCAGTGTGAGGAGACCTGAAAGTGGCACATGGCAGAGTGTGGCGATGGAGACAGCAGCAATGGGAGGCCGTACAGGGACCCATGAGAGACTCTGGACTTGGCAGCAGCATGAGGAGGCGGTATAGGGGCCCATGGCAGATTAGGGGCCTGGCAGCAGCTATGGGAGGCCCGTAATCTGCCAGCACCCTATGACAAAAAATGGAACACACCAGCAGTGTGAGGAGACCTGAAAGTGGCACATGTTTGGGGCATGATTCATGGCGGATTTAGTCAGTTGTGTCAGGAACTGGTGGTTTGAAATCCAGACTAATCCACGCCTGATTCATTTTCACAAACGTGAGTCTCTCCACACTTTGGGTGGACAGTCGTGTCCTCCGCGGAGTTGCAATACCTCCTGCCGCACTAAACACGCGCTCCGATGCCACGCTACTGGCCGGGAATGACAGCCTTTCAAGGGCAAATTCAGCTAGTTGGGGCCAAAGGTCAAGTTTCGTTGCCCAGTAGTCAAGGGGATTGTCTACCTCGGTTGGCAGGGTGCTGTCCAAGTAGGCCTAAGCCTGTTGTTTGAGGTCCTGCTCCAGGTCCACCTGATGCTGCTGCTGCTGCTGCTGCTGCTGCGGCTGGTTAGTAGTTTCCTCACTGCGCTGGTGAAGAAAGCTACTCATCATCGACTGCAGACTGAGGCAGCTGCTGCTGGTGGAGCTGCCACTGCTCCTACCACCCCACCCCTCCCCTGCTGCCATGGCAGCGGAACGCGAGCGCACAGGGCCCACAGTGTCTGAGGATGGACGTTGGCGCAGACAGGCAGAGACCAGCTGACTACATAGGTGGTTTTTATAGTACGTTATTTTGGCCTCCCTCTCAGCAGGTGTGAAAAAGGCCACCATTTTTGAACGGTAGCGAGGGTCCAACAAGGTGGACAGCCAAAAGTCATCCCTCTGTCTGATGGTTATTATTCGGCTGTCGGTACACAAGCAAGCGAGCATGCTATGGGCCATTTGTGCCAAGGAATGCGAGGGACTCCCTGCCTCCATCTCCACAGCATACTGCCACGGTGCGTCTGGGTCCTCTGTCTCCTCTTCCTCCTCCTCTACCAGATGCTCCTGCTCCTCCACTCCTGTCCGCTGAGTGGAAAAACCACCCATTTCACTCAATAATTCCTGAGCACCAATGTCCTCCTCTACCTCCTCCTCTTCTTCCTGTCCTGCCCCCACAGGGGTCATGTGGCGTTGAGATCTGTGCGCCACGTCTACCGCACCCTGACCAGCCATTGTTAACAGCATTTGTTCCAGGACGTGCAACAGAGGAATGACGTCGTTCATCCCATAGTCCTGCCGACTCACGAATAGCGTGGCCTCCTCAAAGGGCCTGAGCAAGCGCAGGTGTCACGCATGAGCTGCCAATGGCTGACATCTAAGTTACACAGGGAGTACCTTTATCCGCTTTTAACATCAGGAAATCTGTGATGGCCTTTTGCTGTTCGTAAAGGCGGTTTAACATATGTAGGGTTGAATTCCACCTTGTTACAACGTCACAGCATGAGGAGTCGGTACGGGAGCCCATGGCAGATTACGGGCCTGGCAGCAGCAATGGGAGGCCCGTAATCTGCCAGCACCCTATGACAAAAAATGTAACACACCAGCAGTGTGAGGAGATCTGAAAGTGGCACATTGCAGAGTGTGGCGATGGAGACAGCAGCAATGGGAGGCCGTACAGGGACCCATGAAACACTCTGGACCTGGCAGCAGCATGAAGAGGCGGTACAGGGGCCCATGGCAGATTACGGGCCTGGCAGCAGCAATGGGAGGCCCGTAATCTGCCAGCACCCTATGACAAAAAATGGAACACACCAGCAGTGTGTGAGGAGACCTGAAAGTGGCACATGGCAGAGTGTGGCGATGGAGACAGCAGCAATGGGAGGCCGTACAGGGACCCATGACAGACTCTGGACTTGGCAGCAGCATGAGGAGGTGGTATAGGGGCCCATGGCAGATTAGGGGCCTGGCAGCAGCTATGGGAGGCCCGTAATCTGCCAGCACCCTATGTCAAAAAATTGAACACACCAGCAGTGTGAGGAGACCTGAAAGTGGCACATGGCATGAGACACTGTGGACCTGGCAGCAGCATGAGGAGGCGGTACAGGGGCCCATGGCAGATTAGGGGCCTGGCAGCAGCTATGGGAGGCCCGTAATCTGCCAGCACCCTATGTCAAAAAATTGAACACACCAGCAGTGTGTGAGGAGACCTGAAAGTGGCACATGGCAGAGTGTGGCGATGGAGACAGCAGCAATGGGAGGCTGTACAGGGACCCATGACAGACTCTGGACTTGGCAGCAGCATGAGGAGGCGGTATAGGGGCCCATGGCAGATTAGGGGCCTGGCAGCAGCTATGGGAGGCCCGTAGTCTGCCAGCACCCTATGTCAAAAAATTGAACACACCAGCAGTGTGTGAGGAGACCTGAAAGTGGCACATGGCAGAGTGTGGCGATGGAGACAGCAGCAATGGGAGGCCGTACAGGGACCCATGACAGACTCTGGACTTGGCAGCAGCATGAGGAGGCGGTATAGGGGCCCATGGCAGATTAGGGGCCTGGCAGCAGCTATGGGAGGCCCGTAATCTGCCAGCACCCTATGTCAAAAAATTGAACACACCAGCAGTGTGAGGAGACCTGAAAGTGGCACATGGCATGAGACACTGTGGACCTGGCAGCAGCATGAGGAGGCGGTACAGGGGCCCATGGCAGATTAGGGGCCTGGCAGCAGCTATGGGAGGCCCGTAATCTGCCAGCACCCTATGTCAAAAAATTGAACACACCAGCAGTGTGTGAGGAGACCTGAAAGTGGCACATGGCAGAGTGTGGCGATGGAGACAGCAGCAATGGGAGGCCGTACAGGGACCCATGACAGACTCTGGACTTGGCAGCAGCATGAGGAGGCGGTATAGGGGCCCATGGCAGATTAGGGGCCTGGCAGCAGCTATGGGAGGCCCGTAATCTGCCAGCACCCTATGTCAAAAAATTGAACACACCAGCAGTGTGAGGAGACCTGAAAGTGGCACATGGCATGAGACACTGTGGACCTGGCAGCAGCATGAGGAGGCGGTACAGGGGCCCATGGCAGATTAGGGGCCTGGCAGCAGCTATGGGAGGCCCGTAATCTGCCAGCACCCTATGTCAAAAAATTGAACACACCAGCAGTGTGTTAGGAGACCTGAAAGTGGCACATGGCAGAGTGTGGCGATGGAGACAGCAGCAATGGGAGGCCGTACAGGGACCCATGACAGACTCTGGACTTGGCAGCAGCATGAGGAGGCGGTATAGGGGCCCATGGCAGATTAGGGGCCTGGCAGCAGCTATGGGAGGCCCGTAATCTGCCAGCACCCTATGTCAAAAAATTGAACACACCAGCAGTGTGTGAGGAGACCTGAAAGTGGCACATGGCATGAGACACTGTGGACCTGGCAGCAGCATGAGGAGGCGGTACAGGGGCCCATGGCAGATTAGGGGCCTGGCAGCAGCTATAGGAGGCCCGTAATCTGCCAGCACCCTATGACATAAAATGGAACACACCAGCAGTGTGAGGAGACCTGAAAGTGGCACATGGCATGAGACACTGTGGACCTGGCTGCAGCATGAGGAGGCGATACAGGGGCCCATGGCAGATTAGGGGCCTGGCAGCAGCTATGGGAGGCCCGTAATCTGCCAGCACCCTATGACAAAAAATGGAACACACCAGCAGTGTGAGGAGACCGGAAAGTGGCACATGGCAGAGTGTGGCGATGGAGACAGCAGCAATGGGAGGCCGTACAGGAACCCATGACAGACTCTGGACTTGGCAGCAGCATGAGGAGGCGGTACAGGGGCCCATGGCAGATTAGGGGCCTGGCAGCAGCTATAGGAGGCCGTAATCTGCCAGCACCCTATGTCAAAAAATTGAACTCACCAGCAGTGTGAGGAGACCTGAAAGTGGCACATGGCAGAGTGTGGCGATGGAGACAGCAGCAATGGGAGGCCGTACAGGGACCCATGAGAGACTCTGGACTTGGCAGCAGCATGAGCAGGCGGTATAGGGGCCCATGGCAGATTAGGGGCCTGGCAGCAGCTATAGGAGGCCCGTAATCTGCCAGCACCCTATGACAAAAAATGGAACACACCAGCAGTGTGAGGAGACCTGAAAGTGGCACATGGCATGAGACACTGTGGACCTGGCAGCAGCATGAGGAGGCGGTATAGGGGCCCATGGCAGATTAGGGGCCTGGCAGCAGCTATGGGAGGCCCGTAATCTGCCAGCACCCTATGTCAAAAAATTGAACACACCAGCAGTGTGTGAGGAGACCTGAAAGTGGCACATGGCAGAGTGTGGCGATGGAGACAGCAGCAATGGGAGGCCGTACAGGGACCCATGACAGACTCTGGACTTGGCAGCAGCATGAGGAGGCGGTATAGGGGCCCATGGCAGATTAGGGGCCTGGCAGCAGCTATGGGAGGCCCGTAATCTGCCAGCACCCTATGTCAAAAAATTGAACACACCAGCAGTGTGTGAGGAGACCTGAAAGTGGCACATGGCAGATTGTGGCGATGGAGACAGCAGCAATGGGAGGCCGTACAGGGACCCATGACAGACTCTGGACTTGGCAGCAGCATGAGGAGGCGGTATAGGGGCCCATGGCAGATTAGGGGCCTGGCAGCAGCTATGGGAGGCCCGTAATCTGCCAGCACCCTATGTCAAAAAATTGAACACACCAGCAGTGTGAGGAGACCTGAAAGTGGCACATGGCATGAGACACTGTGGACCTGGCAGCAGCATGAGGTGGCGGTACAGGGGCCCATGGCAGATTAGGGGCCTGGCAGCAGCTATAGGAGGCCCGTAATCTGCCAGCACCCTATGACAAAAAATGGAACACACCAGCAGTGTGAGGAGACCTGAAAGTGGCACATGGCATGAGACACTGTGGACCTGGCAGCAGCATGAGGAGGCGGTATCGGGGCCCATGGCAGATTAGGGGCCTGGCAGCAGCTATGGGAGGCCCGTAATCTGCCAGCACCCTATGACAAAAAATGGAACACACCAGCAGTGTGAGGAGACCTGAAAGTGGCACATGGCAGAGTGTGGCGATGGAGACAGCAGCAATGGGAGGCCGTACAGGGACCCATGAGAGACTTTGGACTTGGCAGCAGCATGAGGAGGCGGTATAGGGGCCCATGGCAGATTAGGGGCCTGGCAGCAGCTATGGGAGGCCCGTAATCTGCCAGCACCCTATGTCAAAAAATTGAACACACCAGCAGTGTGAGGAGACCTGAAAGTGGCACATGGCATGAGACACTGTGGACCTGGCAGCAGCATGAGGAGGCGGTACAGGGGCCCATGGCAGATTAGGGGCCTGGCAGCAGCTATGGGAGGCCCGTAATCTGCCAGCACCCTATGACAAAAAATGGAACACACCAGCAGTGTGAGTAGACCTGAAAGTGGCACATGGCAGGGGCATGATTCATGGCGGATTTAGTCAGTTGTGTCAGGAACTGGTGGTTTGAAATCCAGACTAATCCACGCCTGATTCATTTTCACAAACGTGAGTCTCTCCACACTTTGGGTGGACAGTCGTGTCCTCCGCGGAGTTACAATACCTCCTGCCGCACTAAACACGCGCTCCGATGCCACGCTACTGGCCGGGCATGACAGCCTTTCAAGGGCAAATTCAGCTAGTTGGGGCCAAAGGTCAAGTTTCGTTGCCCAGTAGTCAAGGGGATTGTCTACCTCGGTTGGCAGGGTGCTGTCCAAGTAGGCCCAAGCCTGTTGTTTGAGGTCCTGCTCCAGGTCCACCTGATGCTGCTGCTGCTGCGGCTGCTGCTGCGGCTGGTTAGTAGTTTCCTCACTGCGCTGGTGAAGAAAGCTACTCATCATCGACTGCAGACTGAGGCAGCCGCTGCTGTTGGAGCTACCACTGCTCCTACCACCCCACCCCTCCCCTGCTGCCATGGCAGCGGAACGCGAGCGCACAGGGCCCACAGTGTCTGAGGATGGACGTTGGCGCACAAAGGCAGAGACCAACTGACTACATAGGTGGTTTTTATAGTACGTTATTTTGGCCTCCCTCTCAGCAGGTGTGAAAAAGGCCACCATTTTTGAACGGTAGCAAGGGTCCAACAAGGTGGACAGCCAAAAGTCATCCTTCTGTCTGATGGTTATTATTCGGCTGTCGCTACGCAAGCAACCGAGCATGCTATGAGCCATTTGTGCCAAGGAATGCGAGGGACTCCCTGCCTCCATCTCCACAGCATACTGCCACGGTGCGTCTGGGTCCTCTGTCTCCTCCTCCTCTACCAGATGCTCCTGCTCCTCCACTCCTGTCCGCTGAGTGGAAAAACCACCCATTTCACTCAATAATTCCTGAGCACAAATGTCCTCCTCTACCTCCTCCTCTTCTTCCTGTCCTGCCCCCACAGGGGTCATGTGGCGTTGAGATCTGTGCGCCACGTCTACCGCACTCTGACCAGCCATTGTTAACAGCATTTGTTCCAGGACGTGCAAAAGAGGAATGACGTCGTTCATCCCATAGTCCTGGCGACTCACGAATAGCGTGGCCTCCTCAAAGGGCCTGAGCAAGCGGCAGGTGTCACGCATGAGCTGCCAATGGCTGACATCGAAGTTGCACAGGGGAGTACCTTTATCCGCTTGTAACATCAGGAAATCGGTGATGGCCTTTCGCTGTTCGTAAAGGCGGTCTAACATGTGTAGGGTTGAATTCCACCTTGTTGCAACGTCGCAGATCAGGCGATGCTGTGGAATTCCGTTCTGCCGCTGCAGCTCAAGGAGGGTGTGCTTTGCGGTGTAGGAATGGCTGAAATGCATGCAAAGTTTACGTGACATTTTAAGGATGTCTTGCAGTGGGATGGTGGATTTTAGGAACCGCTTGACAACCAGATTGAACACGTGAGCCATGCATGACACATGGCACAACCTTCCTTGACGCAGAGCAGACACCATGTTCTTTCTTTTGTCGGTCAACATGGTTCCGATTTTGAGTTTGTGCAGAGACAGCCATCTGTCGATTTCTCTGTTCATTACACTGAGAAGTTCCTCCCCTGTGTGACTACGTTCGCCAAGGCATACCAGGTGCAGCACAGCGTGACACCGTTGCGCCCTGCACATGTGATATGCCGGTCGGGTAATGGGACTTGGCACGGGGGTGGCGGCTGAGGACACGAAGGAAGAAGAGGTGGTAGAGGCGGACATCTTTTGTGGACCAAGGACGTGCAAACGTGGAGGCAAAAGCGGCGTGACCTGTCCAAGTTGCTGGTGCGGCTGTGACGGAACCACGTTCACCCAGTGGGCCGTAAATGACATGTACTGTGTCCCTGACCGTAGTTACAGCTCCACACATCGGCGCTGCCGTGCACTTTGGCAGAGACCGACATGCTCAAAGACTGGCCCACCATCTCTTCTACATGTGAATGCAGGGCTGGCACTGCCTTTTTGGCGAAGAAATGACGGCTTGGCACTCTCCACCGCGGCGCGGCACAAGCCATCATTTCTCGGAAAGGTGCTGAGTCCACCACTTGGAAAGGGAGGGACTGCAGCACCAGCAACTTGGACAGGAGGACGTTCAGCTTTTGCACCGTCGGGTGCGTGCTCGCAAACTGTTGTCTCTTGGAAACGGATTCCAAGAAAGACTGCTGACGGAATCCGTGAAGAGGAGTAGCAGGAGAAGGAGCATCTGAACGAGCGGAAGATGGCAACGAGCGACAACTCCCCTCAGCAGAGGTGTTGGAGCCTTGACTGGCTGATAGAGGGCGATTGACGTCAGGTGACGGAGCAAGTAACGGAGCGGGTGATGGAGTGGGGGCTGGGGCGGGCAGAACCGCCGTATCTTTATCACGGTTTTCCCAGGCCACCAAATGGCGACGCTGCATATGCTGCCGCAACGCTGTAGTCCCAACATGGGCCCCCTGGCCACGCTTGACTTTCTGGCCACATAGTCGACATACGGCTACGTTTACTTCCTCGGGCGGCTTGACAATAAATTGCCACACCGCCGAGTAGGAAACTTTGCCCCCGAGACTCCTCACTGGCTGACTGCTGCTTCCTCCGTGCACACCGGCACCACTACTGGCCGTGGTGGTAGGCTGCAGTGGAGCTGGTGCTGTACTCCGTGGCCGTTTGCCTCCACTGACACTGCTGCGACCCTGCTGCCTCCTGGGCAACCCACCGACTGTTTTGCTCGCTGCCAAGCTGCCACCCTCTTCTCCTGATGATGCGGAAGCAATAGCCTGATGACGACGAGGCTGCCAAGTGCGATCAGCCTCATCATCATCAATTAGGGTCTCCGCCTCACTACTAGCCCCCTCGGCTGCGTGTGGGTCAGGAGACAGACCTGTCTCTAGACCGGCTACCGAGCCACTCTCCTCGCCACTACTTCTTCGCCTGGCTGCTGAAGAGGCGGATGTCTCCCCCCGTTCCTGACCGCCCTCTGTTAGCTCTTCCTCACTGTACAGTGGGGCTGAGCCCACAGCATGCGATACTTCGCTTGGTGAGGGAACACCAAAGGACAGGGGCAGGTAGAGGACACGTGATTTCAGTGGGCTTGCTCCCGGGCCATGCCAACTAACGGTTGTGTCTGACGTACCCACCGACCGTTGGCTGTAGGTGTCAGAGGTGACCTGGGAAGAGGAAGACGACCGAGCCAACCAATCGATGACGGCAGGGTTGTCGGTGGAGACACGACCGCTGGATGACACCGGGAGCACTGGCCTCTGGCTGCGAATAGTGCTGCCTCGACCCCTTCCTCTGCTGCCACGTCTGCTCGCTCCTAAAACATTGCCTCCTCTGCCACTCCTCTGCATGTTGTCTGACATACTCTTTAATTAAACGATTCTGTGTCCCTGAGTAACAATTCTGTGTCTGTCCCTGAGTAACAATTCTGTGTCCCTGAGTAACGTTTCTGTGGCCCTAAGTAACAGTTCTGTGGCCCTCAGTAACAATTCTGTGTCCCTCAGTAACAATTCTGTGTCCCTCAGTAACAATTCTGTGTCCGTCCCTGAGTAACAATTCTGTGTCTGTCCCTGAGTAACAATTCTGTGTCCCTGAGTAACGTTTCTCTGGCCCTAAGTAACAGTTCTGTGGCCCTCAGTAACAATTCTGTGTCCCTCAGTAACAATTCTGTGTCTGTCCCTGAGTAACAATTCTGTGTCCCTGAGTAACAATTCTGTGTCCCTCAGTAACAATTCTGTGTCCCTGAGTAACAATTCTGTGTCCCTGAGTAACAATTCTGTGTCCCTGAGTAACAATTCTGTGTCCCTCAGTAATAATTCTGTGTCCCTCAGTAACAATTCTGTGTCCCTCAGTAACAATTCTGTGTCTGTCCCTGAGTAACAATTCTGTGTCCCTAAGTAACGTTTCTGTGGCCCTAAGTAACAGTTCTGTGGCCCTCAGTAACACATTTGTGTCCCTCAGTAACAATTCTGTGTCTGTCCCTGAGTAACAATTCTGTGTCCCTAAGTAACGTATCTGTGGCCCTAAGTAACGTTTCTGTGGCCCTAAGTAACGATTCTGTGGCCCTAAGTAACGATTCTGTGGCCCTAAGTAACGTTTCTGTAGCCCTAAGTAACGTTTCTGTGGCCCTAAGTAACGTTTCTGTGGCCCTAAGTAACAGTTCTGTGGCCCTCAGTAACAGTTCTGTGGCCCTCAGTAACAATTCTGTGTCCTTCAGTAACAATTCTGTGTCTGTCCCTGAGTAACAATTCTGTGTCCCTAAGTAACGTTTCTGTGGCCCTAAGTAACAGTTCTGTGGCCCTCAGTAACAATTCTGTGTCCCTCAGTAACAATTCTGTGTCTGTCCCTAAGTAACAATTCTGTGGCCCTAAGTAACGTTTCTGTGGCCCTAAGTAACGTTTCTGTGGCCCTCAGTAACAATTCTGTATCCCTCAGTAACAATTCTGTGTCTGTCCCTGAGTAACAATTCTGTGTCCCTAAGTAACAATTCTGTGGCCCTAAGTAAAGTTTCTGTGGCCCTAAGTAACGTTTCTGTGGCCCTAAGTAACGATTCTGTGGCCCTAAGTAACGTTTCTGTGGCCCTAAGTAACGTTTCTGTGGCCCTCAGTAACAAATCTGTGTCCCTCAGTAACAATTCTGTGTCTGTCCCTAAGTAACAATTCTGTGGCCCTAAGTAACGTTTCTGTGGCCCTAAGTAACGGTTCTGTGGCCCTCAGTAACAATTCTGTGTCCCTCAATAACAATTCTGTGTCTGTCCCTAAGTAACAATTCTGTGGCCCTAAGTAACGTTTCTGTGGCCCTAAGTAACGTTTCTGTGGCCCTAAGTAACGATTCTGTGTCCCTCAGTAACAATTCTGTATCCCTCAGTAACAATTCTGTGTCTGTCCCTGAGTAACAATTCTGTGTCCCTAAGTAACGTTTCTGTGGCCCTAACTAACGATTCTGTGGCCCTAAGTAACGTTTCTGTGGCCCTAAGTAACGTTTCTGTGGCCCTCAGTAACAAATCTGTGTCCCTCAGTAACAATTCTGTGTCTGTCCCTAAGTAACAATTCTGTGGCCCTAAGTAACGTTTCTGTGGCCCTAAGTAACGGTTCTGTGGCCCTCAGTAACAATTCTGTGTCCCTCAATAACAATTCTGTGTCTGTCCCTAAGTAACAATTCTGTGGCCCTAAGTAACGTTTCTGTGGCCCTAAGTAACGTTTCTGTGGCCCTAAGTAACGATTCTGTGGCCCTCAGTAACAAATCTGTGTCCCTCAGTAACAATTCTGTGTCTGTCCCTAAGTAACAATTCTGTGGCCCTAAGTAACGATTCTGTGGCCCTCAGTAACAAATCTGTGTCCCTCAGTAACAATTCTGTGTCTGTCCCTAAGTAACAATTCTGTGGCCCTAAGTAACGTTTCTGTGGACCTAAGTAACGGTTCTGTGGCCCTCAGTAACAATTCTGTGTCCCTCAGTAACAATTCTGTGTCTGTCCCTAAGTAACAATTCTGTGGCCCTAAGTAACGTTTCTGTGGCCCTAAGTAACGGTTCTGTGGCCCTCAGTAACAATTCTGTGTCCCTCAATAACAATTCTGTGTCTGTCCCTAAGTAACAATTCTGTGTCCCTAAGTAACGTTTCTGTGGCCCTAAGTAACGTTTCTGTGGCCCTAAGTAACGATTCTGTGGCCCTCAGTAACAAATCTGTGTCCCTCAGTAACAATTCTGTGTCTGTCCCTAAGTAACAATTCTGTGGCCCTAAGTAACGATTCTGTGGCCCTCAGTAACAAATCTGTGTCCCTCAGTAACAATTCTGTGTCTGTCCCTAAGTAACAATTCTGTGGCCCTAAGTAACGTTTCTGTGGCCCTAAGTAACGTTTCTGTGGCCCTCAGTAACAATTCTGTATCCCTCAGTAACAATTCTGTCTGTCCCTGAGTAACAATTCTGTGTCCCTAAGTAACGTTTCTGTGGCCCTAAGTAACGTTTCTGTGGCCCTAAGTAACGTTTCTGTGGCCCTAAGTAACGATTCTGTGGCCCTAAGTAACGTTTCTGTGGCCCTAAGTAACGTTTCTGTGGCCCTTAGTAACAATTCTGTGTCCCTCAATAACAATTTTGTGTCTGTCCCTAAGTAACAATTCTGTGGCCCTAAGTAACGTTTCTGTGGCCCTAAGTAACGATTCTGTGGCCCTCAGTAACAAATCTGTGTCCCTCACTAACAATTCTGTGTCTGTCCCTAAGTAACAATTCTGTGGCCCTAAGTAATGATTCTGTGGCCCTCAGTAACAATTCTGTGTCTGTCCCTAAGTAACAATTCTGTGGCCCTAAGTAACGTTTCTGTGGCCCTAAGTAACGATTCTGTGGCCCTCAGTAACAAATCTGTGTCCCTCACTAACAATTCTGTGTCTGTCCCTAAGTAACAATTCTGTGGCCCTAAGTAATGATTCTGTGGCCCTCAGTAACAAATCTGTGTCCCTCAGTAACAATTCTGTGTCTGTCCCTAAGTAACAATTCTGTGGCCCTAAGTAACGTTTCTGTGGCCCTAAGTAACGATTCTGTGGCCCTCAGTAACAATTCTGTATCCCTCAGTAACAATTCTGTCTGTCCCTGAGTAACAATTCTGTGTCCCTAAGTAACGTTTCTGTGGCCCTAACTAACGATTCTGTGGCCCTAAGTAACGTTTCTGTGGCCCTATGTAACGTTTCTATGGCCCTAAGTAACGATTCTGTGGCCCTAACTAACGTTTATGTGTCCCTAACTCTCTCCCTGCATACAGCCAGGTCTGCCTCTGTTGAATGACTGGAGGCAAATGGAGAATTCTAAAATGGCAGCCATTTATAGCTCGACCATTACACGGTGCTGGCTGGCTGGCTGCTGATTGGCTAATGCGATCACATGTCATGAATGAATGCATTATGGGTCAGCGCGCCTTGTCTGCGCGCCTTCCCAGACATCCCCGCTCCGTCGCCGCACATGTCGCCGCCATTTTAGGAAAAATTTCGATTTTCTTAATATTCGAAACGAATTCCACTTCGCCTACTTCGATTCGCTCATCTCTAATTACAAAATAAATAACTGAGTAAAATAGAAGGTTCTAAAATTCAATATTTGTACTGTGTAAAACCATTGCTTGTTACCCATATGGAAGAAAAATATATTTGAAATATATTTTAAAAATATTCTTCCTGAACATATTGCCATATATTTGAAATGCTACAAGTTTGGCCATATTCAATATATTTCAAAATATATTTCAATAAATATATATATGTATACTGAATGTTGAAATGCGTTTTTATTACAAAATATATGAAAAATATTTTTAAAAATACATTTCAAATATACTGTATGTCTTTAAAAATACAAATCTACATTTTTGGAATTCATTTACAAACATATGTAACAATATATGTTAAAATGACTTTTTCATATGTTAAAAAAAAATCTGTAGAATATATTTTAAAAAGATGTATTTTTAAAAATATATTTTTTTTTTTTTTTTTATTCTTCAGAACTTTTTTAACATAAAAAAGTAATTTTAACATATATTTTTACATATATTTGTAAATGCATTCCAAAATTGTAGATTTGTGTTTTTAAAGACATACAGTATATTTGAAATGTATTTTTTAACATATTTTTCATATATTTTGTAATAAAAACGCATTTCAACATGCAGTATATATATATATTTATTGAAATATATTTTGAAACATATTGAATATGGCCAAAATTGTAGCATTTCAAATATATGTCAATATATTTGGGAAGAATATTTTTAAAATATATTATATATTATATATTTCAAATATATTTTTCTTCCATGTGGGAATTGTCAGTATCACAAGGCCTTTCTGTCAAGATAAACACTGTGTATAGTAAGGGCATCATACCAGAAGGCAAGGCAAAGGGGACTGGGGCTTGTCCTTTCTTAGAGAAGGAAGCATGCATTAACTGCTTGGTAAATAAAGCAATTATTACCTGCATTCGTATGAGAAATACACCAGAGAAAATAAAAAACTAAGCTAATAAGGTGGAAAAACATCTCAATAATTAAGACCTAGATGGATCTTTATTAGGACAGATGGACAGAAGCTCAGCCAAGTTCATTAGACAAATCACACCCTGACTGCTGATTTGCAATAAAAGAGAAAGAACACACTGATGAGGTTATTCCTCTGCTCTCACCTGTCAGCATTCCTTCTGTCAGCATATGTGCCTGCAGAAGGATGCTAGTACGAATCTGCGCAGCGTGCATTTGTTGAAAATGTCATGTCCATTTTCTGATGCATCAACGCATGTTAAGAACCTAATGATGAATATGACATTGCTTGACAACACACATGTTAAGGGGTGTAGCACTACCACCTGGGGGATTGCTGTTGATTTGGGTCCCCTTATAGTCCTGCATAGCCAGGCAATCTGCATTCTCCACGCAAGCTTGCATTCAAAGTCAGAAATCAGTGCTTGAGCTTTTGTTTTGTTGTTTATTGAAGGGATTTAGAACTGGGATAAGGTAAGGGGGGTATAGGATGCCGAAGGGAACCAACAACTGAGGACAAACTTCCTAGAACTATTCACAAGCGTCTCTTCTGCAACAGTCTTTGTTGGAGAGTTATCCAGCATCTCCTTGACGTACCACCCCAGACCCTGGATGAAATTCTCCTCTTCACCCAGCAATCTGGAGGTTTTCCTGAGTAGGGAATCCGGTTCCTGTCCCTTTAAATGAGCGAACAGTCACTAGTAGGGGGCTAATCTGGTTTCCCACCAGAGTGTTCTTTCCTCTATCTGCCCAGGGGGTGCAGGTGTACTCACTCAGATCCTCTCCTGTACTGCTTGTGGGTTGGCTGCTACTACCAGGCCTATCAGCTAGGCTGCTCCTTCCCTGCCATACAGGTGGTCTCTCAGGGGGCCAGTGAGTTCCAAGTTTTCCTCCTTTCCAGCTCCATGCTCGCAGGCAGGCCCCATCTCACAAGGCCTCCTGGCAGCCTCATTCCTCACAGCCTCACATCTTCCTTTCGACTCACCACACTCCAAACTCCTGCTACTGAGCAGCCTCCAACACTTTTAAGGGAGTTTCAGCCCCTTGCCAAGGCTTCTGTTTGGGATTGGCTGAGGTCCCACAAGAGTGCAGCCAGCCACTTGTGCTTTTGATGAATTATGATTTATCAATACTTCATTTAGCCGTATCTCCAAAATAATATGCTCTGCCAGGTAACGCCTGGACAATTAATTCAGTCAGCTAAATGTGCTTGCAAATATAACAATAATTTATAAAATATTTAAACTGAATTAATAATTTTGAGCAATTTAGAGCCAACCAAAATCCTTTCAAAAAAACAGATTAGATAAGTGGAAAATATGGACTACGGGTTATGAAATAAATGATTATTTATTTATAATAAGTCACATACAAACACATAATGTAATAGTTTGACTGTGATGCACATAGACACTCAGATAATTTGCATAAACTACACACAATTTTTCTGCAGCAATAGTTTACGTATATATATAGGATGAATATAAATCAATAATTCATTTCTCCTCATAGACAAAATAACCATTAATATCTATCAGACAATAGTCTGAGTTTTATGGAATTTCAGCCATTATTCCCGTGCAGAAGGAATAAGCGTCAATATGCCAATATGGCCCAAGAACAAAATAAAAATAATTATATTACTAAAATTAAACTATATGGGTGGTTATTTTATCGTAGGGAGACAATAAAATTACCACAAAATGACAAAAACTTATTAATTTGGGCAATCAGAATTACCAAAATAGAGATTATAGTTACCCTTTAATTCTCATGTAAAACAAAAGATGGCTGCCGACTGATGGGTGGAGTTGAGCTCTCACAGAATGGCATTTTGACAGGCTGGAGTTGTGTGCCATATGAATAGTCAGATGGAAGGTTGTTTGTGTCCTGATGTAATGATGGTGATATGAAGAGGTCCTCTGATGATATGAGTGTGATGATCCCAATATGATGATATGAGTGTGCTCCTAATGTGATTCTAATGTCCTCCCCATCTATCTGACTTTCCCTTTTATCTATTGGCACACAGTACATTCATAAAAAATTGAATATACCTGCCTCAGAGGTAGCAGGTGATAACTACTCTTCATTGGTGACTTTGTCTCAGACTCCACCCATTGTTTGTTTTAGTATTATTGCCATTTTGCCACTGAGTGTCACTCTAAGATAAGTCCTAACTATTTTTAGCAACTAATTTGTTATAGGGAAAGATTAATATTTCACAAACTGGATTTTGTGACAACGTTACAAATGTCTTGGAGGGTAAGTCATGTAAAATCTTAACTAAAAAGTTTTGTAGTTTTATAATATACAGTATAAAGCATGGAGAGTAGAGAGTTTGGAATCTGATTGTTTGATTGCTCCTGTGGACAGGTGTCTTTTATACAGGTTACAAAATGAGATTAGCAGCACTCCCTTTAAGAGACTGCTTCTAATCTCAGCTTGTTACCTGTATGAAAAACACCTGGTAGCCAGAAATCCTGCTGAATGATAGGGGATCAAATACTTATTTCCCTCATGAACATGCAAATCAGTGCATAATTTGTTAGACATGCATTTCTTTTGAATTTGTTGTTGCTATTCTGTCTCTCAGTGTTACAATACACCTACCATTCGATTTTTAGACTGATCATTTCTTTGTGAGTGGGCACACATTCAAAATCAGCAGGGGATCAAATACTTATTTCCTTCACTGTATATGTATAGATATACTTATTAAAACTATTTGTATGCACAATTAGGACAGAAAGACTCACTATATACAGTGAAGAACAGAAGTGTTTGAACACCCTGCGATTTTGCAAGTTCTCCCACTTAGAAATCATGGAGGGGTCTGAAATTCACATTGTAGGTGCAAATATTTCCCACTCTGAGAGACAGAATTAAAAAAAAGTATTCAGGAAATCACATTGTATGATTTTTAAAGAATTTATTTGTCTTGCACTGCTGAACATAAGTATTTGAACACCTGAGAAAATCAGTGTTAATATTTGGTACAGAAGCCTTTGTTTTCAATTACAGGGGTCAAACGTTTCCTGTAGTTCTTGACCAGGTTTGCACACACTGCAACAGGGATTTTGGCCCACTCCTCTACACAGATCTCCTCTAGATCTGTCAGGTTTTAGGGCTGTCGCTGAGCAACACGGAATTTCAGCTCCCTCCAAAGATGTTCTATTGGATTTAGGTCTGGAGACTGGCTAGGCCACTCCAGAACCTTGATATGCTTCTTTCGGAGCCACTCCTTGGTTATCCTGGCTGTGTGCTTCGGGTCGTTGTCATGTTGGAAGACCCAGCCACGACCCATCTTCAATGCTCTGACTGAGGGAAGGAGGTTGTTGCTCAAAATCTCACAATAAATGGCCCCATTCATCCTCTCCTTAATACAGTGCAGTTGTCCTGTCCCCTTGCAGAAAAGCACCCCCAAAGCATGATGTTACCACCCCCATGCTTCACAGTAGGGATGGTGTTTTTGGGATGCAACTCATCCTTTTTCCTCCAAACACGACGAGTGAAGTTTAGACCAAAAAGTTCTACTTTGGTCTCATCTGACCACATGACTTTCTCCCATGCCTCCTCTGGATCATCCAGATGGTCATTGGCAAACTTCAGACGGGCCTGGACATGTGATGACTTGAGCAGGGGAACTTTCCGCGCAATGCATGATTTGAAACCATGGTGACCTTTGAAACTGTGGTCCCAGCTCTCTTCATGTCATTGACCAGCTCCTCCCTTGTAGTTCTGGGCTGATTCCTCACCTTTCTTATCATCAGTGATACCCCACGAGGTGAGATCTTGCATGGAGCCCCAGTCCGAGGGAGACTGACAGTTGTCTTTAGCCTCTTCCATTTTCTAACAATTGCTTTTGACAGCTCTTTGGTCTTGCCCATGGTAGTAGTTGGCATTTGACTGACTATGGGGTGGACAAGTGTCTTTAAAGAGCTCAGACAGGTGCTACTAAGTTAGATTAATGAGTGGAGTAGAGGTGGACTTTTTAAAGGCACAGTAACAGGTCTTTGAGAGCCAGAATTCTTGCTGTTTCTTAGGTGTTCAAATACTTATGTTCAGCAGTGCAAGACAAATAAATTCTTTAAAAATCATACAATGTGATTTCCTGAATTTTCACTCTCTCAGAGTAGGAATGCACCTACAATGTGAATTTCAGACCCCTCCATGATTTCTAAGTGGGAGAACTTGCAAAATCGCAGGGTGTTCAAATACTTCCTCACTATATGTAGATATACATACAGTGCTCAGCATAAATTGGTACACCCCTTTTGAAAAGTAAGATTTTTATCAATATCTCAATGAATACAAGAACAATTTCCAAAATTTTGAGAAAACTGAATTGTATAGCACATTTGTTTAGCTCATTACATGAAAGCAAGGTTAATAATACAACTTCACTACAAAACTTTCAGTTTTAATCAAATTAGTTAATGCAAAAATGAATACACCCCACAATAAAAACTACTACATCTAGTATTTTGTATGCCCTCCATGATTTGTAAGGACAGCACCAAGTCTTCTAGGCATGGAATGAACAAGTTGGCAGCATGTTGCAACATCTATCTTTTTCCATTCTTAAAGAATGACCTCTTTTAGAGTCTAGATGCTGGATGTAGAGTGATACTCAACTTGTCTCTTCCCCATAGGTGTTCGATTGGGTTCAGATCAGGAGACATACTTGGCCAGTGATTCACTTTCACCCTGTTCTTCTTCAGAAATGCAATAGTGGCCTTGGATGTGTGTTTTAGATCACTGTCATGTCAGAAAGTGCACGAGGACCAAGAGCACGGAGTGATGGTAGCATCTTCTCTTTCAATATAGAGCAGTACATCTGTGAATTCATGATACCATCAATCAAATGCAGCTCCTCTTTCACCACCATGTTTCAATTTTTCTTTGTACTCCTTACCTTTGAAACATCATACAGTTTTGATGCCATTAGTTCCAAAAACATGCATCTTGGTCTCATCACTCCAGAGTACAGAGTCCCAGTAGTCTTCTTCTTTTTCAGCATGGGCCCTGGCCAATCTAGGTGGACTTTTTTGTGCATGGACTTCGAGGCTTCGTTCGTGGACAACACCCATGCATGCCATTCCTCTGCAGCGTAGGCTGTATTGTGGCACAGGAAACAATCGTCCCAGTTTGGCTTTCTACTTCTTTAGCTAACTGCAGTGAATGTGCATGGCGATTTTCTTCAACCTTTCTCACCAGAAGACACTCCTGTCGAGGTGTTAACTTACGTGGATGGCCTAGACCTCTCTATGAGATGGTTGTAGTTCCATCTTCGTTACATTTTTGTATCAATTTTGCTACAGTATTCTGACTGTTAAGTAAAGCCTTGTTGTTTTTCTTGTAGCCTTCAGCTTTCCTGTGTAAAGAAATTATTTTCTTTCTCAGGCTTTGTGACATTTCTCTTCCATGTAGTGCCATTGCTGACAGCATGAAATAGGAAGGGGTTTTCTTTGCTATAATCAACTGTCTGCTGGACACCTGTTTAATGAATAATTAGACTCACCAGTGTTGAATTCTTACTAATTAGGATTTTGTTGTCAATAATTTAGCTTTGCTCCCACGACTTTCATTGGGGTGTATTCATTTCCGCAACATGGTCTTGAATTAATTTGTTTATAAAAATACTTTTTTGTGTGTGCAAATTAACAAATCTTGTTTGCAATCAATGGCCCACATTTGTGGGAGTATTTTGTAGTATAGCGTCCCATAGAAAATGTTGATTCTGAAAGGAAAGTAAAGTAAAGGTTTTCTGACAAATCTGTTGGGGGTGTACTCATTTATACTGAGCACTGTATATCCATATCTCCATATAAACCTAATAATTTGTCTACTTCACTACTTATTGGTTAGAGATATGGTATCATACATGCACTATTTCTGCAATAAGATAAATTTCAACACATTAAATATAATAGGATTACACCTAACAGCCAGTGATAGTATTCAGTATTCCTTTATCAAAATGGGATTTTTTGTCCATATAAACTCTTTTATAGATACTCTGTGGCTTTGTGTTATCATTTTAAAATTATATATTTCTAAATATGTCCGTGATATTTATAATGGTTTGAGCCAGCCAAAGGGATTTAGTTATTTGGATATTTTTAAACATATATAGAGTTCAACGCTTCTGTTTACTTCCCAGAGCTCTGTTTCATGAGAGGTGTTCATTTACTCTTCCCAGAGCTAGAACAATGTTAGTTATTAAGTGACCAAGATGCTAATTTGCTGAGTTCACAAGTCTACATACAAGATGTCTCCACAGCTTACATTTATGGGGCCTGGAGAGGCTGGTAAATATAGCTAATTTGCCCCAAGTGCAGTAAAAAGACAGAACCACATAACCCCTTGTTGTCAGGTGTCCTGCTTTGTCTCAATTTTGTACTTGTCAAATAGATTCTATATGCACGACAATCAGAGAAACTCTCTTAAACATCATGTGCGGAGAGATCCATTGTTCACAAGATTATCTCTGTAACATCACTTTGTTTGCAGACTCTCAGCAGTTTCAGTTGGAAAAACAGAACTTCTCTGATGAGAATGTCAAACTTAAAATGAAGGCCTTACTTTGATTTGTTTCATATAGTCCAACGATAAAATGATAAAATATAGTTAATTAATTTTTTTTCCATAAAAGTTCTGACATACTCCTCAGATCCAACCACTGCCTCCAAGGCCTTCTTTCAAAAGCCTCAAAGCAGGAGGAAATTCAAGCTAGCTCTGAGGAAGGGGGCACATCTCTGAAATGCGTCAGCAGGCCGACCTCACCATCAGTTGGATACTCTGCCATCACGTTGGGCCATTCTAGTGGTTTTATTGGCTTTTACATGCACCTCATTTTGTGAGTACGTTTTCTGTCTTTATATTTATAATAAACCTTGGATAATGCACTAAATGTTTGTGCTACCTGTGTGCTTCTTAAACTAGGAGGGTGCTACATTGCTAAATCCCTCCATAGCAACTCCTAATAAACAAGAGAGAAAGGGGTTGATATAAAGAGAAGAGTTAGATAAGCTGGCTTTTTTCAAGCCTTTAAGGGCCTCATGCCTGGTACACACTATCAGTTTTTTTGTTCAACTACAGGGGGCTAAACTAAAAAAAAACTGAAGAGCTCGAGAGGTGCTTGCTGTACTAACTATGTGATGCTAGTACAGTGATCTCCCCGCTGAACTATTGTGTTTTAATGAGGGGAATGCCAGCCCCACCCACCCCCCCTTCCCTTTCAAAACACACTAGTCAGAGCTTGAAGCCATTGGTTGACAGCATTGATAGAATGCCAATCAGATTTTGGTTTTGGATTGCTGGCTTCTGTCGGACAGGCTGGTGTACACATGGGCCAAATGTTAGCCCTGCTTCTGTTGAAGTGGCTAATACTGGCTGTTATTTGGCTCGTGTGTACGGGGCTTTAGACTGGCCTCACACTTGTGCACTGCTGTAATGCATTTTAGCAATGAGAGTATATGTGCATTGTTTAGCACTGCCAAACATGGTTAAATAGGCTGCCCTAACACTGTGCTTTTCAAGCATTGGAGTATGTGTGTTAATGTAGGCATGAGCATGAAGTTAATGTTTACATGTGTGGCACACTCCTAGGAAAACTAAGGAGAGCTAGTTTTTTTTTATAGCAGGAGGCTGAATAGCAGTCACGAGGAATAGTCAGAGGGTTAAGATTTTAGTCAGAGCTGAGAGACACAGATCAGCTCTCTGAAACATTCCCCTGATTTGACTTGGAAAAGTCTCTAGAACTCAGGGGTGAGGAGTGGCTGGTCTCTATGCCTAAAGGATCTCAACCAATTCCCAAGCAGGATGCTTGGCGAGGGGTTGGAATAGCCTTTGGGCATAGCTGAGCCTGCTCAGTTGGGGAGAGAGTTCAGGTGGAAAATGGAGTGAGCAGGCTGGAGTGAGGAGCCTGGGAGGGGGCCCAGGAGAGGGACCTACCTGTAGGCAGAGAATCTGGATGGGAGGATCTCTCAGCCTCAACTGTCCCCTGAGAGAGGGCAGCTTGGAAAGCAGGAAAGGAGCTAGTCCAGCGTAAGACCTGAAGGCACCCATAAGGTTGTAGGAGAGGACTGAGTGAGTAATCCCACACAGTCTGGGCCAGATAAGGGGGGAGGACATTCTGGTGGGAAACCTGACTAGCCCCCATCTGGGACTGCTGATTCTGAAGTATCGGATTCTGGGCCCCCTTACCCAAGGATTCCCTCAGGCAGCTAGGTGAAGAGGAGATTTCATCTGGGATCTCAGGAGGTACACCAGGAGAGGCTAGATAGTTCTCCAAGAAGAGGATTTTTGTCTAATGAACTTTTACATGGTTGTTAAGGAGTTTGTTCTCAGTTTACAGTTACCCTGGGCATCCCATACAACCCTTTACTCCATCCAAGTTCAATACCCCTTAATAAAATCCAAAAAAAACAAGCTTAAAGACTGTTTTCTGTGTGCAACATCTGTAGGAAATGTGTGTTGCCTGGTTATTTTGTCTTATTTGGTCTTCGCATTATTTAACAGGAAAGAAAGAGGGAAGAGGTAATGTGCCGAGAACAGGAAGCAAAGGGGAAAAAAAGAAAAAGAACAAGTGAAAAAGAATGGAGAATTAAATTCCGAATGGAGGAACTGTACTTTGACCTACTGACATTTCAGTCTAATAATACAATCCCAACTTTACAGCTGTGGAATACAGAAGTCTGTTTCCATCATTGTCTAAAAATAAAAGTAGAAACGTGCTATGATCCAGCTGGATGGCTTAATGCTATCAATAGCTACATGTAAAAATTCCATTAAATGTATTTAAGTATTAACTTACATAAGTATTCAGTTCGAGGGATCAGTTCAAGGTAAGTAAAAGTAGGAGTAAATGAAAAAGAAAATCACACATTTTGGGTGGTCCCCGGAACAGTATTAGAGGGGAAGTCTATATGGACACTAGTCCTGGTGACCTGGGGGCCCCCCAAGAGTTTCCCTTAATTTGCAAGGATTTCTTCTCACTTCCTGTTTTGGCTTCGGAACAGGAAGTGAAAGTAAATCTTCCCACTGGGACACACATGACAAAAAAGCCTGATGGGTTATAAAAAAAAGTTTTGCCTTTATTTCTTTTTTAACTCTCTAATACTCAATCTATACTAACATTTCGTTTGCTGCCCTGCACTTCCATTCAGTACCAGTAGCCAAAGTAAATACCTGCTAGGTATGGAGAAGCATGTCACTCATTTCATATTACAGTGCTGCACCAGTCAGCACTGTCAAATGGGGTTTCCACAGGCCCATGAAAGCTACTTGTGTACAAAATTGCCATTTACTTACCACATGAAGATGCAGGCACAGGCCCCTTTACGTTAATCTTTCATTACTGTCTGCCTTCTTTCCATACACTGTTCAGAGAGGCCACACCTGATGGGGCAGAAGTAGCTGGGCAAGTGGTCTGCATCCAAGTGGGAGGCCCTTCTCTGTCAAATTTAGCATGTTGGCAGCTAGGCCGCAGCCTAAGGGCTCATGTACACGGCAGCTGATAAAGTCACGTTTAGAAGCTGTTCAGCAGCCCCTAAACTCACCCTAATGTTTTCCTATGTGTCCATGTACACATCATCATTTACTGTCGTTTACAGACATTTGAGTTTACAGTCGTTTTTTTGAATGCAGAAAACTTGTGTTCAGCAGTTGATTTTATCAGTGTTTTAAACACAAAAAAGCGTTTGCGTCTGACAATTTTTTTAAGGCTCAGTTCACCCTAGCTTTGTCAGCAGGCGTGAGACAGGCGTTTGGGAAGCATTTTTAAAGCTTCTCAAATGCCTATGAAAATTCTGCACATGGCAGCACACAGTGCTGTTCACACTGAAGCATTAGTGTCGCGTCGCGGCAAAACTTGTGTTGAGACAGGAGGAGTTGAAGCCTCCCATTCAAGTCTATGGTGCCACTCCGCAAACGCCTGAGGAGTTGTGGAGCAGTAATACCATTTAACTTGATTATAGGCATTTGTGGTGCGGTTTTAACGCTTGGCAAATGCCTATCAACTGTCTTAAAACCGCGCATAGGGCATTTGGGGAGCATTTGAGGAACGTTAAAAATGCTTCCCAAACGCCTGTCTAACGCCTGTCAAACGCTACAGGGGCGTTTGGCAAGAGTTAGAAATAAAGTCAAGTGTGAACGAACCCTAACTCTTCCAGTTCTTGGGGAACGAGCCTTTTTTCATCATCAAAAATGCATGCAAAGCGTTTTCAAGGTACTCCGATGGACAAAACGCTTAACACAGGATGTTCATACCAAGCTTGTGTAAGCCGTGTACCAGGGTGGGCTCCCCAGGATACAGTGAAGTCACGAACGAGGAAAGCAACCCCAACACCAGCTTTTGCCACAACAGAATTTTACTTAGATGTGGCAAATAAACACAACCACAAATGCTGGAAACATAAAATAAATTTACATACACCCAGCCTAAAGGCTGAGCCCCTTGTGCTGCACAGCACGGCGCCTTCTGATGGATGTAGGTAGAAAGTGAAGTAATTTACCTACTGGCGGGCACAACTAAGCTGCCACACCTTACCTGTTATTACCCTAAAAGAGCAGGAATCAGTGTATGGGTGTATAGTATGGGCTAGCCTGCGGTACAGCACAACAGCTTACAATCTTACACAAATCTAAAGTATTCCCTCTCCCATAACCGGTCCTGTAGCACGTGCCTGAGTATTCATCTGAGCAAAACGCCAGTCTGGCTTCAGTTTGTGGGATGTTATCAGTTCTCCAATGTGAAATGTCACTTTAAGTTATGGAGTCCTTCCAATGATCAGTAATAACACTTGTGGCCTGACACAAACAGAGACCCTAACTAACTAACTATATGCCTGGACTCAGTCTCTAGGCGCCAACACTGAAATGAGGTGCGTGCACGATCTTACCGACCTGGGTCTTCTTTGCATCCGCTGGTGACTCTGAACAGAACAAATGTCTCTCCAACAAGCATGCGGTATCGCAGTGTATGTTGCTTTGTTCCTCTGCTCTCATCAACATTCCTGGCAGCAATCTTCCTTTCTCTGAACAGGATCAGGGTCTTGGACATGATCAGCTTCACCTAGCTGCAGCTCTGGTTACTGAGGGATGCTCTCACACCTGGATGCCATCAGATTCTCTGCTCACACGGCTCCTGCATTCACCATCCTCTAAACATGGCTGCTGTCTCCCTCCTTCCTGTTCTCTAAAACCCTCTGTGAAAACCCCACCTCTTCATGAATATAGAAATATCTATGCAGTCTGAGGCTGTGTGTCAGGGAGCGAGGTGCCAGACACACAAGGAGGTGCAATTAAAGGTAGGTTTATTATACAAAAACAAGACAGAGTCTATGCAAGTCCAACAGCAACCGCGCATGACTTGGTAGAACAGTAGCCAGGAAGGATGGTCGCCAGAGCCGGGGTCAGAAGCCAGGAAGGATGGTCGCCAGAGCCGGGGTCAGAAGCCAGGAAGGATGGTCGCCAGAGCCGGGGTCAGAAGCCAGGAATGATGGTCGCCAGAGCCGGGGTCAGAAGCCAGGAAGGAGTCTTGCCAACGCCGAGTCGGTATCCAGGAGAGCAATGAGAAACTAAACAGGAGCTTGCTGCTGTGCAACAGACAGGACATGAATTCAATGGACAGCTACAACAAGCAGACTTATATGTGTGATGTGACCTCCTGCTAGCATTGTGTCCACAGTAGCACTTGCGTAGGCAGGGCAGAGTAGGACTGGCCATAGAGGGATTACTTTGACGCAGTTGGCCAGCTTAAACATGTATTGCAATATGTGTGAACCAAATATCCCTATTTGTTGCATAGTTTGCTTGAAAGGGTATATACCAGTGTGCAGAGGGTCCTTCAGAATTTCTAGAGTTAATGTGGTTACACCCCTTTAGCACCTGATGGATAAATGCATGCACTAGCTGTATGGATTTGAGCACAGGGATCTCTTGTTTGTTGTATTGTTGGGTCAGTAGCCAGACCTGAACCTTGTAGCTCTCCCCATTGTGTCTTTTCCCCTATGCTAGCATTGTGTCCACAGTAGCACTTGCGTAGGCAGGGCAGAGTAGGACTGGCCATAGAGGGATTACTTTGACGCAGTTGGCCAGCTTAAACATGTATTGCAATATGTGTGAACCAAATATCCCTATTTGTTGCATAGTTTGCTTGAAAGGGTATATACCAGTGTGCAGAGGGTCCTTCAGAATCTCCTGGGGGAGGAGCCGCAGAGGGCTGAAAGCATAAAGGATCCCACAATGCTTTGCAGACACCTAAGATGGATGCCAGCACATGGAGCAGCACAAGCCCTGAGGAAAGGTAGGACCTTGACACTGTGTTAGGAAAACAGTGGCATCTTGTGGCTAAACCGCAGAATGTCACTCCAGAGCATTTAATTTACTCCACACAATAATTTACTGCACACAAACAGTGTTCAAACAATGAGAGCTGTTTCCCCATCTCACACTTGTCACACATTGTAATGACCAATTCACACCTCAGACCTCTCCCACTCTTGGAAACAAAAGATATGTTAATGACCATACACACCTCAAAATCCTTCATAAAGACCCCCTGCCAGGAGGCCTTAATGACTCACTCCATCAGACACCTTTCCCACCCTTGGAAACAAAAGAAATGTTAATGAGCAACTCACACCTAAACTAATCTCAACACATACTGCTGTGTCTGCTTCTACTCTCTGTATTTCTCTGAAACAGTCTGAAATAGTTAATAATTTACCACTTTTCAGTGCATTCTGGGCATTTTGGAGGTTCTCCTGTGCTTATCTTTAAAAAACGCTTCTAAGTGCAAACACAATTAAACACACATAAACGTGTTATGTAAACCTAAGTTTTCCAGCCTTGGCAATAAAATCTGGAAGCTGATTGATTTCTATGCAGAGCTTCACCAAATTTTGCACTCTCCAGTTTTAGTAATTAACCCCCTAAGTGTTGTCATCTATATTTATGACGATTCACAGCATCTATAAAGTCATGCTGCATGTCAGCAATATAAAATGTGCTTCCCATGTGCATTTTCTGGCTAACGATGGGGGACCCATGTACATCCTAAACAGAAACAGAAAGAAGATGTATGCTTTGAAATGGCAATACAGGTGAAACTCGAAAAATTAGAAAATCATGCAAAAGTTCTCTTATTTCAGTAATGCAACTTAAAAGGTGAAACTAATATAAGAGACAGACTCATTACATACAAAGCAAGATAGTTCAAGCCGTGATTTGTCATAATTGTGATGATTATGGCTTACAGCTCATGAAAAACCCAAATCCACAATCTCAGAAAATTAGAATATTGTGAAAAGGTGCAATATTCTAGGCTCAAAGTGTCCCACTCTAATCAGCTAATTAAGTTATAACACCTGCAAAGGGTTCCGGAGCCTTTAAATGGTCTTTCAGTCTGGTTCAGTAGGAATCACAATCATGGGAAAGACTGCTGACCTGACAGTTGTGCAGAAAACCATCATTGACACCCTCCATAAGGAGGGAAAGCCTCAAAAGGTCATTGCAAAAGAAGTTGGATGTTCCCAAAGTGCCGTATCAAAGCACATTAATAGAAAGTTATGTGGAAGGGAAAAGTGTGGAAGAAAAAGGTGCACAAGCAGCAGGGATGACCGCAGCCTGGAGAGGATTGTCAGGAAAAGGCCATTCAAAAGTGTTGGGGACTTTCACAAGGAATAGAATTGAGGCTGGAGTCAGTGCATCAAGAGCCACCGCACACAGACGGATCCTGGACATGGGCTTCAAATGTCGTATTCCTCTTATCAAGCCGCTCCTGAACAACAAACAATGTCAGAAGCGTCCTACCTGGGCTAAAGAAAAACAGACCTGGTCTGTTGCTCAGTGGTCCAAAGTCCTCTTTTCTGATGAGAGCAACTTTTGCATCTCATTTGGAAACCAAGGACCCAGAGTATGGAGGAAGAATGGAGAGGCACACACTGCAAGATGCTTGAAGTCCAATGTGAAGTTTCCACAGTCTGTGTTGATTTGGGGAGCCATGTCATCTGCTGGTGTTGGTCCACTGTGCTTCATTAAGTCCAGGGTTAACACAGCCGTCTACCAGGAGATTTTGGAGCACTTCATGCTTCCTTCCACAGACGAGCTTTATGGGGATGCTGACTTCATTTTCCAGCAGGACTTGGCACCTGCATACACTGCCAAAAGCATCAAAACCTGGTTCACTGTCCGTGGAATTACTGTGCTTGATTGGCCAGCAAACTCGCCTGACCTGAACCCCAGAGAGAATCAATGGGGCATTGCCAAGGGAAAGATGAGAGACGTGAGACTGAACAATGCAGAAGAGCTGAAGGCCGCTATTGAAGCATCCTGGTCTTCCATAACACCTCAGCAGTGCCACAGGCTGATAGCTTCCATGCCACGCCTCATTGAGGCAGTAATTGCTGCAAAAGGGGCCCAAACCAAGTACTGAGTACATATGCATGCTTATACTTTTCAGAGATCCGATATTGTTCTATGTACAATCCTTGTTTTATTCAATATATGAAGAGAGGAACGAGCGCTGGATATGATAGGATTCAAGCTGCTAGCATATAGGTAAACCTCGTATACCCCCTTCATCAAAAGTCAAATACAAAAAATTGCAGCGCTTGAGTGTATAATACAGGGAATTAACATGAATAGCAGATTAAAATGTTCATATTTCAACATGCACCAGATTCCACATTCTTAAATTGTTGTAAACAGTAATCAGATAAGTAATGAAGATCTATCCGACTAATCAAGGTGCATATAGTGATGGTGATGTTAAAATCATAAGTTCTGTGATGTATCCAAAAAAAACCGTGACTTCCGTGATAGGGGAATGACTGTATAATGCACTAACCAGATAGCGCAAGTACATGCGCATTGGAGTATAATGACCTACTCCTGGTCACAGCCAGATGGTCCTCAGCGTGAAGCCCTCAGGAACACCAGTGCACCACTCTTGCCGTCTCCTACCACCAGGGGGAGTGCGCCTCTTTACAGTAACACGAAATCACTTTATATCCTCTATCGCCAGGATTGGTGTACTTTCTTATCAGGAGATCATCTCAGGGGCTCAGCAATAAGACCCAAAAGAAAGAAATCTTGATAGTGTAGTATTTTATTCAAAAGTAAAAAGTAAGTAATACACTTACATGGTAATGTCCAAAAAGCTGATGCATAGAATCCAAAAAGATGGCCGACAGTCAGATGCATGAGACAAGTGGATAATCAATGGTGTGAGAGGTGTCCTTATCCCTAACGCGTTTCGTGGCAATGGCACATTATCAAAGGGAATGTGCCTCTCAACCATGGTCCCTTATATATAGAGGACCTCTTAATTGTGAAAAGACGCATTTTCGGGTCATTTTAGCGCTACTGCGCATGCGCGAGGCTATGACGCCCGCGCATGCGCAATGCAAGCCTCCCGCGTCATCGCGGATAACCCGCGCATGCGCAGATCGTATCCGGCGGCCATTTTATAGAAGACCAAGACTACAGAGCCAGAACAAGGGATCCACAGCCCAGACAAAGGAGGGTTTTTGATGGGAAAGAACCAACCCAACACATCTTACCATGCCAGGAGATCTCAACATCACAGCAATCATTAGGGGAGAGTGAGGAGGAGATAACTTTATTATGCAAAGGGATAAACCATGCCAAGTGCTAGATGTAAATATTGAATCATGGTGTGGTAGAACTACAAGTCCCAGCCCCCTAAGTTCATGCAAAAATGCCAGGGGCCATCAATATAGATTTTAAAGGTTACACACAACACCAGAAATTTCATAAAATGAAAGTTAAAATCGACAGTAATTAAAAACACAATCACATACAGCCAATGCAATGTGCAAAATATAAAAAGCGAACTGTCTTATAAATCATGATAATCATATGATCTAAATGTTAATGTTGATCATAAACATAACATAAATGGTCATGAAACATAATGAAAAATACAAATAAAATAAAACACCAATCTCAAAATAGCCCCTAGGGTATTCCCTAGGAAACTATGATTAAAACAAAAGCAACCCCATATAGATCACTGGGGGCATTAATAATACCTAACATAGTGGGACATATCCACGTCAAAATTTGTGTACCAATGGTATAATGGATAATTTGGATAATTTGGATAACAACCAGTGCGAATAATGCGTATTGAGCAGAAAAAGAAGAATAAGCTCATAATCCAGCTAATTAGTGGAAAAGGGGGGGGGGGGAGAGAAGCCCCTCGAGGTAAGATAATGATGTTATAAAACCATAATTTCCCCCGGAAACCCTAAAGATACATCAATGTCGATAATATATACATACTGGATATTTGCTGAGATGAAGCAAGGACAACCCAAAAGGAATTACCTGGTATCCAAGAAACAATTTATGTCCACATCAATATTTAACCCATGTGGGGCAAGTGTTCTTAATAAAAAAATCCATTTAGTTTCAAGTTTTGAAACTGCTCTTAACTTGTGTACTCCTCTCCAGTGTTTATGTATTGTGTCAATTCCTATAAATCTCAAGCCATGTGGGTTCTTATTATGCGCTTGGCGGAAATGTAAGGAAAGTGAATGTTCCTTGAACCCCTTGTTAATATTCTTAAGGTGCTCCCTCAATCTGTCACGAAGTCTCCTAATAGTCCGTCCCACGTATTGCTTCCCGCATTTACACTCCAATAGGTATACAACATGGGTACTATTGCACGTGATGGTAGATTGAATTTCATATGTTTTACCAGTTGTGTTGGAACTGAATGTGGTTACTGGATATTTATGAATTCCATTATTAGTGCATAGCATGCATTTATTACAGGGGAAGAACCCTTTCCGGTTGAAGAAAAAGGAAAGTTGTTTTGGTGGGTTAACAATGTTGGGGGCCAAGGTGTTTCTCAGAGGTGGTGCCCTACGGTAAGTAATTTCGGGGGCTTCCGGTAAATGACTCCCCAGCACCGGATCATCTTTAAGAATTCTCCAGTTCTTTCTGATAATACTAGCTACATCCCTAAATTGAGTAGAAAAGTCAGTGATAAAAGGGCAGTATCTCTCAGTGTTAGTCTTTTGCTTAGTGATGATAAGACTATCTCTATTCATGCCCCCCACCTTGTCCCTCTCAACCTCAAGCATATTAGCGTTATAGCCTTTTTCAACGAATCTCCGTTTAAGGATCTCAGATTGGAGGACATAGTCCTCTTTTTTGTCACAATTTCTGTAGATCCGAAGAAACTGTCCCCTTGGTATGTTGCTCAACCATCTCGGATGATGACAACTATCTTTAGGGATAAAGCTATTCCTGTCTGATGATTTAAAATAACTCCTAGACAAAATTTTCGGGCCCTCAATGTATAATGTCAGGTCAAGAAAATTGATTTCCTGATTACTATATTGGAAGGTGAGTTTAATATTCATATCATTAAGGTTCAATGTAGTAAAGAAGTTATTCAAGGTAAATTCATCCCCTTCCCATAGGAGTAAAATATCGTCGATGTACCGACGATAAAACAATAATTGTGGCCACTCTCTGGAATAAATGAGATCCTCCTCCCATCTTGCCATAAATAAGTTGGCAAGACTCGGGGCAAACTTCGCGCCCATGGCGACTCCAGTGATTTGTAAGTAGAATTTGTTACTAAACCAAAAGTAGTTGTGGTTCATAGTATAGTCAAGAAGTTCTAGCAGAAATTCCTTTTGTAAGGTTGGTATATCGTTAGCTGTATTAAGATAGTATTCAGCAGCGGCTAGTCCATCATCATGGTTAATGTTGCTGTACAAAGCCGCGACATCAGCGGTAACAAGAAAGGTGGGTTGTTTCAAAGTGACTTCTCTGATGTCTGCCAACACCTGTTTTGTGTCTTTGAGGAAAGCAGGGGTAGTGCAGACCAAGGGTTGGAGGAAAAAATCAATGAATTCACCCACGCGGGAGCACAAGGAGCCAATTCCACTAATAATGGGGCGGCCGGGGGGATTCACAGGATCTTTGTGAACCTTTGGTAAACAGTATATGACCGGTAGTCGAGGGGCAGCGGGACATAGGTAGTCCTTTTCTTTACCATTAATAATCCCCTGTTCAAAACCTCTTTTCAATATTACCTTTAAAAGTTTTTTGTAAGTAATAAGGGGGTTATTTGGTAACTCTTTATAGGTATTCATGTCCTTCACGATATTCCCTACCTGTAGGAGGTAGAAGCTTTTATTCATCACTACTACACCTCCCCCCTTATCCGCTGGCCGTATTACCAGATCCTTTTCTTCTAGTAGACTTTTAACCATTATGTCTATTTGTCTCTTATTGTTAAAATGGTGGCGTTTGGTCTTAACCCTTAAATTCTCCAGGTCCTTAAGGACCATACTTTTGAAGATATTCACATGTGAATGAGCAGGGGGATTAAAAAGGGATGCATTCCTCAAATTGGAGGCCTTACATATATTAGCATTCGAAATAGTACTAACTCGATTCAAGGGATTCTTGAGGAAATGTCTCTTAAGGGACAATTTCCTCGTAAACCTGTGGATGTCAATGTATGTATTGAATTTATTCAACTTGGATGGTGGAGCATATTTTAAACCTTTATTTAATAGATTAAGTTCCTTGTCTGTTAGAGTGGTACTACTTATATTAAAGATGCCATCATTATTCATACTCTTCTCTTTTTGTCTATTGACACGTTTTCCTGCTCGTCTTCCTCTTGCCTTAGGTTTCTTTTTTTGCCTGTACCTCTCCCTAAAAAAGGATTTGGTGTATGATGTTGTTGGGGTCTGGGTGAATAATAGTGATTGGAGGGAGCATTACGATTATCATAATTGGAATATTGCATATTTCTGTTGTCATGATATTGGGTGTCATTCCAATATCTATCTCTAGGGGGTGTTCGTTGATAATGTTGAGTGTCATAAGAGCAATACTCTTGGTGTCTCTCAGGAAAATACCCATACTCATCATAATTCCTCCAGCCCTGGTTCTTAGTTGGTGACCTGCGTTTATAGTTAGGGTTATAGGGTTGGTATTGTCCGTTTTTATGCGTTGTTTCATTCTTCTGGGGAGGTCTGTGTGAGGATGATGAGTGATGGTTCTTTTTATCACCATGTGAGTTACCATGCCGGTCTGGTACTTCATATCTATTATAGAGAGGAATACCAGATTCACGCCTGGGGGTGGTATAGGAAACCCTCCTAGACTTATAAAGTGGCGTGTGCGGTGCCTGATTATTTTTTATTGGTACATTCCTATTGTTGGTATTCCGCACTGGTGGATGTGTGGGGGCAGTGTCCATCTTATTTGGAGTAATAAAGTCATACTTTTTGGCCTCCCACTTAAAGACGCATTTGTCTTTATAGTCATTGCAATCCCTTATATATTTCTTTCTTTTTTTATTTTTCTGTTCTTTCTCAGTTTTTTCCACAAGGGACTTTAGCTTATCTGATTCTAATATATATTCCTCTTTATCCATAAAAGGGGCAAGAGCTTCCTTAGTATTATTAATCTCCTTATCCAAGTGTGCTAACTTAAGCTTTTTTCTAAGGATAAGGAATTTAAGAAGTTCCAGCCCTTTATTATTAAAAAATATGTACCAATCTCCCTCGCTATTGGTATCATCAGTTTCTGGTGGGACCTCCCACCTAAGGGATCTCGGTACCATTCCCTCTTTAATATATTTTTCTAAAAACGAGATGTCCCACAAAGTGCGAATCTCAGATGTAATATGGTTTGATAGATGGATAAAAAGACCATGAAGGTTATAAGGTTCACTATCACAAGTGAAGATATCATCAGAGATAGCTGATCTCTTTGATCTATATTCAAAGATATCCATGATGGGGTAATCTCAGTAATATTACAGTGGCTAAAATATTCAGGATATCCTGCTGCTCAGTCAATAAGAGGAAGATGTATACAATATATGAAGAGAGGAACGAGCGCTGGATATGATAGGATTCAAGCTGCTAGCATATAGGTAAACCTCGTATACCCCCTTCATCAAAAGTCAAATACAAAAAATTGCAGCGCTTGAGTGTATAATACAGGGAATTAACATGAATAGCAGATTAAAATGTTCATATTTCAACATGCACCAGATTCCACATTCTTAAATTTTTGTAAACAGTAATCAGATAAGTAATGAAGATCTATCCGACTAATCAAGGTGCATATAGTGATGGTGATGTTAAAATCATAAGTTCTGTGATGTATCCAAAAAAAACCGTGACTTCCGTGATAGGGGAATGACTGTATAATGCACTAACCAGATAGCGCAAGTACATGCGCATTGGAGTATAATGACCTACTCCTGGTCACAGCCAGATGGTCCTCAGCATGAAGCCCTCAGGAACACCAGTGCACCACTCTTGCCGTCTCCTACCACCAGGGGGAGTGCGCCTCTTTACAGTAACACGAAATCACTTTATATCCTCTATCGCCAGGATTGGTGTACTTTCTTATCAGGAGATCATCTCAGGGGCTCAGCAATAAGACCCAAAAGAAAGAAATCTTGATAGTGTAGTATTTTATTCAAAAGTAAAAAGTAAGTAATACACTTACATGGTAATGTCCAAAAAGCTGATGCATAGAATCCAAAAAGATGGCCGACAGTCAGATGCATGAAACAAGTGGATAATCAATGGTGTGAGAGGTGCCCTTATCTCTAACGCGTTTCGTGGCAATGGCACATTATCAAAAGGAATGTGCCTCTCAACCATGGTCCCTTATATATAGAGGACCTCTTAATTGTGAAAAGACGCATTTTCGCATCATTTTAGCGCTACTCCTTGTTTTATTGATTGCATGTAATATTCTAATTTTCTGAGATTGTGGATTTGGGGTTTTCATGAGCTGTAAGCCATAATAATCACAATTGTGACAAATCACGGCTTGAACTATCTTGCTTTGCATGTAATGAGTCTATCTCATATATTAGTTTCACCTTTTAAGTTGCATTACTGAAATAAATTAACTTCTATATTCTAATTTTTCGAGTTTCACCTGTAGAAGGAGGCTGAAAAGGGATCCAATGGACCTTTTTAACAGTTCATCTAATCCTGCCAATACGCAGCAGATAATCTAACATGTAAAGCAGACTGCCAAGGAAAATCCAAGCAGATTAATTTGTAACCTCTAATGACATTACAATAGGTATCTAAATAAAAAGGCCATAAATCCTGATTAAACTAACAGTAGTAACTTCTTTCTTTACCTGCAAACAATCCCAATGATTAAACCACTACAATAATGCAATGTCAACAAATCAATCCAATAATTTTTTATGTCACTGTGTGGTATATGCTATAGCTTGGTTTTGCAACATAAACATTCCATAATATGCAACCTATTTTCCAACCATAATCTTTATTTTTTCAATAAAGTGTTACAACCTTTAAAACAAAAAAAATAACTTAAGTAAGAAATTGTACAATGGGTATTATCTAAAATATGTGAAATACCTCACAATCAATCTGCACACTGCTTGCCTGACATTCTTGTTTAGATATCCAGATGTCTAGAGTATGACGGGATGGACGCCAAAATAGCAGGAAACCACATTACAGATGAAGTCCAAATATGTACACAATTATAATAAAACACTCTCAAATGTATAGAAGTTATAGAACCGTCTCTAAAGGTTTGTTTTTTGGAACAAGATGTGCTGATATTAGACAGAGACTTCCCACACAACAATGGGCAGAGAGATATTTGTACAGGTCATGGTAAAGTGGAGACCCACTACAGCCCTTAATGCTTTATTCCTTATATTTTGGAGGCATGTGAGCATGACCTGTTATCTTGTGAGATTTGATCAAGGAATCATGGAGATTATTTGCATTTATAGGAATTATAAATCAGTTGGTGTATCAAACAACAGTCTTGGAATGTACATAAATATTATATTGAATTCAAAACATAGGATAATGCATTGTCTCCAGACCAACCTTACTTGACTCTTTTACCATGAGGAAACCCTTGTAATAGTTTTCATACCTCAGGGAACTCCCTAAAAAAAACAAAAAACCTACAGCTCATGGTACGTTAGAGTGACCAGTCAGTTAGAAAGAGTTCTCAATAAAAGAATAAAAATGGGGGTTATCTAGCATTCCTGCTTTAACCACTTGCCCTCCTGATGATTTACCCCCCTTCCTGACCAGGCCATTGTTTGCGTTACAGCACTGTAATACTGTATTACTTTAACTGAGAATTGCGCAGTCATGCAACACTGCACCCAAATGAAATGTATGTCCTTTTTTTCCCACAAATTGAGCTTTCTTTTGATGGTATTTGATCGCATGTGTGTTTTTTATTTTTTGCGCTATAAAAAGATAAGTCTGTCAATTTTGAAAAAAAAAACAATATTTTTGACTTTTTGCTATTAAACGTCCAATAACAAAAATGTAAAAAATCTAATTTCGGCATAAATTTACACCGAAATGTATTCTGTTACTTGTCTTTGCTAATATGTGTAAATTTATTGGTTTATGTGATAGTTATAGCGTTTACAAATGGTGGTATATATACTGGGGATTTTTTTTTTTGTTAACTAGTAATGGCGGCGTTCAGCAACTTATAGCGGGACATTCTGACATGGGAGGAACTGACTTGGTGTCACTGACCTTTCCTAGTGACACCAATACAGTGATCAGTGCTAAAGGGGTTAACATGAGGGGCAATCAAAGGGTTAACTGTGTGCTGGGAGTTATTTACTAGGGGGCAGTGTCAGTGTGCTTCATTGTAATCACACTGCTGTGCTGTGCACAGCCATCCAAAGCAGTATGCCTGAGTTGACAGGAAGGAGAACTGTTAGTAAACAAAACAGTTCTCCTCCCCATCAGAGCCTGGACCCGGTGATTGACAGCTGTGGCCCCAGATGGAAGCGCAGGTAGAGCATACGCGTGGCTCTTGCACGTCCCCTACCCGGAAATGCTATATCATGTAATGGAGGTCAGTCTGGATAGGGTTTTGAAAAAAGAGAACTGCTATAACTCATGCCCTGACAGTGTTTCAGTGGTCGAGTCTCTGTAGAAGATGGAAGCAGGAGTAAAGCAATATGCTGGGTGTGTTTTTGGTGAGAAAGGTGGGCAAGAATGTGCCAGCCAGGAGGCATGATACAGCTACCTCATCTGCCTGACACTAATCTTATTACTTGTCCTTTTACTTGTATTATTAACCCGTTGACCTCTTGAAGGTTTTACCCCTTCAGGACCTGACCATTTTTGCTATTCAGCACTGCGCTACTTTAACTGGCAATTGCACAGTCATGCAACACTGTACACAAATTTAGGGGTTTAGGGGAAGTATTTGTACTACGAGGGGAGATTTGGGGAGAGTATTTACATTAGGAGTGGGGATTTTGGGGGATTTGTACTGGGGGGGGATTGGGGAGAGAATTTCTACTAGGAGGGGGAATTAAGGGGGAGGATTTGTACTAAGAAAGGGGATTGAAGGGGAGGATTTGTACTAAGAGGTGGTATTTGGGGGGAGGATTTGTACTAGGAGGGGGTTTAGGGGGGAGGATTTGTACTACAAGGGGAGATTTGGGGAGAGGATTTACACTAGGAGTGGGGATTTGTACTGGGGGGGTTTGGGAAGAGAATTTGTACTAGGATGGGGAATTTTGGGGGAGAGTTTGACCATGGAAGATTTGTAGGAAAGTGAGGGGGATTTGAGCTGGAAGGTGGGATTGGGGGCAAAGATTTCTGCTGGGAGGAGGACTGGGACTGTAAGGCTAGGGAATTTTTGCAATTTTGGGTAGAATTTGAGCTTGCTTAGGGAGTGAACTTGTTGCTTGGTGCTGTTTTTTTTGGAGGGAGAGGTGGAAGGTGGGGGTGCAGTTTGCTAGATGATCTTGTCCCGGCACTGCCCGTTTGCACACAAGATCTTCTCCTCCCCACATGACATCAGCTGAGATCAGATTCCCTATCACAATGTGTAGCTGGCTGCAGTTGCAGTTCTGACCTGTGAAATTCCCTGACTGGATTGGCAGCTGCAGTAGCCAGCTACACACTGTGTGGAGGGATACCGTTCTCAGCTATGTGCTGTGTGGGGAAGAAGAAATCTCTTAAGTACCCTGTCCTCACCTCTGCTGACCACTGTCTTCTGCCATACTGACCCCTGTACCCTGCCCTGCTAACCTCTGTTCTCTGTCCTGTTGAACCCTTTCCTCTGCCATGCTAAACACTGCACACTGACTAGATAACCCACTGTACACTGCCATACAAACTAATAGCCTCTCTACACTGTCCTACAAACTGCTGACCCAATCCTCTGCCATGCTGACCTCTTATACACTGCCCTGTCGACCTCGCATCCTCTGCCCCACTGACATTTTTCACTGCACCCCCAAATCAGAAAAGCTAGATCCAGCCCTGTAGCATTTAATTTTTTCTGTTAAATTAGAGTTTTCAGTTAAGCAGTATAAATACAAATAGAAGTCTGGCCAATCCCAGTTCTAAACAAATATTTCCTTGAAGATGGCAAATATTTATACTAGTATTTACCAACCACTTTGGTGAGTAGTGTGGTTGTCTAGAACCAAGTTATGTAGCAGCATGCTTTTTCCTCTGTCTTCTGTAAACTAAAAGCAGACCTGTGCAATTATGGCTGCAGGATAGGAAATAACGTAGTTTGAACCATGACTACAGAAACAAAATTTCTAGCTTGAGCTTTAATCCTATTTACCTAAAAAAATAATGTGCTAAAAGGTACACGTGCTGCCTGTTTTTTTTTGGGGAACCCATCAGGGGGTACCCTGTTAGTAAGAAACTGACCTATCGGTTGAGATAAGCAAATGTTTCATTTGTTTTATGATATGCTATTTCATTTCACATCAGCAGATGAAGTTCTGTTCTCATTTTCACATGTTTTGCATGCTGTTTTACCTACTATGCTAAAAGAGCATGGTGAGTAAAGAGCTCAATAACTTTTTATAATTAGAGAAGAGAGATCTATAGAGAGATCTATACAGAGATATAGGCAACCAGCTTCTACTGTGCTCTCTCTATGAAAAACACATTCCTGCATCATGAGTACAGCTTGTATCAAACGTTTATTTGTAAAACAAAGAGTTTTATACAAATGGTAAAACACAGGTTTGACCTTCAGAGATGGAAACACCTGGTAATGTGTTCAGTCTGATACTGTTTCTGCCTAGAACTTACAGCCAAAGCTTACTTTCCTCCACTGATCACCAGCCTGTCGAGATGAGCAAGATGCACAAACAGGCTGTACGCATGCCAACCAGGTCCCTGCCACAAATGTATTTGCAATTCTTCTAGGAGTTATTATGCAATATGTGTTCTCCTCCCTCCTTCAGCCTGAGAGGACTACGTTTACAGCACTACTGAGGGTCAAGGACCAAAATGTCATCATCAGAGCTATTCAATACAATACGGAAAATGTTAGGATGGAATTAGTTGAAGGGGTCTCTAATTTTGTTTGCAAACTCCAGGAACCAGGCCAAAGACTTCACAATCTAGTGCATAAAACCAATAAAATTATTGATACTCTCAATTCCAACAAAGCTAAGAAGAAAACCCAGGAGCCATCAAACTACTATGACCCTTAGAATGGTCATACAAACAGAAGTTATTCAATAGGACAAAAGAGGTATAGCTATTAGTTATTTTATTGGTATAAAAAATACAAAAAATTATGCACAATTGATTTTGAAAATGCTCTACAACCCTCCACTAAGTTAAAAATGACAACTTTGTCAGCAAAGGACATCCTAAAAATGTACGGACCATTCACACCGGAGTTCTATCTGATTGGCTACTTTCAGGCATACTTAGATCATCTTACACATACACGTATATAAAATTCAACTTTTTTTTAGGTTTAGACAAAGGGGGAAAGGCTTAAAATGTATGCGTAGTTTTTGAATCCACCTTTAACCCCACTGGGATTTTTTTCCCTAACTTTCTGTCCTTATGATGCCCATGCAAGAGATTAGGGGTGTGGCTGTCACCAGAAAAGGATGGCACAGACAGCAGTAAAAACATTGTCATAAATTCTGTATTGAACTTTGTTTTTATCACAGTTCCTGTGATTTTCCATCACTTTCTGTGTGATAGGAAATTTCCCAAAAGGGACACAGAAAGTAGCAAAAATCGGATAGAAGTTCTAGCCTTCCCCAGCTCTATCTGAAACAAAATTAAACGTTTTGGCTGGAGTTGTGCTTTAATCATCATTTGTACTCTTCTAGAACATTACATTTTTATTGCCAAGTCATACACTCCAAAAGAAAAACACTTCATCTCTTTGGGAATTCTGAATTACCTGACATTTCTGTACTGTCAGGAATTCCGTGTATAGTGACTTGTGGGATCGCTGGTCATGTGGAAAAGAACAGTACTTGCAACTGGTTTGTGGAATTTTGAGGATGAGAGACCTATTTTTTCTTTATTTATCTGTAAATGCAGAAATTCCATCTTTCCCATAATTGTCTTGTATTAACTTGACTTAATTTTTCAAAGAATCTCTGAAATTCAGATTAATTTCTTCTCCATGCAACCAGCACGTCGTCAATGTACCTTTTCCATAGAGCCACATGCACCCCCACCATATTTAGCTCCCAAAAGCCAAGATGGAGGCATGCATATGCCGAGCACATGAGTCTCCCATTGCAACTTTCCGTATTTGCCTGTAGAACTTTCCATCAATTTGAAAAATATATTTTCAAAACAAATTTAGCCACTAGCCTACAGGGCATTTATAACCCCTTCCTGCCCAGGCCAATTTCCAGCATTCAGTGCTGTCACACTTTGAATGACAATTGCACGGTCATGCAACACTGTGCCCATATGAAATTTTTATAATTTTTTTGTGATAGAGCTTTATTTTGGTGGTATTTAATCACTTCTGGGTTTGTTATTTTTTTCTTAAACAAACCAAAAACCACAGAAAATTTTGAAAAAAAAAATTTTTCTTAGTTTTTGTTATAAAATTTTGTAAATAAGTGATTTTTCTCCTTCACTGATGTGCGCTAATGAGGCTGCAGTGATGGGCACTGATAGACTGCACTGATGGACACTGATAGGTGGCACTGATGGGCACTGATGAGGAGGCACTGGTACGTGGCATTGATGGGCATTGACAGTCATCACTGATGGGCACTGAAAGGCAGCACTCATATATGGCTCTGATAGGTGGCACTGATAGGCGGCACTGACTGGCACTGATAGGCGGCACTGACTGGCACTGTTAGGCGGCACTGATCGGCAGCACTGACGGGCACTGATAGACGGCACTGATGCACACTGATAGGCGGCACTGACTGGCACTGATAGGTGGCACTGACTGGCATTGATGGGTGACACTGAAAGGCAGCTCAGATGGGCACTGATATGTGGCATTGATGTGCACTGGTAGGTACTGATATGTGGCATTGATGTTGCACGGATGGGCACTGGCAGGTGGCATTGATGGGCACTGACAGCTGGCACTGATGGACACTGACAGGTGGCACTGCTGGGGTACACAGATCATCAGGGCACACTGATCATCAGTGCTCTGATGATCTGTGTACATGTCCCCTCCGAGGAATGCCGATTACCAGCTCTCCTCTCGAGCTGTCAGCGTGACAGCTCGTGAGGAGAGAAATGACGATAATCGGCATTTCCCTATTTACATGCGATCAGCTGTGTTTGGACACAGCTGATCACATGACCGAGCTGACATCTTCGGCTCTTTCCGTTGATCAGTGATCCGCTGTGTCCGAGGGACACAGCGCACTACCGATCGCCACGCTGCGTGCTCCTGTAGAATGGGACGACGTCATATGACGTCCTCCCAGAACGAGAGACATGCCCTGCGCCCATCATTGTACTATATGGCAGGCGGGAGGCAGTTAAACAAATCTATCACAAGTTTATTTTGCTCCTCTGCCTTGGGACAATATCTCTTAGCTTATTCACCTGTGTCTAAACCTACCTTATACCCCGGTCACATCGGGTGTGATTTGGCATGCAATTTACATGCCATGCGACTTGCAAATCGTATGCCAAGTCGCACCCTATTGTCCGCTATTAGAGCGGTCATATCGGTGTGTTTCCAACTTGGTTGGAGCCGCACCGATTTCTAAAGTAATGCATGCACTACTTTTGTTGTGCTATGCATAGACATCTGTGTCAGATGTCTTGCAAATCACAACTGAAATCGGCAGGTCACCCGATTTTGAAATCGTGCGACTTCACTGTAAGTCACACAATTTCAAAATTGGCTTTGATGTGACCAGGGGCTAATGAGGTATCAATGCCCATACTGTAGCAACATCAACAGAGACCAATAAATGATCCTTCTCCAATCTTATTACATTCAAAATGATTTGAACATCTTTATTGTCCTGAATATATGATGGCAGTGAACTATCAATTCTTTAAGAATGTTGTCTACATATTCACAAGTATAGTGATTGGTACTACTATTGCAAAAATAATTGGGCAACCTGGAGGGGTCTTCTTTTTGTGTATCTTTGGGAGCATATAAAAAAGGTGGAATTTTTAAATAGTTTTTAACCTTTGTATACTCATATTCCTCCTTTTTAAAGACATCTTCCATGTATGCCCAATCAAGACAAGTTTATTCTTTCTATGTATTCCAGAAAGAGGTTCTCAGGAATTTTTTTTATAGCAATCAGTATCAAACAACTGACATTTTATTTCCTGAGCATGCTATTTTTCTGTTGATTAAACAATATTTACCTCCTATCACTTGCTTTGACAATTATATATTTGGGGGGGTTTCTCTATGTCTTCTTTGTTGTTAGTAACTGAAAAACAACGATTGCTTCTTTTAAATCCTAATAGAAACTTGCCAGTATGTTGTCTTCTTTACGTCACATATCAGTTAAAATATTTAAGTATATAAATTACTTTAAATTTGTATAGCTTCATTATATTAAATATAGCTTCACTCATCAGCTGTCCTAAGTTTCATGTTTAAAGTAGAGTTATAGGCAAAACCTTTTTTTTTTTCATTTTGGATAGAATAAAGAAACACTTTACTCTTTCCAAACCCTGTCAGAATTAATTCGCCATCTGTGTCCCTTTGCAGAGATTTTCCTACATTTCCTGTCTCATAGTCAAACAGGAAGTGAGAGGAATCCCCTGCAAATTAAAAGAATCCCTTGAGGACCCCCAGTTCACCAGAACTTGTGTCCCCATTGGAAGATTTGCCCTCTATTACTTTTCTGGGTACAAGCAAAAATTTGGAATTATCTTTACTTTCACTTTATTATTATTATTATTATACAGTATTTATAAAGCGCCAATAGTTCGCTCAGCGCTGTACATTACAAAGGGAGACAGAACATGTGACAGAACAATACCAATACAATGCGATACATGAGGGGATCGAGGGCCCTGCTCTTTCAAGCTTACAATCTAGGAGGGAGGGGATGGTGGCACAGGAGGAGATAGCTGTGGGGGATGGAGTGGTAGGAAGAGTGGAGGAGGTCGGCAAGTTAGCAGGGGGTGGGGTAGGCTTCCCTGAAGAGATGGGTTTTCAGGGTGCGCCTAAAGGAGAGGAGAGTAGGTGATAATCTGATGGGTTGGGGCAGGGAGTTCCAGAGGATGGGTGACACCCTGGAGAAGTCCTGGAGGCGGGCATGGGAGGAGGAGACCAGGGAACTAGAGAGAAGGAGGTCTTGTGAGGAGCGGAGTGTGCGTGCTGGGCGGTACTTGGATATTAGGTCAGAGATGTAGTACGGGGCAGTATGGTGGACAGCTTTGTACGTCAGCGTTAGGATTTTGAATTTGATCCGTTGCGCAATCGGAAGCCAGTGGAGGGATTGGCAGAGGGGGGTGGCGGAGACGGAGCGGTTGAAAAGGTGAATGAGTCTGGCAGCCGTATTCAGGATCGACTGAAGCGGGGATAGCCAGCGGCGAGGCAGGCCAGTGAGGAGGGAGTTGCAGTAGTCGAGTCGTGATATGATGAGGGAGTGGATGAGCTGTTTAGTGGTTTCTGGGGTTAGGAACGTGCGGATTTTGGCGATGTTGCGGAGGTGGAGTCTGCACGAGTTTGTTAAAGATTGGACTTGGGGCTGGAAGGATAGGTTGGAGTCCAGAATGACACCCAGTACTCTGGCCTGCAGGGCGGGTTTGATGGTAGCGTTGTTGGATGTGACGGAGAAATCAATGGGGGGTGGTGTCCGGGCTGGGGGGAAGACAAGAAACTCGGTTTTTGAGAGGTTCAATTTAAGGAAGTGGAGCGACATCCAGTCTGATATGTCACTCAGTAGGTGTGTGATTCGGGCTGAGACCAAGGGGGTGAGGTGGGGGGTTGAGAGATAGATTTGTGTGTCGTCGGCATAGAGGTGGTAGTTGAAGCCGTGAGAGTGTATGAGTTGGCCAAGGGAGGAGGTATAGATGGAGAAGAGAAGGGGTCCGAGGACAGAGCCTTGAGGGACCCCAGCAGAGAGGGGGAGTGAGGGGGAGGTGGTAGCATTATAGGTAACGCTGAAGGAGCGTTGTGACAGGTAGGATGAGAGCCAGGAGAGAGCAGAATCTCTGAGGCCGAGGGAGTGTAGTTTTTTGAGGAGGAGGGGGTGGTTGACTGTGTCGAAGGCCGCAGAGAGGTCAAGGAGTAGGAGCACTGAATAATGGCCATTAGCTTTGGCGGTTAGCAGGTCGTTGGAGAGTTTGAGTAAGGCAGTTTCGGTGGAGTGTAGGGGACGGAAGCCGGACTGTAGGGGATCGAGGAGGTTGTTGTCGTTGAGGTGAGAGCATAGGCGGGTGTAGACTAGGCGCTCGAGGAGTTTAGATGTAAATGGGAGCAGGGAGATGGGTCTGAGGTTGTTCGGGTCATTGGGGTCATTTTCAATGAAAATGGTAAACAGGACAAATAAAGAGGGTAAATCTCTATCTACTCTATCCAAAACTAAAAAAAGTGTTAGCTTTAGTTTACTTTAAACAGAATATTCTTTCTTTGGGAATAGTTATGAATTATTCTAAAACTAAACAAATCACATAAGAAGTCTTTAGGCCAAAAATGATTTGTGAAAACAAGTGAAACTGAAAAAATGGTACTCTTTTTTATTTCAGCCAATAATACAAATTAATTTCAAAATTAACCAAACTTTTAGTTTAAATATCAGTTAAATACATTTTAGGCTCATCAAAACAAAAGGTGTGCATTGTAATATGGTTCATTTTCTTTTGAGGTAGCCGCAGCCTGATTAGAAACACTCATAAGTAGGTTACAGAGAAGGATGCTTCTGCTCCAACACACCACCTGCTGAGTCAGCCCTCTAGCTCAGCAATCAATAAAGCTCATCCTCCCACCTGATTGGAAAGTTCTATCTCTGACTCAGAAGGGGAATGTTAGATCTGTGCAGTTGAGCTTTAATTTAAAACCTGACAACAGTCAAAACTATTTTTTTTATTTTTCGTTTTGGTAGACAAGGGAAAAGTGAATGCTACTGACAAAGATTCAAAGTTCAAACACTTTCCCATTTTCCTGAAAACATGTATTTTGTTGCAGCCTTGTTTCTACTGAAGAGATCTCCCCTTACTTCCTGTCTAAGCAAGAAGTAAAAGGAAATTTCCCAAATGGGAACACAGAAAATAATGGAAATATGGTAGATGTTCTATACATCCCCCCACCTTATAACCACCCCGAGGAGCTCCCAAATATTTGGTCTGGAACATACAGCATATTACTTTCCTCAGAAGATTATGTAAAATGCTAATTTGATCCATGTTATTTCCTATTTCCATTCTGCTATCTTTGTTTTACATATTTCTGGACTGTAGTTATATTGGATAAAGTAATATTGTTTAGATATTCTTTCCTAGGTTTTCTCATTATGACAGATCCGAGGACATGTTTACTGGGACCATTCCAACTAACAATATTTTAAGCTACTAAAAAATAAGTGTTGCTGTTACATATAATTTATGAATGGAAAACTGCTCTGTTGTGTTGAGTTCCATTGAGCCCTCCAGCTTTATCCTAGTGGAAGAGCTTAGCAAACCCCCTGTGTCCTCAGCAATGGTCTGCCATTTCTTATCAATGAAAATTAAGAAAAGTTTGAGATGCTAGGGAACACTTAGGATAATTCTATTCATACGGTTTTAGATCTGAAGCACACATATGACATTGGAAGGCTTAGTATGAATCTTTTATCTTTTCTTTTGAGGTATACAGTTAGGTCCATAAATATTGGGACATCGACACAATTCTAACATTTTTGGCTCTATACACCACCACAATGGATTTAAAATGAAACAAACAAGATGTGCTTTAACTGCAGACTGTCAGCTTTAATTTGAGGGTATTTAAATCAAAATCAGGTGAACGGTGTAGAAATTACAACAGTTTGCATATGTGCCTCCTACTTGTTAAGGGACCAAAAGTAATGGGACAATTGGCTTCTCAGCTATTACATGGCCAGGTGTGTGTTATTCCCTCATTATCCCAATTACAATGAGCAGATAAAAGGTCCAGAGTTCATTTCAAGTGTGCTATTTGCATTTGGAATCTGTTGCTGTCAACTCTCAAGATGAGATCCAAAGAGCTGTCACTATCAGTGAAGCAAGCCATCGTTAGGCTGAAAAAACAAAACAAACCCATCAGAGAGATAGCAAAAACATTAGGCGTGGCCAAAACAACTGTTTGGAACATTCTTAAAAAGAAGGAACGCACTGGTGAGCTCAGCAACACCAAAAGACCTGGAAGACCACAGAAAACAACTGTGGTGGATGACTGAAGAATTCTTTCCCTGGTGAAGAAAACACCCTTCACAACAGTTGGCCAGATCAAGAACACTCTCCAGGAGGTAGGTGTATGTGTGTCAAAGTCAACAATCAAGAGAAGACTTCACCAGTGTGAATACAGAGGGTTCACCACAAGATGGAAACCATTGGTGAGCCTCAAAAACAGGAAGGCCAGATTAGAGTTTGCCAAACGACATCTAAAAAAGCCTTCACAGTTCTGGAACAACATCCTATGGACAGATGAGACCGAGATCAACTTGTACCAGAGTGATGGGAAGAGAAGAGCATGGAGAAGGAAAGGAACTGCTCATGATCCTAAGCATACCACCTCATCAGTGAAGCATGGTGGTGGTAGTGTCATGGTGTGGGCATGTATGGCTGCCAATGGAACTGGTTCTCTTGTATTTATTGATGATGTGACTGCTGACAAAAGCAGCAGGATGAATTCTGAAGTGTTTCGGGCAATATTATCTGTTCATATTCAGCCAAATGCTTCAGAACTCATTGGACGCAGCTTCACAGTGCAGATGGACAATGACCCAAAGCATACTGCAAAAGCAACCAAAGAGTTTTTTAAGGGAAAGAAGTGGAATGTTATGCAATGGCCAAGTCAATCACCTGACCTGAATCCGATTGAGCATGCATTTCACTTGCTGAAGACAAAACTGAAGGGAAAATGCCCCAAGAACAAGCAGGAACTGAAGACAGTTGCAGTAGAGGCCTGGCAGAGCATCATCAGGGATGAAACCCAGCGTCTGGTGATGTCTATGCATTCCAGACTTCAGGCTGTAATTGACTGCAAAGGATTTGCAACCAAGTATTAAAAAGTGAAAGTTTGATTTATGATTATTATTTTGTCCCATTACTTTTGGTCCCTTAACAAGTGGGAGGCACATATGTAAACTGTTGTAATTCCTACACCGTTCACCTGATTTAGATGGAAATACCCTCAAATTAAAGCTCACAGTCTGCAGTTAAAGCACATCTTGTTCGTTTCATTTCAAATCCATTGTGGTGGTGTATAGAGCCAAAAATGTTAGAATTGTGTCGATGTCCCAATATTTATGGACCTGACTGTAAATATGCACATATTTTAGTTGTGGTGTACTTTATTTCCTTTTCATTGGTAATATTCCAGCACATCACATATAATTCTGACTGTAAAGAAAGTTAATATGGTTCTTTCCACCGCAGCCGAAGCCTGTGTTTCTGATCGCATATGGGTTGAGCAAATCAAAAATGATGTAGGACCACAGTGGCAATTGGGTTGAAGTGTGTACCCTAGGAGTTGTGTGGGCAAAATGAGTTACCAATTATGACATATGAAACTGTTCCAGGATTTGTGTGTAGGCAAAAAACTGGCAGGTGACATCATTGGGGAAAGGCTATAGACAGTTGGAATAGTCCTGTAAGAGAAACCGAATTCCTAGCATCAGAAAACCAGTACAGACTTATGCTCATATTCATATGCATTGCTCACGTGCTCATACTTATGAGCAAAGAAGCAAAAGAAACGTGTGTGCAAACAGGCTCACACCCATTCCAATTAGCATGCATACTTGGTGCCCAATGGCCTATTTCAACTGGTCTGTCATTATGAACAGTTGCTGAATGGTCTTCAGCTTGTTCTTGTGTTCCTGTGACCTGATATGCTGTACCTGCTTACCTGTGTATGACCCAGCTTGCCTTTGGACTTCGCTTCGGCTCCTGCTTATACCCTGTTCACCTGGTTATTCTGACCTCAGCCTATTTACTGGACTTGTCTTTGCCTATTGTTCCAGTACCACTTTGCCTGTCGGTTACTAACCTTGGCCTGCCTCCTGGACCTGCTCTGCCTGCCGATTCGGTTCCTCGCTGCCCGGTCACTGCTGACTGATGTATGCTGCCTTCCTCTCTTCTTCTTCTGCTCTGGTGATAAGCTGCTCCTGCATTCCATTCCAAGGACTGTGACTACCAGCTCAATGTACCTACAGAATGGACACCACCAGCCAGCTACTCCGGCACTCGTGCCACTCTTTTCCCTCAAATTCTCTGTCTCCACCTTCAGGAGTGTTGGGCAGGAGGTGCAAGAGAGGCCTCCATAACATTCCAGTCTTCACCAGGTAGGTGATAAGTTCTTAGGATGAATGGCTAAAAATTTACATTTACTGGCCTGGAATTGTGAATAATTATTTCACTTATAAAGAGAGTAACTCCGGGTTGATGGGCCTTTTGACACTGTCTTTGCAAGACTTTAATTGTGAGATTGTATTAGTTGTGTATGTTATGTATCTTTTTCTCTTAAAATATTCAGACAGGTCTGACTAAATACCGAATCATTACTTCCATAATTACAGTGAGAACTCCTAATAGAGAATATAATCTAGAGAATAAAACCCTTGCTTCTTAGATATGTGATGGCAACAATGACTTATAAATGCCCTACTTTTTTAGGCAAGGCATACTGCTGTACAACATTTTAGAGGGGAAGGAGTTTATCCTCTTGACACCAACCACACGCACATATGACTTGTAAATGCCCTAATTTTTTAGGAAAGGCATATTTCTGTACAACATTTTAGAGGGGAAAGAGGTTTATCCTCTTGACACCAACCACACGCACATATGCTGCTGCTCAGCCTTAACGCCAAGTGGTTGCATATATGCGGCCATGTTAAAACTACTTACGGTGCTGACAGCATGCTCCCTGCACGCTCCCATCGCATAGCCGGCGGTGATTGGTAAGCACCCAATGCATACTTGCATACCCGAAGGCCCGCCTCTGCCTCCCAGCTTTTAGAACCCAGGAGGCAGCCACCGCCAAAGGGTTTTATATCTTTTAGCCCAGCTTACTATAACCTATACCTGCTTACAGGTATTCTCTCATCAAGATAAAATAAAATCACAGATCAAAAAAATTATAATATGCAAAATAGCTCATAGCTATCAATATAGATTAATATTTTACCAGTTATATAACAGTGTATTGGATCTGATTGATTGATTGATTAATTATGTTATACATCATTACTGAATATTACCCTGCATTTTCAATAAGGCAGGCTATAGATCTGCAATTTTCTTTCCTTCCACCACAGGTATATTGCACGATTCCCCTATCAACACAGTCAGTGTTGATGGGGGAATCCCTTCCTCAGCGCTTCTGTGTTCTGCTGGCAGGGAGCCTTCCCTGCCAGCAAAACACAATGATTATTGCTGTTGAATATAGCCAGGAGCACTATTCGTACGGGAAAAACCCAACATACTGGCTGTACACAAGTCGATCAATGGTGCACAACCAGGGTGCCAATACATGGAACAAAATTTGCCCAGTCCCTGCTTTGTCCCTGCTATGTATAGCCAGCTTTAGTAATGACAAGTTAGGTAGTGTTTCAATGAGCCTTTTTTGGATTTAGACCTATTTCTCTCCCCACAAAAGTCAATGGGAGAGTAAAAGTAGCATTAAGCAGGTTGAAGCAGCTTAGAAAGAGGTCAAATGCAGATCTTTAGAAGCATTTTAACTTGATCTCAGCTGCAAGCTAAATATGGACTTTAAAACAAGCTGCGTTTGCTCATCGGCACAAGCCTTTAAAGGGTATTAAACCAAGACAAAGATATAACATACTGCAGCCTGCTGGTCTTTACATGAGGAAGCTGCATTATTTTTTTTTTCAGCCTTCTTCCCTTTATTTTCACCTGGTAATCCTGCAAATAACACTTCCTGTCACTGGATGGCTACGCTCACTCTTCCATGGAGGGGGCCATGATTGCCAACCAGGCTGGACTATAAATATTTTCTGCCTGTGTTCATCTCAAATTGGGTTTGGATATCCTTTAAATTGTCCATGTGGTAGCTACAAACATCCTAAACTGGCTGCTGGACCTGTAATGGGCACCATAAAGTGAATCAAGGGCAAAGCAAAAGGTTCAATCGAATGCAGACCTCCCCAGCAGCATATATTTACTTTCCTTAATTTCACTTCAATTTCAATTTATTTAGCAGCCAGAAGCAAAAGGAAATGTAAGCTCTTAGTCATAGCTTACACGAGGTTACAGCCTTCCCTTGTGGACAAAACACTGGCTTGCCTTAAAGTGGAACTTTACTTTGTAAATATAGTTTTCCTCTATGCCACCCCAAACCCCAACATCCACAATATTATTAGGAGTTTTTTTCAGGGGATTTTTTGTTTCTTTTTTTCTGATGGCCCTACCCCCTGCCGCCATTTTGGCCTTTGCCAGAATGACGTGTCCTGCTCCCATAGCTCCCTGGGAAACCCGAGTCACATAAGCTTGAAGGCTGGGGGAGCCTGCATGGGTGGAGCTGCCCCATCATCTTGGGCACAGACACCTGAACAGCCTATCACTGCAGGACAATGCTGGACCAACCAGGAATGGGAGTGTGTATTAATAATTTAATCTAGTATAACAGGTAAGTGGAGAAGTGGAGAAAAGTTAGGGGCAAGTTACAGTAAGTCCCTCTTTGAGGTTCCTCAGCATATCTTCATTTTATTCCCAAACTAACCAAAGTCCCAAACCCCAATAACACTAACTCCTAATAACTACAAATTCCACCCAGGCTTGTTCTCTTGCTCTGGCCTGTGCCCTTTCACACTCACTTATTCCTGTTTGTCATGGTTGATCTCACTAGTCAACAGACAGATGCAAGCGCAGCCATGAAAGCTGGGTTTTAAATTAACATAAGAGCTTGCTGGGGTTTTGCTCTCAAAGGGCACTCTGGATATAAAATGAAAATCCAACAGTTACTTAGGGTGTGCTTACTATGTAGTTCAGGGACCAAACATTTGCAGTCACAACAGGTTGGCTTTAATCAACAAATGTGTGAAATATTGATATATCTGTCAAAAAACAGACTATAAGCAACATGTTAGAGGTGGAATAAACAAGCAAATTCCAGTCTGAGGTTTTAGAGTGGAAAAAGAAGAAGTTTAGTCAGTTGTTTAGTTTTCCTTGTGGTCAAAATGAATAGCTCATTCGAATATTCACTTGAGCTGGCTCTCAAATAAAATACCTGGAAAAATATTATCTGTCCAGTCAAACATTTTTGCTTTACTCATGCACAAAGGAAACTGTCTCTGATGTCTTCCTCTAAACACGAATAGGCTGATAGTCAAGCATTTATGATTTTGCATTTTCCCGTCTACTAGAAAATTAAAAAAGGTAAAATCTTATTGGTTTCTATGGGATTGTATCATTTTGCTCATCATCATTTCTCTGTTGTTATATTAACCAGATAAAATATGTATTTTTGGGGGGGAAATTAACACACATACTAACATTGATGTTTAAATACAGTATATACCATAGGCATTAAAATAGCAATAATATACAGTATAAATATGTCTCGCTGCTTGTATTTTTGTAAATGTACATGTGAACATGATCAGAGTAAAACCTTACTCCATCCAAGAATGTTCTTTTGAAAGCTTTGCATAAAATATGGAAAGGTTAAAAAACTGTCTGTTTTTTATTAATAGCAGAGGTACAGGTACATGTCCTGAAAAAATCATGGTATATTGAAGAAAGATCCCAGCTTCACAGTATAGAGGGAGTGATAGAAAAAAAGCTTTGGGTAGATATATGAAACAAATATATCAGAAAACCAACAAGTTAGAACAATGTACAAATAAAATTTATTTAAAAATTAGCTATATTATCCATTAAGCCTCTTGCAAAATTGAAACCATTTAAAACAGGCAAGCTACACTTCCAAACTAAGTGGTAGTTACAGTCATTGACACATCATGCCTACTGACAGATAAGAGTCAGTTAAAAATGTTTGAAGGGGTTTTGGCATTTTACATAATTGTGCCCAGAAAGGATCACACTGCAGCTCAAGTCACACTCAACTCTGAAAGTTTTTCAGGCAAAACCCAGAACATACTCCAGTATATGTGTCTACAAAGTGGCCTGAGAATGCCTTGGAGGCAAAGAAAAGTCTGGACAGTCTTGCTTAGCTTTTTTTTTTTCATTACAATTAACACTGTGATAAGAAAACTATGATGATGACGATGCTGAGGATGAATTTGCCAATTTCAGAATATCCATGCTATGGTTACGTAGAGGTTGTCAGAATTTTAGACGTTTACAGTGGCTAATTAGGTCAATTTGTAAATAGAATGTCACTGATAGACACACATATGCATAGCTATGGATTTTGATGGCATATGGCAGAATTTGGAGAAATGTAGGTACACTCTATCTTGTTCTGGATTTAAATTTTGGATTTTGCCAATTTATACCAGTACTTACTATAATCACTGAGATTATATAATAGAATGTAGCAAAGAGAAATGACGATTCGCAATCAAAAACAAGTTCCAGCTATGGTCACCCTAGCCTTTTTTGTGATAACATCTTCTACTTTGCATTAAAGGATAAGTTCACCTTTTGGACAAAAATAATCAGCTCACATTTTTTTTTACAGGTAAAAAAATTTGCATTTTTTATTTTTGTCCAAAAGGAGCCTGGAAAGCATTGCACCAGCAATCAGTAAATCACTGATGTCATGCAGGTCTCCTGCAGACCTGTCAGAATATCTGCATGCCGTATGGGATGTAAAAGCAAGCAGATATTCTGATAGGAAGCTTCAATGAACTACCACAGTGGTCCACAGTGCCATGGTAGTTCATTGAAAGCTACAAGCCGACAGCCGCTAAGGCTGCCGGGACGTGTAGGCACTCATTCACAGAATACTATGAGTGAGTGACGCAGCCATGTGGGAGGAGTCCCGCATGGCCATGCTGTTTTAAAATCTGACAGATAGTGCGGGGAAGCTTCTCCCCGTACTATCTGCCAGAGGGAGGGGGCGCGGCGGGGGCGGCTGTGGCTATGGGAACATGTTACATGTTATACCCTAAAAACAGGTGGAACATGTAACATGCTCCAAAGGTGAACCTATCCTTTCAGTTCTACCAGTGATAGCTTTCTATGGGGTTTATACACTAAGGGAAGGAAACTTTTTCTCAGCCCAGTAAAACTGTGTTCACTTTATTAGTCAATCATGTAAATGGAAGTTTAAAAAACAGGAATCTAATTTTCACAAATTTTACTTTGGAAGTGAACAAATTCTCTGGGCTAAATAAACATTCTCTTCAGTTAATCAGTCCCTATGCGTGTTAAAATGATAATGATAACTCCTATGACAAATTCTAAAAAAGGGAAAAAATGCTATCCCCTTAAAATATTACCACTCTTAGACCTGAGCTATGTTCAATAATCCAGGCTTGTGCTTGCATCCGGCAAGCTCTGTGATCGCTGTGTCTTTTGGACATGCTAAAGGGTCAATCACAGCGCCCTTTTACCACGTGATAAGATGTGTCCAATGACACAACTGATCACAATGTAAATACAGTTGCCGGTTATTGGCTGCACTTTCCTCACCCTGTCACAGCGTGAGGAGAGTGGAGAGCTGGTAATTTACAACTGTATTTACACATCAGGACATCAGTGCAGCACCAAAAATGTCCTTCAGTGCAGTCCCAGAAGTGTCCATCACTGCAGTCACAACAGTGTCCATCAGTGCTGCCAGCCATTGTCCATCAGTGCAGTCCCAACAGTGTCCATCAGTGCCGCCAGTCATTGTCCATTAGTGCGGCCAGTCAGTGTCCATCAGTGTGGCCAGTCAGTGCTCATCAGTGCCGCCAGTCAGTCCCCATCAGTGCTACCAGTCAGTGCTCATCAGTGCTGCCAGTCAGTGCCATCTATCAGTGACCATAAGTGCCACTTATCTGTGCCCATCAGTGCTGCATATCAGTGCAGCCTCACCAGTGACTCCTCGTCAGTGCCCATCAGTGCAGCCTATCAGTGCAGCCTCACCAGTGTTGCCTCATCAGTACCCATCAATGACGCCTATCAGTGCCCATCAGTTCTGCATATCAGAGCCCATCAGTGCAGCTCTATATGTCTCAACAAAATGATAAAAATTTAATTTGGGTACAGTGTTGTATGACTGCACATTCAAAGTGCGACAGAACTGAAAGATGAAAATTGGCCTGGGCAGGAAGGGGGTGAAAGTGCCCAATAGGAAAGTGGTTAAGGGATGTCAGTTGTGTCCAAGCAGTACCTTTAAAAAACTGCCTTCGGTCCAGACTTTCTGCTGAAAAACAGTAGTGTTTCCTGTGCCTAGCCTCAGATTTGTGTATTGACAGAGAAAGGTTCTAGCTGCCTTTGTAGCTTCATGAGATTCAGAGTGAGATTTGGTGATGACCCACTTTGCCACTCACTGTTGCTGATGAAAAAAAAACCTCTTTGCTTCTGCTTTATTCATTCTGTAACTCTGCACTTTCTGAACCTTTTTTCTATCCAGTTAATATTTACAATGCAGCAGTGCCCCAAACTATCTGGACTGACACAAATTTTGGTATGTATAATACAGCAGTATCCCACATTCTCTACACTGGCACAGTGCTAAATCCAACAAAGCATCATCCCATTCAGTGCATTCCTTGGAACAATGAATTGTGTCTATTACATCTACCTAGAGTTCAGCTTTAACTAAGAAAATAATCTGAAATTTAGCCGGAGTGCCTAAAATTTGAACAAAGCTTTACAAATCATGTTTCATGTATTTTTTTTTTTTTGAGTTATCATCTGTTTTTGTTTTTTGTCTTCCTCTTTCCAACCAAGCACGCTGTAGGAGAAGTTATTTGGATTCTTCCTGTAACCAAACTTACCCTTCAATGTCCTTATCTGTGTCACATTCCTTTATTCTAGCTGCAGAAATGACTAAGCTTGCTGCAACATGCACTGAATATCAATTATTCCCGTCACAGTAAGAACGGCTAATGTTTGGCCTGTGGTCATTGATGTCTTCTGTAGTAAACCCCCCATTGGTACTTTAATTATGAGCAGAATTTGATTAATGATTAAATGTGTGTCTAATATTTTACTTCAGAGAGTGCTTCAGAGGACAGTGTCATCCAAACCATCTTTAAATTACCATCCCATCAATATGAATTTATATATATATATATATATATATATATATACACACTGTTTTCTATTTTTTAAAAAGGACCAATTTCTTAATTTCTGCAATGAATAGGTGCTGAACATAAAAATAAGAAAAACCTTTTAAGACCAGAGTTTTAGGTTAAGCTCACAATATAAGTAGCTTTTTGATGCCTATGGTTTAAAATTTGCCTAGTAATGACTTAAAAGATTTCTCCACTGGAAAAAAAAATCTACCACAGGTATGATATTTTTCTGTGAAGAAGTTACATTACAAGTCAGACTCCAGTGCATTCCAACTAAGGAAAACCTAACTACAACTCATTGGGCCCATAGCAAAATTCTGATTGATGAAACTATACTTCCCCCCCACCCCCCCCAATTTCATAATTTTTCACCCTAGTTAGAAGCCTGTTAACACTGGTGGCCTATTTTACATGCCTATTATTATCTCCTCCTGTCTATTGCCCAGTAGTGGCATTGCACTCCTATCTTCACCCATTTTTAAACCAAGGTCATTAAATAGGGCCACCTAATACCAGTCACATGTACATTTACATTATACATTTCCCTGTTACAATAGAAGTCAGTGGTAAATTTCCCCTGACGTGTTCAGTAGAGAAGTACCCATTACATTGGTGGTCAGTCGAAAATAGCTCTCTTTCATTGCTGTTCAATAGAAAGGCTCCCTTACTTTGTTGAGCAGTGAAGAACTCCATTACATTGGTGAACAGTAAAGACATGTCCCCTTTCCTTGGTAGTCAGTGAAGTGCCCCCTTATATTGTTGGTCTGTGTTGGTCTTTCACAATTACATTGGCATTTAGTTGAAAAGGTTCTCTTACGCTGGAGTCAATGGCAAAGACCCCATTACATTGGTGTTTGTGGAGCAGGTCTTCCTACATTATTAGAAACCCTGTTTACATTGTTGGACAGTGGAAAAGTGCTCTTTCAGATTGTTGATAAGTGGAGAAGGGATCCCTTACATTGTTGGTCAGAGGTGAAGACTCCTCTTACATAGGTGATAAGTGGCAAACATTGGTGTTAACATTGGTGTTAAGTAGAGAAGGCGCTAACATTGGTGTTAAGTAGAGAAGGCCTCCTTACATTGGAGATCAGTGAAACACCCCTCTACATCACTGGACAGTTGAGTAGTGCTTTCTTACATTGTTGATCAGTGGGAAGACTACCTAACATTAGTGATCAGTGAAGTGTACTATTATGTTGATGCTTATTGGAAAAAATGCCCTCACACTGCTGAGCAGTGATGAGCCGCCGTTGATTATGGGTCAGTGAAAATGACTCCCTTACATTGGTGGACAATGAAGTATTGATGGTTATTGGGGAAGTGCCCCTTTACATTGGTTGTCAATGAATTGTATCCTTACATTGGTTGTTAGAAAAGAAGTGCCCCAAGCACTGGTGGTCAGTGAAGTACCACACTTAAAATGGATGACAGTGAAGTGCCCTCTTACATTGATGGCCATTGGAGATGTTTATGTTATGTTGATGTTCAGCGGACAGTGAAGAAGCGTATGCTTAAACCAGCAGTCAGTGGAGAAGTACATTTTCATGCCGATGGTGACCATTTGATCTAAAACAACCTATTAAGTGTTGCTGCAAGGCCATGAACTCTGGTATGTGGTGTCAGTGCCAAAACTAGGTGAGCAAGGCTGGGGTGATCAGTCCATCCATATATTGGGTTACAGTCACTCTGAAAGCTGCAATCTGTCTCTGGGTTATATGCCATATTATAATTCACATACTCCTCGCTACTACACCAGCTGCCCGGCTATAAGTTACATACACTTGACCAGGGGCGGACTGACAACTCATGGGGCCCCCGGGCAATAGGGGATCATGGGGCCCCTGTGTCCTTGCCCAAACTCAAAAAAGCCCATGAAAAAGGTACCAGGGGCATCTCATGGGGCCCCCTACTGACCCCGGGCCCTCGGGCAGTGCCAGAGTTTTCAAATGGTCAGTCCGCCCCTGCACTTGACTACTTCTGTGCACTGGGGTGCTTGTTACCTTCCCCTAAACAATGCACTCTGTATTCTATACTGCAAATTACATAGTCCTGACCAAAGTGTTCATTGCCTCAGGTGTCTCAGTTGCTGGTTGCTAAGTAGTCCTCAGCAAATTTTAATTAAGTTCTCCTTTAAGGTAAGCTCAGAATGTTGTGTTAATACCTAAATTCTGCGTGTAGAAAAACATATGTGATTCTGTGTTCACAGCAGAGGTAAAAATTACTAAGATACTAATATTTGCTACTATGCAGATATATGATTCATAATCTTTATGTATGGGATAGTGGTTTGAAAAGAGTCCTTTGTGTAAATTCATTGTAGAAGTAGACATAAAAGGTGTTAAGAATAAGTGCCAGTAAAATAATTTTCTTTATGATTGAGTGTATGAATGAGAAAACACAAGCAAGTCAAAGACCTTCTGTTTGGAATGCCTATACAAGCAAGAACTAAGATTCTATTTAAGAACAGTGTGAAAGCGACACCATAACTTATGATCTAAGCATCAAGTGTCAGAATGCACAGTTCATGCTTATACTGTCATGTGCTTCAGAGGTATTTATATAGTACAGGTCACTTAAGTTATCTCTGATGTTCCAAATAGGAGAAATATGTCACAATGTAAAAACAATATGAGCGGGTAGTGTACTGTACAAAGGGATGAAATAGCTGCAATTGTAATCGGTTATCCTTTGCTTAAAACAACCCCTTATTGTATTTTTCCAAGCATTGTTGAACAATTTAAATTGTTAGCTGATTTTACGACATTCTTCCATGTAAATGCAACAAAACATATTAATCTAATTGGTACAAGGAAAAAGAGATAAAATTGGCTTTCTTTGGTTATTGAACACCAATTGGAAATTAATGCTTAATGGGCCTAATTTTCTTTGAATAATGATGAAATATGAATATTAATGACAAGTAAGTAAATAAGTAAGTTATGTAAGTACTTTTACAGCCAAGTTGTATTTATGCAAATAACAAGTTACAAAATTATAAAGAAAAAATATAAAACAAAAATAAATGAATACTATTATCTTATGTAGTTTAACCATATTCAATACATGTCCAATATATAAATATTCAAAATGCAGTTGGATAGCAATAAAAGTGTAAAAGTGTAGCAATAAAATGGAATAATAGAAGAGAAAGCCCTGTGCATATAAGCTTACTGTATAAACATGTACACAACTTTATGTTTGAATTAAGTAACCAGGTAACAAGAGAGTAACAAAGAAAATAATTAGGAAGTGATCTGTATTTCAAGGGTTGTCTACACCAACAAATATAATCTGAAAAAAGTCACTAGTTTGACGAAGGATTCCCAGCGCACAGTAGGTAAACAGAGAACATAGTATACATACACAAATGATATAAATAAATATATGAATTGGCTTGATTTAAAACTGACTAAGCCTTTGGATAACTAATGCATCAATGCAATGAGTCATTCAATTGTGTATATGTACACTGCTCAAAAAAATTAAAGGAACGCTTTGAAAACACATCAGATCTCAATAGGGAAAAATATCATGCTGGATATCTATACTGATATGGACTGGGTAATGTGTTAGGAATGTAACGATGCCCCATCGTTTGATGGAAATGAAAATTATCAACCTACAGAGGAATTAATTCAAAGACACCCCAAACATCAAAGTGAAAAAATGATGCAACAGGCTAGTCCATTTGGCTGAAATATAATTGTAGCAACTCAAACTGATACTCAGTAGTTTGTATGGCCCCCACGTACTTGTATGCATGCCTGACAACATCGAAGCATGTTTCTAATGAGACGACAGATGGTGTCCTAAGGTATTTTCTCCTAGATCTAGACCAGGGCATCACTGAGCTCCTGAATAGTCTGAAGTGCAACCTGGTGGCGTCAGATGAACTGAAACATGATATCCCAGAGGTGTTCTATTGGATTTAGGTCAGGCAAGTGTGGGACCATTCAATTAATAGTATCAATTCCTTCATCCTCCAGGAACTGCCTGCAAACTCTTGCCCGGCATTGTTGTGCACCAGGAGAAACCCAGGACCCACTGCACCAGCACAGGGTCTGACAATGTGTCCAAAGATTTCATCCCAATACCTAATGGCAGTCAGGGTGCCATTGTCTAGCCCAGGGGTGGGCAAACTTTTTGACTTGAGGGCCGCAATGGGTTCATATATTGGACCCGGGGGCCGGACCAAGAGTAGATGAATGATGTGTATGTGTCATCCATAGTAAGTATAGTAATATTCCCCCATAGTAAGCATAGTAATTATTCCCCCATATAGTAATTCATCCCCCATATAGTAATTCATCCCCCATAGTAATTCATCCCCCATATAGTAATTCATCCCCCATAGTAATTCATCCCCCATAGTAATTCATCCCCCATATAGTAATTCATCCCCCATAGTAATTCATCCCCCATAGTAATTCATCCCCCATATAGTAATTCATCCCCCATAGTAATTCATCCCCCATAGTAATTCATCCCCCATATAGTAATTCATCCCCCATATAGTAATTCATCCCCATATAGTAATTCACCCCCCCCTATAGTAATTCATCCCCCATATAGTAATTCATCCCCCATAGTAATTCATCCCCCATATAGTAATTCATCCCCCATATAGTAATTCATCCCCCATAGTAATTCATCCCCCATAGTAATTCATCCCCCATATAGTAATTCATCCCCCCTATAGTAATTCATCCCCCCTATAGTAATTCATCCCCCATATAGTAATTCATTCCCCATATTGTGTCAATTCACTTACCTTTGCTCCGCGCGTTCCTCTCGCCGTGTTCCCGCGCCGTTCCGGTCTTCAGGGCGGACTGTGAGAGGAGCCTAGCTCCCCTGCTGCCCCGCCTCACGCTGCCCCGCTCCTCACGCTGCCCCGCCTACACACATCCTGACAGGCAATGTTTGACACGCTCCGCGGGCCGGATTAAAAAGTCCGATGGGCCGTAGTTTGCCCATTGCTGGTCTAGCCTGTAGAAGTCTGTGCGTCCCTGCATGGATATGCCTCCCCAGACCATCAATGACCCACCACCAAAACGGTCATGCTGAAAGATGTTACAGGCAGCATAATGTTCTCCACAGCTTCTCGAGACCCTTTCACGTCTGTCACATGTGCTCAGGGTGAACCTGCACTCATCTGTGAGAATCACAGGGCGCCACTGGCAGACCTGCCAATTCTCGTGTTCAATGGCAGATGCCAATTGAGCTCTATGGTGCCAGGCAGTGAGCCCAGGGCCCACTAGAGGATGTCGGGCCCTCAGGCCACCCTCATGAAGTCTGTTTCTGATTGTTTGGTCAGAGACATTCACACCAGTGGCCTGCTGGAGGTAATTTTGCAGGGCTCTGGCAGTGCTCATCCTATCCCTCCAGATACCAGTCCTGCTGATGGGTTAAGGACCTTCTACAGCCTTGTCCAGCTCTCCTAGAGTAACTGCCTGTCTCCTGGAATTTCCTCCATGTTCTTGAGACTATCCTGGGAGACACAGCAAACCTTCTGGCAATAGCATGTATTGATGTGCCATCCTGGAGGAGTTAGACTGCCTGTGCAACCACTGTAGGGTCCAGGTATCTCCTCATGCTACCACTAGTGACACTGACCCTAGCGAAATGAAAAACTAGTATAAAACAGTCAGAAAAGATGAGTAGGGGAAAAAATGTCAGTGGCCTCCACCTGTAAAACTATTCCTGTTTTGGGGGTTGTCTCATTGTTGCCCGTCTAGTGCACCTTTTGTTAATTTAATTAACACCAAAGTAGCTGATTAACAACCCTCTCTGCTACGTAACTGACCAGATCAATATCCCAGGAGTTTAACTTGATTCTATACTCTGATTAAAAAGTGTTGTTTAATTTTTTGGAGCAGTGTATATTTTAGCTTGAGCTACTAAACCTTTAAAACAGCTGACAAATTTCAGCAGAGGGTAATGCCATACAGAAGGAATGTAGAGATGGTCAAGAGGTTCAGTTGTTGCTTGTCCAAATATCAGACTGGGCCTTTGAATGAATGTTACTACAACGCACAGTAGTTTATCTGGTCTGGGATTTATGTTCATTACATTCGCTATAGTTTAAAACAAAAGAGTTATACAGTTTTATAATAAGAGTCATAGAAGAAAGTTCTAATGTATTAAAGCTAGAAATTATCAACTGTTAAAATAACTTTTCTTTACAGCAGCAGTATGAAGAGGTACATCATTGAATACCCAAAACGTCACATCTTTGAGAGGATGAGCTGGAGCTGCAACAGAAAAAAAAACAAACCAGGGGTCACTTCTGTCAACTAAGAATTGAAATACAACAGTAAAGTGGACATGATTACCAAAACTGGACAAATAAAGACTAAAAAGAAGTTGCCTGATCTATAAACTCTCAAATTCTGCTGCAACAAGCAAATGGTACGGTCAAAAATTGCAAACCTCAGTCCCTTGAAGGCATCCTGTTATTTGTCAGTGGTTCCAACCAGTTATGGTGCCATGCTATGAGTAGCATTTTCTTAGCACTCTCAAAGCCAGCAGAGCTTAATTTTAATGCCCCAACATACCTGAAAATTTATTTTAATGCTCCAACATACCTGAATATTATGAACCCCTTTATTGGTGCCATATAGGTGCAACTAATAAAATTACCACAAAATATGTGTTTTTAATGATATCTGTGATAGTAAGTAGAAAGAAACATAAAGTGCATATGTTCCCCATGACAACCAATTGGGATCAAGATTTTCTTCTGCGCTGAAAATAAAATCAACATTTTGAATGACTAATATTAGGGTTAATTGCACTTAAATAGAAATTCCTTGTAAATATAGTTCAAAGTAATGTCATTGCTACAGCCTGGGTTTATTTTAGAAAAGCAGTTCTAGTGCAACTACAGTGACATTATAGCTAGGTTCTGCATTCATAGGTCTGAGGATTGCAGTGCACATACATAACCCACTACTTGTTTTCTCAGTACTATCAAGTGGACCCACACTGTTTCTTGAAACAAAGTAATATTGACATTCTGAATAGCCAAATGGACTTTATTTTTGCAAAAAACTGGATGATGTCCAACTTCCCTTTATCAAATTCCACGAACAAACAGACTGCCGTGTTGACCTAGTATGCATGTAAATATGCTTAGTACAATATTTACTCAATAACCATTTTATTGATATAGCTGTACTTTTACACTTGTCATCTTTGCTCTACTTTTAATAATATACAGCAGGCCACCCTGAAAGCTTCAAGCTGTTTCTTTGTATTTCGTTTAGTACAGACAAATACTGTGTTAATGGAAAATGGTATAAATACAGTACATCTCACTGCATTAACCTTCAGACTAGATTTGAACTTGGCCATTTTTGTGCTTTGTGTAACATGTAGTAGATTAAGCCAGCCATTTTATTTTGAACAGACCAAAAAGAATTGACATGCAGCATTTTTCCAGATGTAGTGCACCACAAGAAATTAAATGTATGGAACTGCAATGCCTTAGAGCAGTGGTGGGCAACCTTTTTTTTCAACTGAGCCAAATCTCGCCAAAACCACGATTGAAATTTATTTTGAGAGCCACATTTTTAAAACTGAAAATACATCCCCCATATAGTAATTCATCCCCCATAGTAATTCATCCCCCATAGTAATTCATCCCCCATATAGTAATTCATCCCCCATAGTAATTCATCCCCCATATAGTAATTCATCCCCCATAGTAATTCATCCCCCATATAGTAATTCATCCCCCATAGTAATTCATCCCCCATATAGTAATTCATCCCCCATAGTAATTAATCCCCCATAGTAATTCATCCCCCATATAGTAATTCATCACCCATGTAGTAATTCATCCCCCATAGTAATTCATCCCCCATAGTAATTCATGCCCCATATAGTAATTCATCCCCCATATAGTAATTCATCCCCCATAGTAATTCATCCCCCATATAGTAATTCATCCCCCATAGTAATTCATCCCCCATAGTAATTAATCCCCCATATAGTAATTCATCCCCCATAGTAATTCATCCCCCTGTGGCAGTGCGGTGTCCTGCCACGGTCAACATAAAGCTGAAAACCCTGGATTCTCAACCAGGCAGGTTGAGGGGCTCCAGAGAGTTGATATATTGCAGAGGAAACTGGTTTTTCAGTTTCCTCATATATTCATTAAGTCTGTTTTGGGATCTGGAGCCTGGAGATTTCAAAGAGATCTGGGAGGGATGAAATCTCCAACCCGGGGTCCGTGTTTTGAGAACCCCCAGCACACTGATTGCACAGGTGTGTGCAGGCCTTTTTGTAGAGGCCTAACCATAGTGCCGGGCTCCACCCCGGCAAACGGAGTCAGGAGGGCTCCACCCCGGCAGACGGGAGGTCTCTGCCTTGGAGTCAGGTGAAAGTCAGACTAGCTGTGTGCTAGTGGCCATAATTTGGGAAGAGTCTGCAGGAGACAGACAGTGAACTGTGTACAAGCCAGGAGGCTGAATCTTTGTTGGTATTTCTTGATGGTGGATACCCCTGCGTGGGAAGCATTTGTGTTATTTGAACTTTCTTTAAATAAAAGTGGGCAAAAAAGCCCTTAAAGAAGCGAGTTGCTGTGTGCTTAAACAAGAAAAGCTCTACCAGTTGAAGCGAGTTCCCACATATGGTGGAGAGTGCGGGCAGAACTAGAGATCCCAGCAATGAAGTAAGTTCATGTGTTGAACTGTGTTTGGTGCATGACTCTGCACTATCAGTGTGTGCAGGTGAGGAGATCCTGCAGAGAAAAGGAACTTGCCTTAAAGAGACAGTGCTCCATTGTGTTGCTGGACTGTGCAAAATTGTTGTGGAGTGACTGCAAGTATGAGGCATGCAAAGAGAAAGGACATTATTCTAAGGCGGGAAGATTCCCCAGTTTTTGAGTCCGCTGTAGAGTGGGGTCAGCTCCTGCTGGCAGCAGTGAACCCAGTTAAAGGGGAAGTGCATGCTGTTGCCCCTGGCAATGCTGGTGAAAGGAAATCTGCTTTCTTGGTGCAGAATCCTATGCTTGAAAGAGGATGCAGTGTTGGACGTCCCGCCAAGATACTGCCACAAGAGCGCTGTTTGCAGTGCAGTGAATGGGGGCACACTGTCTCCAAATGCCCTTTATCCCAGCTTCCAGTACAAGGTGACAGAACGAGACAAAGGTCTGGGTATGCAATTGGGAAGCCTGCTTGTAGTTCCAGGAAGGAGCAGCAGGCTGCCCAAAAATTTCAGAAGAATGTGGTTGCCCATAGCAACACCTGTGACTTCAGGCCTGCGTACCCTGTGAGAGAAGTGTCGTCCACAGAGGATTGTGGCAACGCAGGGATGAGAGTTCAGCACATCTGGAGGAACCCACAAAGTTCAGCTGGGAGAGTGCCATCTCCCATAGCAACAGGAGAAAGCCTGCCAACCAGGAGAAGGGGCTACAAGGGAGATGTGATTCCATGTCTCAAGAAGGTTATCTGTGGAACCATACCCTGCCTGGAATGTGGTCAGTTTGGGCATGGTATCTTTACCTGCCCCATATTATGGAATACCACTGATGAGGGTGCTACTGGGCAAAAGTCTTCATCTGCAAGCCCAGATTCATGTTTAAAAATATTGGCAGCCACCTCTAGCAACAGTGAGGAAGTACCTGTTGTGCCTGCAGGGGGTGCCAAGGAGTCAGAAGGGCCTGCCACAGTATCATCCTATAGCTGCATGGATGAACTGGCTGGCCAAAGCCAAGCGGAGGAGATGACAGAAAGGATCCAGATCCCACGCACTCAAGTGAAGGTGAAGCCTGTTACAGTGGTGGGTAAGACTGGTACTGTTGAGATAAATGTGAGAGATACTAATGCAATGATTGAGACTGACTTTGAGACTCTCTGCTATAAATATGGGATACTCCCAGTTGGGAAACCCACTGCTGGTGATTGTGAGAGAGACTTGCCTCTGTATAATGCTTTTAGTAGGGAGGCAACGGTTAAAAATGTCAATGCGAAGAGTACTGATATTGGGGTTGCACCAATGTCCTATAAACAGAATGGTGAATTAAATGTAGTAGGGGTGACCACTAAGCAGGATGTGTTATCTCCCCTAGCAACGGTGGTTAAGGTAACCCAGGATAACTATGCTGTTGCTCTGGTGGACCAGAGCGTATCTGAATTGAGTGATGAGAATTTGTTATTTCAGTGTGGCAATGGTGAATCTAAAAGGTATGAATGTATTCATAATGATGGGTCAATGCAATCCACTAATGCAAAAGTTTTTGTAGTGAATGACACGCCACTAGGTCACGGTGGTGAGAGTGTGAAATTGCAACCTGCTGTGCCTAGAAAAGGAGTCTCTCAGTGTGATATGGATTATGAAGATATAGGTAATGGGTCTGATACAGAGCCACTCTGTCCCTCTGTGTCTCCTTCAGCGGTTGGAGTGGTACTGCGTAGTACCTCTGATGGGATCACAGGGACGATGGACTGGGACAGATGGGCAACGAGCTTGTTGGCGTTAATAAAAGATACCTCTGTTGCCAACAATGAAGTGGACACAACTTCTGCTGTGCTGAATAGAGTGACTGTGGAGCAGCTATTAGTCCAGGGCACTCCTGTCGCTGCCAAAATTAACTCACTGCTGGTAAAAGGCACCATTGAGGATAAACGCTCAGCAGAAGTTTTGCCCACAGCCCATAAAGGAGTTAATGGTGTGGTGTACCAAACTGATATCCATAGAGAAGCCGTGGAAGAGCTCATTGACACTGAGCCTCAGAGTATTTGGGTGAATCCCACACCTGGTTACGCTCTGGGAGAGCCCCAGGTTATTGTATTGGGTACCTCCAGCCCAGAGGAAGCCTCTTTAAGAAGCACCACCTCTGAGGCATCAGTAAATGAGTGTCTCCATGTCTCCAGGAAGGTCTTGTGTGTGGAATCAGGCTGTCTTTTTATAACAGACCTGCTGAAGGAAATGTTAGCTGTCTGGAGTGTACAGCCGGTGTATACCTTGCTGTCTCTTCCATGTTCGGGGGAGCTGGGTATTACAGGCTATACAAGACAAAGATGGTCAATATAGGAATTCTGTGATACCATCCTTGTTGGTAATGGTGAAAATTGTCTTTCAGTGCATCGCTGGGTTGCTTCATAGCAGTAATCGGTGTGAGAGGCACACCAGAGTACTGTTGGACAGGACAGAGGTTTGGGCAGAAGTGCCAGAAGACACATGTATATGTGATGTGGTTGGGGTTGTCTACCCAAATGCAGAATTATGTAAGGATGGTTTGGCATCAGGACAGTTGCTGGCAGAGTCTTTTGTGACAGCGAAGTCAATGGGTAGTGATGTTTCCATGGGAGACACCCACTCCGCTGTGTGTAATTCCTCTCCAGAAACTGCCCTGCCAACTACTTGTGAACTGAGTTCTGACAAGAGTTTTTTTGACTAATGATAAAAAGGGAAATGTGTTGATGAATTTGGATTGTCTGATTTACTATGTGTGATAACAAAAAGAATGGTAGACCTGGTGGTCAAGTTGACATGGTAGCTGGTCATCCTGAAAAAGGTAATGAGTGCTTAATAGACACGAGAGGTTAAGAGTATAGTAATAGGCCCCCTACAGGTTCAGGAAGGTCACTCTGGAAAAGTTTTCCAAAGGTCCAGTAAACGCCCAAGTTGTAAGAATGAAAGGTCTAAGGAAACTGGCCCAAAGCTTAACAAGGGGACGTTAAAAGTGTTTGATTCCCAAATAAAAGAGCCCACCTCTATTACTAAAGGGTCTAAAAATATAACCCCATCAAAATTAAATAAAGCAAAAAGGGATGGTCTAGAGGAAGTTGAGGGAGCACGTTGTAATATTACAGGTACCAGGCACTTAAAGCTTAGGCGTCAACCCCGGGTTACAAAGGGTACTGAGTTTTGTAAACCCCCTAGTGGTAAAAGGACTAGCATAGTCTTAAGGAAATTAGAAAGGCCGCGCTTTTGGAAGCACACTCGTAAAAAGGCACGGGGATGTCATAGAGCCCAAGTAAGGGTAGCAAGAGGAGACAAGGGAAGTCATCTCTTGGGGCAGGGAGTAGTGTCTCCCTTGGATGAAAATGAAGTCAGCCAGGATTGGACCTTTACAGGTGATAGCCCACACAGAAGGTCTAAAGCAAGGGTTTTAGGTTTGTGTGTTCCGCCCCCTACGGGGTCAAAACAAAGGGGGGGGATATGTGGCAGTGCGGTGTCCTGCCACGGTCAAAATAAAGCTGAAAACCCTGGATTCTCAACCAGGCAGGTTGAGGGGCTCCAGAGAGTTGATATATTGCAGAGGAAACTGGCTTTTCAGTTTCCTCATATATTCATTAAGTCTGTTTTGGGATCTGGAGCCTGGAGATTTCAAAGAGATCTGGGAGGGATGAAATCTCCAACCCGGGGTCCGTGTTTTGAGAACCCCCAGCACACTGATTGCACAGGTGTGTGCAGGCCTTTTTGTAGAGGCCTAACCATAGTTCTGGGCTCCACCCCGGCAAACGGAGTCAGGAGGGCTCCACCCCGGCAGACGGGAGGTCTCTGCCTTGGAGTCAGGTGAAAGCCAGACTAGCTGTGTGCTAGTGGCCATAATTTGGGAAGAGTCTGCAGGAGACAGACAGTGAACTGTGTACAAGCCAGGAGGCTGAATCTTTGTTGGTATTTCTTGATGGTGGATACCCCTGCGTGGGAAGCATTTGTGTTATTTGAACTTTCTTTAAATAAAAGTGGGCAAAAAAGCCCTTGAAGCGAGTTGCTGTGTGCTTAAACAAGAAAAGCTCTACCAGTTGAAGCGAGTTCCCACACCCCCTATAGTAATTCATTCCCCATATTGTGTCAATTCACTTACCTTTGCTCCGCGCGTTCCTCTTGCCGTGTTCCCGCGCCGTTCCGGTCTTCAGGGCGGACTGTGAGAGGAGAGGAGTTCGTCACGCTGCCCCGCCTACATCCTGACAGCCAATGTTTGCCACGCTCCGCGGGCTGGATTAAAAGGTCCGCCAGGCCGTAGTTTGCCCATTGCTGGGCTAGCTGCAGAGTCCTGACTTTTGAGGCGGCCGCCCGAGAGGAGGGAGGGGAGCGGGCGCCCGGCACACAGAAGAGCCGCATTAAAGTGTGCAAAGAGCCGCATGTGGCTCGCGAGCAGCGGCTTGCCGACCACTGCCTTAGTGAATTGTGGAGCCATTAAAAATAATAGCTCTTTGATGTTCTAACACATGTAACATGCACAAATGTACACTATAGTGCCAAACGTATTGGGACACCCCTTCAAATCATTGGATTCAGGTGTTCCAATCACCTCCATGGACACAGGTGTATAAAATTAAGCACCTAGGCATGTCCATCCATGAAATTTCCTTGCTACTAAATAGTCCACGGTCAACTGTTAGTGGTTTTATAACAAAGTGGAATCAACTGGGAGTAACAGCATCTCAGCCATGAAGTGGTAGGTCACGTGAAATTACAGAGCAGGGTGAGCAAACCGTCTGCAGAGTCAATAGCTAAAGACCTCTAAACTTTGTGTGGCCTTCAGATTAGCACAACAGTGTGTAGAGAGCTTCATGGAATGGGTTTCCATGGCCGAGCAGCTGGATCTAAGCTGTCCATCACCAAGTGCAAAGCAAAGTGTCTGATGCAGTGGTGTAAAGCATGTCACCATTGGACTCTAGATCAGTGTAGACATGTTCTCTGGAGTAAGGAATCATGTTTCTCTAATTGGCAATCCAATGGATGTGTCTGGGTTTGGCAGTTGCCAAAAGAACAGTACTTGTGCCAAGTGTAAAGTTTAGTGGAGGGGGATTATGGTGTGGGTTTGTTTTTCAGGGGTTGTACTTGGCCCCTTAGTTCCAGTGAAGGGAACACTTAAGGTGTCATCATACCAAGACAGTTTGAACAATTTCATGATCCCAACTTTGTGAGAATAGTTTGGGGATGGCCCCTTTCTTTTCCAACAGGACTGCGCACCAGTGCACAAAGCAAGGTCCATAAACACATGGATGAGTGAGTTTGGGGTGGATGAGCTTGACTGGCCTGCACAGAGTCCTGACCTCAACCAAACAGAACACCTTTGGGATGAATTAGGGTGGAGACTGCAGGCCAGGCCTTCTCGTCCGATATCAGTCCCTAACCTCACAAATGCACTGTTAGAAGAATGGTCAAACATTCCCATAGACACACTCCTAAACCTTGTGGACAGCCTTCCCAGAAGAGTTGAAGCTGTTATAGTTGCAAAGGATGGGCCTCTCCATATTGAACCCTACAGACTAAGACTGGGATGCCATTAAAGTTCATGTGTGTGTAGAGGCAGGCGTCCCAATACTTTTGGCAATATAGTGTATGTTCTGGTAATCGTGTATTAATGAGCTCTCTATCACAAAAATGTGCTTCAGCCGTTAGGGTAACATTTAGATATCACCTTATCCACTATGTTGCCATAATAGATACTAATGCTCAGGGGCGGACTGACAAGTCATGGGGCCCCCGGGCAATAGGGGATTATGGGGCCCCTGTGTCCTTGCCCAAACTCAAGAAAGCCTAAGAAAAATGTACCAGGGGCATCTCATGGGGCCCCCTACTGACCCCGGGCCCTCGGGCACTGCCTGAGTTTCCAAATGGTCAGTCCACCCCTGCTAATGCTTATAGCCATACTGCAACTTAAAGCAGTATTTCACTTAAAAATGAAAGACCAGCTTATCCTCCCCCCCCCCCCCCCCCTCTATCTCTATTGCAACATTAATTTTTTAGAGCGGGTACCATTTTATGAGGGACAGGTACCTGCTCCCACTTTTCTCACCTATGCGAGAATATTAGAAGTTCTTCCCCGCGTCACATGTCCCAGGAGCAGACTGAGGAACCATTCAGAAAACACAATCAACTGACTTCCTGCTGTCTACAAAAAAAATTGATATGCAGCAGTTTTCCAGATGTAGTGTACCACATCAAATGAAATGCATTAAGTGGAGTGGAGTTGCAATGCCTTAATGCCGTTGTGCATTAGGGAGCCATTCAAAATAATAGATAATCGCATGCTTATAGCCATACTGCAACTTAAAGCAGAACTTCACTTAAGAGTGAAAGTTCAGCTCCCCTCCCCACCTCTATTGCAACCCACTCCCACTTTAAACTTTTCCCACCAATGTGAGAAAAACTGAAGTTTGCCCCCACATCACATGTCCCATGAGACTGAGAAACCATTCAGAAAAGACATCTAGCAGGAGCCATATGTGAAACAGCAGGAAGCCACATCCGGCTTCTCACAGTCAAGATGGTGGTGCCAGAGACCCAGAGACCAGGGAAGAATCAGCCGGAGGGAAGGCAGCACTGGATCCCTTGGTTGATAAGTGTCTGTTTATTAAAAGTCAGCAGTTACAGTATTTGTAGCTGCTGACATGTAATTAAGAATAAATGACTGAAGATCCTCCTTAAGACAACCCTGAGATGAGCGATCAATCACCTGAACTGGAAAAAGGAATGGAACTGGTCCTATGACCTCAACTGCTAATACATAAAAAAAAGTTAAACAATCAAATTAAACAAAAATTCTATATACAAACGCAACACAAGTCATATTGTAATTGGATGTTCTTAAAAGTTAAAAATCACCTTTGCTTTTCAATCTGCATTCCTATCATGGCAACCTGGAGGCCTTATGTACACAGATGGTGTATGGAACGTCACCAGAAACATCATTTCCTGCTTGTGTAATTGGCTTACTCATTTTCCCAGAAGTCTGCACTAACATACAAATCACATTTTGAGAATCCCCTGCAACAAAAATGTATATTTTAGTGAGATACTCCAAAAGGGATATCAAATGTAAAGGGATGCAGATCCTGCCACTTGCCACTTAACTTAATTTTGCATATGGACACAGACAAATAAACAGATATTTCTTCAGAATAACATAAGATAGGAATCTGAAACAAAGTTTGTTAAAATCCTTGTAATGTACATAGATCACCCAGAAAGGAATGGGTTTTTTTTCAGCAAAAAGTGAAGTTATTCTTAACCGCCTCCCGCCCGCCATATAAGGAAATGATGGGCGCAAGGTGGTTCTCTTGTTCTGGGAGGACGTCATATGTGTCCCTAGGACAGGACACAGCAGATCACCGATCAACGGAAAGAGCAGAAGAAGTCGGCTCTGTCATGTGATCAGCTGTTTCCAATCACAGCTGATCGCATGTAAATAAGGAAATGCTGGTTATCGGCATTTCTCTCCTCACAAGCTGTCAGCATGAGAGGAGAGCCGGTAATTGGCATTACTCAGAGGGGACATGTACACTGATCATCAGTGCCCTGATGATCAGTGTAGCCACAGCAGTGCCACCTGTCAGTGCCCATCAATGCCAGCTGTCAGTGCCCATCAATGCCACCTACCAGCGCCCATCAGTGCCTACCAGCACATTAATGCCACATGTCAGTGCCCATCTGAGCTGCCTTTCAGTGTCACCAATCAGTGCTGCCTATCTGTGATGCCAATCAGTGCCACCTATCAGTTCCAGTCAGTGCCGCCTATCAGTGCTCGACACTGCTTCCTATCAGTGCCAGTCATTGCTGCCTATCAGTGCCACCTATCAGTACCATATATGAGCGCTGCCTTTCAGTGCCCATCAGTGATGCCTTTCAATGCCCATCAGTGCCACCGAACAGTGCCTCCTCATCAGTGACCATCAGTGCCACCTATCAGTGCCCATCAGTGCAGCTTCGTTAGCACACATTAGTGAAGGAGAAAAATCACTTATTTTCAGAATTTTATAACAGAAACTAAGAAAAAACGTGTTTTTTTTTAAATTTTCAGTTGTTTTTGTTTTGCTTAGCAAAAAATAAAAAAATCCAATGGTGATTAAATACCACCAAAATAAACCTCTATCTGTCTCAAAAAAATAAAAATTCCATATGAATACAGTGTTGCATGACCGCACAATTGTCATTAAAAGTGCGACAGCGCTGAAAGATGAAAATTGGCCTGGGCAGGAAGGGGGTATAAGTGCCCTGTAGGCAAGTGGTTAAGGTGTTTTCTTAGACTGCTAATGAGGAAGAAAGGGAACAGCTGCTTGTTTCATTATCACATTACTTTGTTTTACCTTTTGTAATCTTTTAAGGATAAATTCATATTTCCTTGTTGTTGCTTGTATACAAAAGCCTTGAACTCCATGGCCACATATTAAAAAAAGGGCCTGTGAGTTTATTATTTCAAGACAGTTGTTCGGAGTTTGATTCCATTTCCACACAGTGCCTGATGAATATTTCCTTGTGGTAGCTACAACATGACGAAAAAATCTTAAACTGTACATTAGTAATACACAATAGCTGCAGCTGTTTTGTTCTGTGAAAATGTCAGTTTTTATTGAAAGATATATTTTATATATGAAGCTAAACATCCCTCTAGTGGCCATTTGTTTGAATTACAACAAAGAAATAATATTTTGGGCAAACACATTAGTTTTTTTAAATAACTAGTACTCTTCATCATAGATATTAAGTATGTGTAGCATTTGAAAAAAAAACTCAGTGGGGAAGTGGAAACATCATACTCCTAATGTAGCACTACCCCCTTAGGGGCTGCTGGATTTGAATTGGGTTCCCCTATGCTCTGCAACACGCATCTTCACACTCCTTGGGCTTGGTTTTGTTGTTTTTTTTTTTATCAAGGGATTAAACTTGGATTGGGTCTAGAGGTGTTTGGGATGCCTGAGGAACTGCAGGACTTGGGGGAAACTCCTTAGCAACTATGTACAAAGGTTTGGATTAGCAACAGTCTTTTCTTTAAGAGCACCAAAGGCTCTTAGGTGTACCTCCTTAGACCCTAGATGATTCCTCCTCTTCACCCAGCTGCCTGAGGGTATCCCTGAGCAAGGGGGCCCAGGAGCTGTTAATTTAGAACAGTCCCAAATGAGAAGCTAGTTGGGTCTTGCATCTACTGCCCTCTCCCCTTATCTGGCCCAGGGGGTGTTCTCACATTGTCCTCTCCTGTTATCTTGGTGGGTTGGTGGCTACCTTCAGGCCTTATGCTGGGCTGGCTTCTTGCCTGCTACACAGGCGTTCCTTCCTGTGAGACGCTGAGGCAGTGGAGATCCTCTTCTCCAGCAACCTGCCTGTAGGTAGACTTCCCTCCCTGGGCCCCCCTCCCAGTCTCCACGCTCCAGCCTTCCTCAATCCATCTTCTACCCAACACTGCACACCTCCCCCCAGGTTCTGCCATATTTGAGGGTTGCCCTATTCATCATGCCCAGCCTCGTGCTAGAGATTGGCCAAGGTCCCTCAAAACATGCAGATCTGGGGCTCCTTCCCTCCTCTGCCCCTCTTCCAGAAAGCTCTCAGGTTTATGGAAAGGTGGGGGGGCTCCAGAAACCCTGACCTGTAAGAGCCTCTTAGCCTGTCCTGAGGAAACCTCACTACCTTACTCCCCAGACTGACTCATCTCCAGGCTGCTACTATCTAACAAAAACTATCTAAATAGCCCGGAGGGTGTTACATCCATCCCCCAATACAAAACAGCCATGTTCTCACTGGCTGGGGAAAAAAATGACTCCTAAGCCCAGGAGCAGAGCATTCTATATAAAAAACATGGAGGGGAAAAGGGAACAAACTTGGAAGGGGATATGTAAAAAAAAAGAAAAATAGAATATGTACACTTTTACATATTTACATTTGCAACATATGTACAGCCTGACTACAGCTCCCTATGGCTAACAGCAGGAAAAGAAACATATCGACATATATACATTCAAATTAGCATGGAGCACCTCCCCTTGAGGGAAACCCTCCATAGCAACAGCAACTCTACTTGTTCTTGAGAAGGAGAGGACATCTGTCCTGGGGTACCTGCAGAACAGTAAGAAAAGGAAACACAATCCTAGCTATAACTAGCAAACTCAAACATTCTCAGTGGAAGGCGCTTCAGCAACAGTTCGTTTATATAGTAAAAAAAAATAAGTAACCACACTAGATATCCTCACTACCTCACTTCCCAGGCTGACTCATCCCCAGGTTGCTACTCAGCCTCTATCTTAACCAGGGGCGGACTGACAACTCATGGGGCCCCCGGGCAATAGGGGATCATGGGGTCCCTGTGCCCTTGCCCAAACTCAAAAAAGCCTATGAAAAAGGTACTAGGGGCATCTCATGGGGCCCCCCACTGACCCCGGCCCTCGGGCAGTGCCCGAGTTTCCAAATGGTCAGTCTGCCCCTGATCTTAACCACTTGCCCTCCTGAGGATTTACCCCGCTTCCTGACCAGGCCATTTTTTGCATTACGGCGTGACATTATTTTAACTGTCAATTGCGCAGTCAAAAAAAAATACTGGCAATTTTGAGAAAAAAAACTATATTTTTGACTTTTTGATATTAAACATGTCCAGTAAAAAATTTTTAAAAATCTAATTTTGTCATACAGTTAGGCCAAAATGTATTCTGCTACATGTCTTTGCTAAACAAAAAATCCCAATATATATAAATGAATTGGTTTATGTGAAAGTTATAGCGTTTACAAATGGCGGTATATATACTGGAATTTTTTTTTACTAGTAATGGTGGCGATCAGAGACTTATAGTGGGACTGCTGGACTGCGACGGACAGTCTGACACTGGGGGGAACTGACTTTGTGTCACTGATATCCTCAGTGACACCAATACAGTGATCAGTGCTAAAAAAAGCACTGACACTGTACTAATGGCAGGCAGGAAGGGGTTAACATGAGGGGCAATCAAAGGGTTAAGTGTGTGCTGGGTGTGTTTTACTAGGGGGCGGTGTCTGTGTGCTTCACTGTAAGCACCCTGCTTTGGATGGTTGTGCTGTGCACAGCCATCCAAAGCAGTGTGCCTGAGCTGACAGGGAGAACTGTTAGTAAAGAAAACAGTTCTCCTCCCCGTCGGAGATCCTCGGTAATCACCAGGTGCTGGCAAGTAATCGCAAGCCAGGACCCGGTGATTGACAGCCGCGGCCGTGAATGGCGGTGCGGGTAGGGTGCGCGCGACTCACGCACGCCCCCTACCCAGAAATGCAAAATCAAGTATATATACGTGATTTTGTGCACCCGTGCCTCCCTCTAACAGTATTTCTGCTATAGGGCGGTCGAGAAGTGGTTAAAAAAAACTACCTAACTAACCTGGAGGGTGTTACATTAACATACAGTATATCACACACTTATCCTTTAAATGAAAGTTCCCATATGTGATCATTGTCACTTTTTCACTTTTTTGCAAAAACAATTCTTAAAAAGACACTGTGCCCAGCTTGCACCCACCATCAGTCATACATTGGTCTCCAAATCTGTATTTCACAAAGTTCTTAAATGACAGCATTGTGTTTAATACAAACACAAGAAGGCTTACCTCCCCTACCTCCCAGAATAATGGGGAAAGAGATCTGTTTTTCTCAACAGCACTTGTACAGTACACTTGTACACTTGTATCGTAACATTCACAACAGATTTCTCAAGTGACCCAATTCCTGGGACACCTGTTTAGTCGGCTGCTTCTCCTCTAATTCTCTCCTGTGTGTGTGGTAGTAGTTCTGTAAAGTATTACAAAACAAATTGTGCAGACTGCGCCATAAAAATTGTTTTACTGCACTCCTTTAAGGACTGCTCCCCACTAAGGATTGGCACCTTTGGGGGGTGGGGGGGTGGGGAGAGGGTACCCGAATTTGACAGGTACCTGCTCCCACTTCCGGTCTAATCGCCTAGGCGATCGGAATTGGAAGGTGTCCTCCCTCCCTCCCTGTAGTCTTTTGGGACATGTGACAGGTCCCAGAAGACTACAGGACCATACATGAAGTGCATGTGCAGTGGGTACCCAGCTGTGAAGCCGCAAGCTATCACAGCCGGGTGCCCACACTGAAGATGCCAGCCTCCTAGAATACAGGGCTGTGGGGGACACACCGCTGGACCGAGGGACAGGTAAGTGGCTGTTTTTTAAAGTCAGCAGCTACAGTTTTTATAGCTGCTGACTTTTATTTTTTGACAGGATGAGTGGAAGTCCACTTTAAGAAAAGAAGCAGATGCAGTTGTGACGATGTCATCTTTTATATTCTCTTTATTCTTTTTATATTTTCAGGCTATTAACTGCAGTCAACATTTCCCCCCAAGTCTATCAGCGCAAGATGTCCTTGAACTTTCAAAAGTCATCAGTGTGAGGTGTCCATGCAGTTTCAATGGTCATCTTCAAGGACTACTGCACCCATAAAAGGAGAGAAGAAAAAGTTGACTGTCAATAACAGTGTCTCAACCAGGTTGGAAGCTTGGACGAGACAGTATTGCTACTGCAACATTGATGGACATCATGCATCCTGGTCTTCAGCCTTCCTTGTCACTGGATTTTGTACCCACATTCCCTCAATAAGCCTTCTCACCACTACCTGGAGTCTCTGCACTTCACCCCACAAAGGTACCCATTCCTATCGTGGCACTTACCATGTCTGCAGGGAGTCATGTGGGTCCAGCTAAGAACTGTGCTGGCCCTTTTATGTAAGTTTTGGCATACCCTGATATGACTTCATGGGTAAAAGGTGTCACATACCTGGTAGAGGCTGAATTGACGAGAGGGTTTCCCTTACACCTTTTGTCCCATTTTCCCTGGTGTTGATGACAGGGTATAAGAGGGCACAGAGTGGCACAAGTGTCTGTAGAAGATCCTGGCCAGGAGACACTGTGGCAGGTGCAGAACTGAAAACTGTGCAGAAGGCAAACTGGCACCTGGCAGATGTCGCATCCATGGTCAGGCAGGCAGAAATCTGCAACAACCGGGCAGCAGAAGTACAAAACCGGGAACCAGAATCAGGGCCAGGCCAAGGTCAGTAACGGGTGAGCAGAGAAAGTACCAGAACAACAGGCAAGATACAAGATTATGTCACAAGCTGAAGTCCACAACAGGGTTTCAGGAGCAAACAGAATTAAAAAAAAAAAAAAGAAACGGGTCAGAACACTAAAGCAAACATGGAATCAGGTCACAGGTATTTGGAGCTGGCAACTATTCAGTAATCTTCTTGACTCCTGCATTTAAATAGGCACCAACACATCCACACCCATGCTAAATGGCACATCAATGCTAACATGCTTTAAGGCATGAATAGTTCTCACTCTGCGCTGTGCATATGTGCACATCTTTGTGCATGGGTGCACACACGATTCACCTGACAATGGGTGACTTGTCACTTCAGTACAGTCACAATAAAAACACTACAGCATCTCTTTCTTTGTCTCAGTCTTCAAGGAGAACGATTTCCCTTTAGATTGAGAGAAGGACACATTTGGCAAAAGGTCAGGGACAATCTTTGGACATCATCCCTTACTAAAGAGAAAACTGCATATGTACACCCTAATATAGATGAAAACCATATAAATACCAATCGCATGGGCGCTGAACCCCCAAATTGGTTTTCCTCACAAATATCCCAATATAATATATTCATCTCACTGGTATATGAACACCTGGAACTCACGATGGAGGTGGAGAAGACCAGCAAGTTTTTGGGAAGAACCTCTTCTCAAGTCAGATCAACTGGATCACAGTAACATTTCCCCTAAGGTAACAGCATCTTCCATAGATTGCACTCTCCTAGGCAGTGGGAGCTATTGAGAAATTCATTAAGGGTTGCCAGTCACATAACTGGGTCTTTGTCTTTGGATGGTCCACACATGCCTTGAATCTTTCATGCCATGAATCTTTCATATCTTGTCCTTCATTCATCTTGGCACCCAACCAAATGGCCTTCCACAAGCACATTTCCAGTGATGACAACAGTTGAGGAATCTTCACATTTCAGTTTCTCTCTTTAGCTAGTTCATTATATAGATTATCTAGATATCCAGACTATCTTGATTAGTGGGTCAGTTAACTGCTATTGAAGCAGGTTTGGGGTGATTCGGCAGACAGGTCTGCAGCAATTGTTTGGTCTGAAACATATGCTCCTTCTTCTATACCTGTTTCAAAAATTGCTTATCTAATCTCTCTAGGTTTCTCTCAGCGTGTTCCTAAAAGAAGACTAAAGGAAACAATTTTTATGAGCTTTCATTTAATTAGTTCTATTAAGGAGAGGATTTTAAAGATGATGTACTAAGATATTTTATCTTGCCTGAATTTCCTCAAAATAATTTATTTTTCGAACGGATAAGAGGAGCGGTGAGGAAAAACGAGGATGACAAGCGTAGATCTGGAAGTAGGACGTTTATTGGTTCCAGGCATTTGGTATACTGTATATGTGATTGCTATTGGAGAGAAGTTTTCTTGCTAAATGCAGATTCCTTTTTCTTTTTTGTATTTCTTCTTTGGGCTTAGTCTCAAAAGAGTGACCCCAAATCTTTTTTTTTAGGTAATTCATAATTTGCCATTTCCAAAGGGTTGTTCATTGAACTATGAAATCTCTGCTGATCTAACTTCAGTTTCCTCTTCCTTATTGAGGATGTTTTGCAAAAGATTAGATCTCCTGGTAAGATTCTCCATCTAGCTAAGATGGATATTAAATCTGCTTTTTGAGGGATACCTATTCATCCCTCTGTTTTTAACTATTTGGCTTTTGTTTTAAAGGAATATTATTTTTTATGTTTGTGCCTAAACATAGTTTTTTCTTCTCGCACTCCTATTTTGAAGGATTTTCTTCATTTCTTGGTGTTGTGCTTTGAAATATATTTTGACAGTATTATCGATTATTTGGTTGACTTTCTGTTCATGGATGCAGCTGCTTCTGACCTTATTTTTTCCTTTTGAGAGATTTTTCAACATTGTCCTGCTGGCTTCTGAAAGTCTGTTCCCCCATCTGCATGCATTGTTTTTTTGGGTATCACAATAAATACTGCTCTTTTGGCATTTAGGTTGCCAGAAGGTAAGGTGCTGAGACTGAAGTCTTTATTTCTTATTATATAAAAAGAAGGATAAAGTGAAGGAACTACAGTTGTTTCTGGGTCTTTTAGCTTTTACTGCCCCATTTTCAGCCATAGATAGGGTATTTTTAAGGATACTTTATTTGGCTATCTCCAGTATCAAAACATTACTTTGCATGTTTAACTGTTGAAATAAAGGCCAATCTTCATTCCTGTACCTTTTTATTTGTGAAGCTTTACCAAGTCATCTTTTTTGGCAGGAAGATTTTATTGTAAACAAAGACTTGTTCAGAATTCCTTCCGGTAAATAAACGCTTATGGTTTTGGGTGCAGAAATGTCTTTCTCCTAACCTTTTAGGTCAAAGTTAGGTATATGCCTGTAAAGTGTAACAGTTGCTTATGCTTTATCACAATTTCAGATAAACCACTTCACAATGTTGGTACCTTCAGCAGAACTGGTGAGAATAACTTCTCCGGAAAACTTATGGGACTTTGTTTAAATTTAGCTTTATCCTGTCTTAGACATTCAGTAGCAAAACATACATGGGCCTATTCGACAAAAAATGGAAAGTGCAGCGCTATAAAAGACAAACTGTACTTTTAAAGTGAATGACTAACAATAAATGTCCAATGTAGCAGTATCAAATGAGATGAGTGGTCCAGAGGAAAACTTCAAACAGCTCTGATGTCATCCAATATCCCAATACGAAGAAATAGGTAGATTGCCCACTTACCAGAAGCGCAATCTTAATGCGCATGTAAAGGTCAGATATAGCCGGGGTCCTGTATGGATACTGCCTGGAAATACACTGGTGGTTCCTCACTGGTATGGGGATACCGGTGTGGTCAAATCACACTGCTCCTCAGATCCACACACAGAAGCCTGAAATGCTGGGGCTGAGGTATGAAGGCTCAGTGCCAGGTATAAAAAGTAAAAGTGCTCATAGTGTAGTATTGCTACACTAAAGATTTATTAAAACCAATGTGCAAAATGAAACACATACATTAATGTGCCTGTAGATGATGAAATAGGCTGTTAAAAGCACTAACCAGTATGAATCAAAGGGTGATCCGGCGGCATGACGTCAAGGGCTCCTCCTAGACGCGTTTCGTGTCAATACACGTCTCCAGTAGGGGTGATGCCTCAGCTGGACCACTCATCTCATTTGATACTGCTACATTGGACATTTATTGTTAGTCATTCACTTTAAAAGGACAGTTTATTTCTTTTATAGCGCTGCACTTTCCATTTTGTGTCGAATTTATACAGAAAGGTTTTGTGGTTCCTTTTAGTGCAATAGCCGCTTGTTAGAGTGCGCTCACTAATCTGCATATATACATACATGGGCCCATTGTTTTTTTTTATTGATACTTATTTTTTTCCTGAAAATTTAGTTTTACTTCATTGTTTCAGTTTTTTTTGACAGATGCTAAAACAGTTTTTGCAAAGTTTTTCTTCAGTTTTCTTGCCTTCATTGCTGGAAGGTTTTTTGTGCAACTACTGCTAATATTTGTTTTTCCAACCTTGAAGCCTTATTGTTTCATCTTTATTTGTTATTTTACTTATTGGCACTCCAGGGTTATCAGAGTTGATCCCATCCAGGATGTGTCATTGCCAGACAATTCCATGTATTTTTAGAAAAAAAAGTAAGACTGATCAACTGAGAAAAGACAGATGAATTGTTTTCCAGGCTATTTTTGGTTTCCTGGTCAGTCTCTTTTCAATGGCAGAACATCAGTAACTCCAACTAGAGGGAAAGTCATTGCACAAAAGAGATGGGTCCACAGATTGTGACAAGATTCTTGAGCCAACCATGGACCCATCCCAGGTGCCTTTGCCTAATGTTGGTAATTTGGAAGCCTTGTCCAGCAAACTGGAAGCACAGGAGGTCACACAAGACCACCTGGTACATTACTTAAACAAACTGGATTCTTGCCTAGATTGTCTGTAACCATTCTTGTGTGCCCCGACTGCTTCTACAATGCCCTCACTTCCTGTGCATATACAACCTCAGCCGAAACCCTACTCCTCGACTCTGCATCTGCCGCCACCTCCTTATTACTCCAGGGAGCCTAAGGGCTGCCAGAGTTTTCTTAATCAGGGTGGAATTCACTTCAAGGTCCAAGGTTTTTTAGGTAGTTTATATGATCTCCCTCTTAGCCGGAGTTGTCCTGGCCTGTTTCTTTCTGCACCCGGAAATACAGTGAAGTAAATCAGTATTTGATTTTGAATGTTTGCCCACTCACAAAGAAATGATCAGTCTAAAAATCGAATGGTAGGTGTATTGTAACACAGAGACAGAATAGCAACAAAAAATTAAAAAGAAATGCATGTCTAACAAATTATGCACTGATTTGCATGTTCATGAGGGAAATAAGTATTTGATCCCCTATCATTCAGCAGGATTTCTGGCTACCAGGTGTCTTTCATACAGGTAACAAGCTGAGATTAGAAGCAGTCTCTTAAAGGGAGTGCTGCTAATCTCATGTTGTTATCTGTATAAAAGACACCTATCCACAGGAGCATTCAAACAATCAGATTCCAAACTCTCCACCATGGCAAAGACCAAAGAGCTGTCCAAGGATGTCAGGGACAAGTATTGTAGACCTACACAAGGCTGGACTGGGCTACCAACCTATCGCCAAGCAGCTTGGTGAGAAGGTGACAACAGTTGGTGCAATCATTTGCAAATGGAAGAAACACAAACAACTGTCATTCTCTCTAGGTCTTGTGCACCATGCATGATCTCACCTCGTGGAGTGTCAATGATCATGATAGAAGTGAGGAATCATCCCACAACTACACGTGAGGATCTTGTCAATGATCTCCAGGCAGCTGGGACCAGAGTCACGAAGAAAACAAAAGGTAACACACTACGCTGACAAGGATTGAAATCCTGCAGTGCCAGTAAGGTCACTCTGCTCAAGAAAGCACATGTCCAGGCCCATCTGAAGTTTGCCACTGAACATCTGAATGATGCAAAGGAGGACTGGTTGAAAGTGTTGTGGTCAGATGAGACCAAAATTGAGCTCTTTGGCATCAACTCAACTCGCCGTGTTTGGAGGAGGAGGAATGCTGCCTATGACCCCAAGAACACCATCCCAACTGTCAAACATGGTAGTGGAAACACTCTGCTTTGGGGGCACTTTTCATCGAAGGGGACAGGACAACTGCACCGCATCAAAGGGACGATGGACGGGGCAATGTACCGTCAAATCTTGGGTGAGAACCTTCTTCCCTCAGCCAGGGCATTGAAAATGGGTCAAGGATGGATGTTCCAGCATGACCATGACCCAAAACACACGGCCAATGCAACAAATGAGTGGCTCAAGAAGAAGCACACTAAAGTCCTGGAGTGGCCGAGCCAGTCTCCAAACCTTAATCCGATTGAAAATCTGTGGAGGGAGCTAAAAGTTTGAGTTGCCAAATGTCAGCCACCAAACCTTAATGACTTGGAGAGGATCTACTAAGATACTAAGAGGAGTGTGCCAAAATCCCTCCTGAGATGTGTGCAAACCCGGTGGTCAACTACAGGAAACGTCTGACCTCTGTGATTACCTACAAGGGATTTGCCACCAAGTACTAAGTCCTGTTTTGTGAAGGGTATCAAATACTTATTTCCCTCATGAACAAGCAAATCAGTGCATAATTTGTTACACATGCATTTCTTTTGAATGTTTTGTTGCTATTCTGTCTCTCAGTGTTACAATACACCTACCATTCTATTTTTAGACTGATCATTTCTTTGTGAGTGGGCAAACATTCCAAATCAGCAGGGGATCAAATACTTATTTCCTTCAATGTAGGTGAACCTTTGGTTTACAACTTCCCTGAGTTGCAGGCTACCATTTACTGCAAGTCTGATGAGCCTGGATGTGCCTCCTATGCTTGTAGTGCTTTCTTATGTCTTTGCTGAGGAAGCATGACTTTGGCCCAGCATGCTATACAGCTTTGAACCCTGATGGCCAAACTGATCTGGAAAAAACGTGGCTCTAATTGAGATATTCTAGGGAGAACTGTCTAATCATGCAGAGGATGAGCTGGCAGGCAGAGAACTTCTCTCCTGTTTAGCTGAGTTGATTATCCTTTCCATCTGAATATATATCTAGATTAAGGAATACTCTCAGGAGCGTAGTGCTTCCACCCTGCTTCTCGTTCATCAGCATCTAAAGAGGCAGATGCCCCCTGCCAGGAATCCCCATCTGTTGAAACTATGCAACTGGTCAAGCTTGACTATACTCTAAGGAAAGAAGTCATCGCCTGACCAAGATCCTCCCAGGGAGAAGGGTCATTTCCTCAACCAATGCTCCTAGTGTTCCTAAAACTCATGGGTCTAGTAAACTCTAAAGCAGGCCATAGATGGGTCGAAAATCGGCTGATTTTTCAGCCGGAAAAAAAAATCGGCCGATTTTCGCACTGTTAATGGGTTAATTGGTCGGCCATTTTTCTGGATTTTGCCACATTTTTTGGATCAGTAAAGTTGGAAAAAAAGAAGGAAGAGGAAGGAGGAGGAAGAGGAGGAAAAGGAGGAGGAGGAGGAAGAGAAGAACTGTATCTGAAATGGATACAATGTTGTAACCGCTATACTTTTTAATGTCAAATATAATAGCGGAGCTCTCTTCAGGGCACAGAAGTAATTAAATGCCGGCCATAGACGGGACGAAAATCGGCTGATTTTTTTTATCGTTGGTGGTAACGTCGGCCTGTTGAACGACCAATTTTTCGTTTTTTTGTAAAAAAACGGCCGGTTTTCGACCCATCTATGGCCTGCATAAGAGGCACCGACTGTTATGCCAACAAACTGCGATCCTCAAGATGTTCCTTGGAGTACTACATATGGAAACCCTTTCCTTTTTGGTTTATCTCAGATCGCCTCATCATCATCCTAGGACATCCCTGAATGCAGCAGCACTCACCATACATAAACTGGTCCACTCACAAAGTTTTGACCTAGGGGACTCTATGCTATACCCAGTGCCTGCCTGCTAATCCAGTTACAAAAGTAGTCCCGCTGACCCATGCTCTAACCATTGCATAGGTTCCCGTTACCTATGCTGATGTGTTCTCTAAGCATGCTGTTGGTACTTTGCCTCCTTATCAGTCATTGCCTACACATCTTTTTCCCAATATGCTCCTTGTGGAAGAGCCTACCGACTCTCAATTTCTGAGATGCAGGCCATGTTAGAAAATATTTCAGAAAATTTGAAAAAAATTATAATTCACATATTTACCTCAACGGCTGGAGACAGCTTTTACTTAATTTCAAAGAAAAATGGAACTCTAAGATTTTGCATAGACTACCAGGGCCTGAATGCCATTACTGTTAAATTTCTGCTGGCCCTCATCACCAAATTATTCAATCACCTGGTGGACCCTAGATCTTCTCTAAACTTGACCCGAATAGGACACACATTCTGATCCAAATAAAGGAGAGAAAAATGTAAGTCTGCATTAAACAGTCTGGACAGGCATTATGAATATCTTGTGATATCTTTGGCTTGTGTAATGTCCCTGCAGTCTTCCAACACCTCATAACTTAAATCTATCAAGAAGTCCTTTATACAGTTGCAAGAAAAAGTATGTGAACCCCTTGGGATTACACAGAGTTTTGCATGAATTGGGCATAAAATGTGCTCTGAACGTCATCTAAGTCACAACAATAGAAGAACACAGTCTGCTGAACATACTACTACACAAACATTAGATGTTGCCATGGTTTAATTGCACATAACATGTAAACATTCACAGTGCAGGGAGGAAAAAGTATGTGAGGCCCTAGCTTAATGACTTCTCCCACAGCTAATTGGAGCCAGGAGTGAGCCAACCTTGACTCCAATCAGGGTGATGATATTGGATGTGTTGCTGACAGCTGTCCTGCCCTTAAAAAAACACACACCTGTTTTGGGTTTACTGGTTTCAAGAAGCACTGTCTGATGTGAACCATGCCTCGCAAAAAAGAGCTCTCAGAAGACCTACGATCAAGAATTGTTGACTTGCATGAAGCTGGAAACGGTTACAAAAGTATCTCCAAAAGCCTTGATGTTCATGTGTCCACGGTAAGACAAACTGTCTACAAATGGAGAAAGTTTAGCACTGTTGCTACTCTCCCTAGGCGTGGTCGTCCTGTAAAAATGACTGCAAGAGCACAGCGCAGAATGCTGTATGAGGTAAAGAAGAATCCCAGAGTGTCAGCTAAAGACCTACAGAAATCTCTGGCACATGCTAACATTTTTGTTGACACATCTACAATAAGGAAAACATTAAACAAGAATGGAGTACATGGGAGGACACCACGGAGGAAGCCATTGCTGTCCAAAAAGAATATTGCAGCACGTTTGAAGTTTGCAAAAGAGCACCTGGATGTTCCATAGCACTACTGGCAAAATATACTGTGGACAGATGAAACCAAGATTGAGTTGTTTGGGAAGAACACACAACACTATGTGTGGAGAAAAAAAAGGCACAGCACACCAACATCAAAACCTCATCCCCACTGTAAAACATGGCAGAGGGAGCATCATGGTTTGGGGCTGCTTTGCTGCCTCAGGGCCTGGACGGATTGTTGTCATTGATGGGAAAATGAATTCCAGAGTTTATCAAGACATTTTGCAGGAAAACGTACGACCATCTGTCCGCCAACTGCAGCTCCACAGAGGATGGGTGATGCAACAGGAAAATGACCCAAAGCATACAAGTAATTCAACAAAACAACGGCTGCAACAGCACAGAATACGCCTTCTGGAGTGGCCCAGTCAGAGTCCTGACCTCGACTCGATTGAAATGCTGTGGCATGAGCTTAAGAGCGATTCACACCAGACATCCCAAGAATATTGCTACACTGAAACAGTGAAGAGGAGTGGTCCATAATTACTCCAGATCGTTGTGCAGGTCTGATCTGCAACTACAGGAAACGTTTGGTTGAGGTCATTGCTGCCAAAGGAGGGTCAACCAGTTATTAAGTCCAAAGGTACACATAATTTTTCCTCCCTGCACTGTGAATGTTTACATGTTATGTGCAATTAAACCATGGCAACATCTAATGTTTGTGTCAGGAATGGACTGGCCAGCAATGGTGGGACTCACCTGCCTTATGGGCTGCAGTACCAGGGCTGGCCAGCGGGTGCTCCCAGCAATCAGAGACTCAACCTTGCAGCCAGCCAAACACCTGAAACTGCTTATACTGATGTATTTAAGGGATGGCCAGACCTGCAGACTCTGCCTTGGTGTGTGTTTCTCCTGGGCCCTGTATCCTGTTCCTGCTCCCTGTTCCTGTCTGATTCATTGCTGACCCTGCTCTGATCCCTGGCTTTGTCTGACCATTCTCCTGCTCCTGATCCCTGGCTTTGTCTGACCATTCTCCTGCTCCTGATCCCTGGCTTTGTCTGACCATTCTCCTGCTCCTGATCCCTGGCTTTGTCTGACCATTCTCCTGCTCCTGATCCCTGGCTTTGTCTGACCATTCTCCTGCTCCTGATCCCTGGCTTTGTCTGACCATTCTCCTGCTTAACCCCATACGTTCTGACCTCCTGTTGATAATCCCGGCCTGCCTGACGACGCTTGCATTGTATGTACTGTTATCTGTGGGTGGTTTGGTTAGGTTCGTTTGCACTGTGTTATGTTTTAGTATTGCACTGCGTTTATGTATTGTTAGTGTTAATAAATTATATTTATAACATATCTGAAGCCTGCGTTTCCCTGCGTCAGTCACATACCTCTGGTCACACCCGGGAGCCCTGACAGTTTGTGTAGTATTATGTTCAGCAGACTGTGTTCTTCTATTGTTGTGACTTAGATGACGTTCAGAGCACATTTTATGCCCAATTCATGCAAAACTCCACGTAATCCCAAGGGGTTCACATGCTGTTTCTTGCAACTGTATGTGTGTGTGGGGGAGGGGGGGGTTGTATCTTGATTTTTTTTTTTTGTCTATTATCTACTGTAAAATGGGCTCAATGCCAAAGCACAAAAGTACATTATAGAAGCAAGAGGCTTCTCTCAATTACATTGTCTCCAAAAGGGATAAGCCAACGGTTCAGTCCAAACCTAGATCCAGACCAAACTGTGGCTGTTTGGGCATTCCAATGAATGCCCAAATCTTTGCCCATTAAGCCCCGTTTGGCAGGAGCTGTACACCACATATAGAACTTGTATTTCTACCACTTTATATATGAGAGCTTCCTGCTGTCACTGGTTCCTAAGAAAGCTGTGAGTGCTTGCACCCACCACATCCCTATCAATCACAGAATGCTTGCCACATAAGCAAAGGGGCAGTATCCATGTTCCTTTCCTTATATTTTCACATAAAAACCCAGTTCTGCAGTATCCAAGACAATGCACTTTCCTGCTCCATCAATTCCCATGACAGAGTCCAGCTCTGAAACAGTGTCCATTATTCCTCCCACTAATTATAATCTCCATCATGAAAACCGCCCTTCCTCTAAGTAGAAACCTCGTGTCATTGAATCTCCCGGATTTTCTATTGGGTCCATAGTTCCAAACCAGCAGGTCACTCTGTATATAGGTTGTTGCTATTGGTGACCAAGATTGAAGAAGAATGTTAAAGACTTTGTGGCAGGTTGTACTATCTGTTCCCAGACCAGAGTAACCTCTTGTTTGTCTGTGGGCTATTTTATGACTCTTTCCATCCCCAATAATTCTTTTCAGCTTATCAACTTCAAATAAATGGTCAAATGGAGAGAAATAACTAGACCCTGCAGCAGTACCTTCATTCTCTTGTCTCCATCCAGCATGACAACTAGGTCTCCCTCCTGCCTAGGGACAAGTTTGCCCATACTCATAATAGCCACACTAATTCTAGCTCCAGGGAATCATCTTTCTTTGTAGTCTACTGTAACCAACACAAGGTCCCAACACATTTTCCCCCTGCTCATGACATGTCTGCTTCAGTAGCTATGCAGATGTCTTTCAATGCAAAAAATGGATTTGGCTGGGAACTGGGTCTTTACAGATCTGGTGGGTTGGGAGGGCATTTCAGGGCTAGGGGAATATCTGTACTGGGGCTGTTGTAATGGCAGAAGGGGGGCATTTTTGGTTGTATTCTGTGCAGTGGCCTGTAGATTACCCATTCCTTAGCCCTGCACGCATGTGTTATGTACTCCTGAGAGTGTAGATACAAGTACTGTGGCATGTGTGTGCTGTGTATACAGTAAGTAGGCTCAGGTTTTTATTTACCTATGGCCCTTTAACCCTCTCCCACTCTTATTAAAATTTGGCCACAACCACAATTCAGCACTGTTCATTGTACATGCTGCTTTAATACCTGAGGATTTTTTTGAGCCATACAACCAGCATGGCCACGGGAGTCCTTCTGGATTCTTCAATTATGACTCTAAGAAAGTGTCTCACATAGTCTGGCATAAAGGCAAGTTAAACATGTTAAGAAACAAATATGTGTATGACCACACTCAAAATATCAATTGTTAAACTACCTAAAACAAGGAAAGTGTTAAAATAATACTATATAAAATGTATCAACAAAATAGTCACTTTCAAAATATTGCGCAGCTCAGTTCACAAACAATGTGTCCATAATAATTATTCCTAAATTTAAATAAACAAAAACAAAGTCCTTAACAGCTCCCCGTCCGCCCTATAGCGGAAATACTGCTACAGGGCGTCACAGGTGCACAAAATTGCATTTACGTGTAGGGGCCGCTGGTAGCGGCCACGGCTGTCAATCACCGGTGATTACTTGCCGGCGCCCAGTGATTTCCAAGGCTCTCTGACGGGGAAAGTTTTGTTTACTAACAGTTCTCCTCCCTGTCAGCTCAGGCACACTGCTTTGGATGGCTGTGCACATAGCGCAAAAAATAAAAAACTTAAAAAACTTACAGGCAATCAAATACCCCCAAAAGAAAGCTCTATTCATAGGAAAAAAAGTATGTAAATTTAATTTGGGTGCAACGTTGCATGACTGCACAGTTGTCCGTTAAAATAACGCAGCGCCGTAATGCAAAAAATGGCCTGGTCAGGAAGGGGTAAATCCTCAGGATGGCAAGTGGTTAATGTTCACCATCAATTGCAATATGTGCCAAAACAAAAAAAATATATATATATAGTAAAATAAATTTGTACAAAAAATTCTCTTTGCATAAAGATGTGATGTCAAAGCACTCAGTTTCCTTCACCTCTTCAAGTATATACTGTAGCTCACCTCTTTCAATGCAACTTAAAATACAAAGTAAAAATGTTTTCCTTTAAAAGGTATCATACACAATGCAATCCACTTCCAATCCTGTTGGAGCACTATGCAATCTTTAACAGCTAACAATGGGTTAATAGATCTACTCTCTTCATTAATGAGCTTGCAAGGTTCTCACAGTTCCAGACCATTTGCCATCATGTAAAAAAACAGAAAGGAAGGCTTTATAGCGTAAAACAATCTATTTTTTATTCATAAAAACCATCATAGGTACACTTACATTGCCATGTGTCATGCCCGACACTAAGGAGGTATTTGTATTGACAAGTAAAGTCGCTGGCTCAAGCCGTGAACACAGGCTGCAGGTCAATGAGGACTCAGTGCGGGGATCTTCACTCATAGTGTGGCTCTACCTAACATGTGTCGTCATCAGGGGCAGCATACGTGTGTGTTTACCTGCCCAAACCTTTTATACCATGCAATAGCTGGAATTTTTATTTTTGGACTAATCTTAAAGGGATAGCACTATCTTAAAGCGGCACTCTAACCTATTAAAATTTCATATATAAAACAAATAGTTTAGTTTTACATTGTATTATGCATATAGGTGTACACATTTTAGAACAGAAAAATTATATAGTAAAATATTAATATTAACATTAGTAACTTATCACGTATCTCTCTTGGAAATATTCAGTTACACAGCGGCCTGTGGTATATTAAAGAAATACTCCAATTAAAACAAAAATTAATGTCCAAAAATTCTGGATGTATTGAAGAAATTCAAACTAAAATACAGGAGTACCTGGTGAAAACCAGATATGCGTTCCACTATTCTCTTTGGGAAAGCAAATATCTAAAACTGGTGGCACAGAGAGATACCACAAACCAATAGACAGAGAAGGAGACTAGAAAAGCTCCATGGTCATGTACATATAGGTTAGGGTCACAGTGGGAAATGGTCTTCATGCATCTGACAAGTCACAAAAAAAGGGCAAATATGTAGTAAAGCTAAATATTGCTTATTCTGCGGAAATCATTTCTCACCATCAGCATAATGACTATGAAATATACCCCCTGTTGTAACACTCTTCATACATTCTAAGTCTAGGGATACACACTTTTAAGAGAACCATCTCTTACTGAGGAAAGTGGCCTGTGCTTGAACACACTTTAATCCTCTGGACAATTTGCAGTGCTTATGTGGTAATACCTTTGTGTATGACAGTAGTGGTAAATTTTGCAACATCGCAAAGTAACGCGGTCGCAGCATATGGACACCCCCCATCCTGCTATTTTTGGGGTGTCTCAGCCATGTGTTTTTAGAGCCCCCCAACCACATGTGTAAATAGGACCAAAGAGAGAAAGTTGCAGAGTACAAGCTTCATTAAAAAAACTAACTAACCTCAAGTTTAAGGCATTCTCTCGTAGGAGCTGCTGTGGATTAATAGCATGTACAGTAAGAAAAATTGAGTGCACTACCTGACTTCAGCACTGTTGCTATGCTTCCCACATAAAAACTGAATGAAAATTTTACTTGCTGCCTGAACCTAGTCTTAAATGCCAAAGACAACCAATAATAATAGCAATGATGATAATGATGATAATAATAATAATAAAATGAGAACAAATGTATGATGGTGACTCAGTACTCTACAATCAGAATTCTTTCTTAGCTCTTCTTTTAAATGTATCATAATTTCCATTATGCACTAAGGTATGACATAAGATAAAGCTATACTTAAAAACTATGCTGTATTCATTTTAAGTTAAAGTATGTTAAATACACCATTGAAAATGTTTTGTTTTATCTGTTTAATAAGTTCAAAAAATGTTTGGTGATCTTTTAGACCGATGCAGCAGCACATCCAAGGACTGATAAGTAGCAATATTAAATTTCTGTTTTGGGGTTTACATATGCTTTAAAGGAGAACTTCTGTCAGGATATGACTAAACAAGACTCTTAGGCCCTGTTCACATTATTGACAGCACAATCTTCATGTGATTCACTTCACTTGAATAGGCTGCCCTATGCTTGTGTGTCACTCCAAAAGATGCTCCTTCATCTTTTCAGACAACAAGCTTCACACAATTTTTAAAGTCACGGTTTTCCATAATCTCTGCGGAAGCCTATCACAATGACAATCGCATTGTATTTGGGCAGAATCACATCGTATTTGGGGTGCTATTTAAGGATAATAGCAACAAAACCTGTGCCGCGCATTGTGCTGCAACTGACACACTGTAAGGGATACCAAATGCAGGTATCCAGCAAGGATGACCAGATCATTGGGCTGCACCTTAAGAAATAAGGATGAATAAGGTTAAATAAAGTTTTTTTCACATAAGTATCACTCTTCTAACACCAGCACCAACATAAACATGAAACAACAACCTAACTATGTACAAATGGAGGGAGCACACATGAGCAGGGCAAGGTAAGGACTGAGATAGGAAACAAGGGGAGCAGAGCAGGATACAGGGTACTGGATGCAGGGAGCAGATAACTGGGAGAAGGTCACAGGAACAAGGCACAGTATCAGGTACTGGAACAAGACACAGGAACAGGCACATGATCAGGCGGGACATGGCTCACAGGAAGAACACTGAAGCACTGAACTTCAGTTAAGGTTGGGATTAAATACCTCACAGCAGCCAGAGTCATGTTTAGTCTAGTTACTCAGATAAGCTGGCTGCTAGGAGACACCCCCTGGTGGTCACCAAAACCGTGCCCTTCAATTCCAGAAACAACAGTGCCACCAGCAGGTGACCCAGGTCCTGACAAGAGTCCTGACAGTTCCCCCCTTGAGGAGTGGCCTCCACATTCTCCACTTTGCCTTAACCACTGGACCATCAAAAGCAAGCAGGGCATTGGGCACCGAACCATCAGAGGTAAGCTGGGCATCGGGCAAGAGTCCCAAACATGAAAAGGCAGAAGTTAGAGCTGAGGATGATTCAGGTGTAGACTGACCCATAGTTAAGGCAGTGGTAGACAGGTCTAGAGCAGAAGGCTCGATCATACCCCCCTTGCATGGTGGCAGGATTGACCGGAGCTTGTGATATGGTGGCAGGCTTGATTGGAGCACTTTGTATGGTGGCTGGTTTAACTGTAAAACCTAGCATAATGGCAGGCTTAACCAGAGCACCTGGCATGGTGGCAGGCTTGACCGAAGCACTTGGCATGGTGGCAGGCTTGACCGTAGAAACAGGCATTGAAAAAAGGCTTGACCGGAGCACCTCGCATGGTGGCAGGTTTGTCTGGAGAAACAGTCATGGTGGCATGCTTGACCGGAGCAACAGGCATGGAGGACGACATGACCAGAGCAACAGGCATGAAAGCAGGCTTGACCAGAGCAAAAGACCTGGAGACAGGCTTGACCATAGCAACAAGAGTGGAGGCAGACTGAACTGGATCACCAGGCATGGAGGCAGACTGAACTGGATCAGCAGGCATGGAGGCAGACTGGACTGAATCAGCAAGCATGGACGCAGACTGGGCTGGATCAGCAAGCATTGAGGTAGACTGGACCGGATCAGCAGGCATGGAGGCAGAATGCACTGGATCAGTGTGCATGGAGGCATAGTGGACTGGATCAGCAAGCTTTGAGGTGGACTGGACTGGATCAGCAACCGTTTGGAGGCAGACTGGACTGGATCAGCAACCGTTTGGAGGCAGACTGGACCAGATCAGCAGACAGGAAGCCAAACTGGACCAGATCAGCAGACGTGGAGCCAGACTGGACCAGATTAACAGGTGTGGAGGCAGGCTGGACTGAAACAATAGGCATGGAGGCAGACTGAACAGAAACTAATTGCCTGAATTCGAATTCAAAAATGAATTTGAAAATTAATTCAAACTCAAAAATGATTTTGAATTGGAAACATTGCAATAAATACAGTAAGGTATAAAAGTGAAATAAGATGATGATTCTTAGGCTGCTTTATAGAATACAATAAAAAGAATAGAAAAAAAAGAATAGACTAGAATATAACAATAGAATTAAAAATAAAAGAATAGAATAGAATAGACATCAGTTTCTGGAGCACTGCCAGTATGGACTATTCCAAGAATGGACTTCTCCTATGCAGGTATGCTGGGGCAGTCAAAGCTGTAGTTGGGGTTAGTTAAGTCAAGAGACTTTGTTCTACTAAAGCTTCATAAGTGTTGAAACTTTGCTATGCCTGGTCTGAAGTTATTGAAAGGGGTGTATGCAACTAATGGGCACACTACAATTAGTTTATAGCTCGGGTAAGTAAAGCGCATTTGGGTATGGAGAACTAACATGGTACAGTGGATGAGCAAGTGGTTGCCAGGGGTAACGGAAGTCTAGCAAAAAATGTCAGCAGTCTGTCATAGGTGCCCATGACAGGCAGGGTGTTGCTGTCAGCACTCCCTCTCTGAGTGGTCCATCTCCCATAGCAACGGTAACATATCAGCACTGCAGAGGCCCTTGGCCTAGCCATTAGGTACAGAAAAGGAATGGTTAACATAAGAGCACATATGAGGTCCACGCTAGGACCCCATTCCGTTACTGGGAGCGAGGTAACAGAGACACGCTGATGGGAGGAGTGGACATAGGCTCAACATGTCCCTCCTAAATGCAGCTATTTACACTGGAGGTGTGTATTGACACTAGAAGAGAGAGAGTTACCTGGAGTCCAGTTTATTGTTCAGTGTACATGGTGTACTGCCGTCTCCAGGTTGTAGGTCTGCCTTAAGGTCGAGCTATCCCTGAAAGTGGCCTCCGGAGCATTGATGAGCACGACAAAGTAAAGGTAATCCATGTACAAGGGGAGTGATCTCATCCAAGGTGCCCAGTGCAGCCCAGGAGAACCCACCCCAGGGGTAGGCCTCTTATGTTACTCACACTTGGCACCTAATGAGGGTGACATGGAGAAAAACCACCCGCTTACACTTACTTGTTATTCTTCAGTACTTTTTTATCCTCCATTTTCTGTGTTTGAGGGTTCTCTCTTTCAGTCAATTTCTTAGAAGCTATTTCTGTTGATCTGAAGGCTGCAATTTTTTCCTTCAAAAAAGATTTAAATACTTCTCTTGCAACTGCCTTGATGAATAACTTCTTACTCTATACTTTAGTATCACATACCTGGTAGCAGAGCCTGAAATGATGATTTCTTACACCTCTGACTCAGGTCCTCTGATAGTGTGAACAAAAGGTGCAGGAGCACAGACTGTCACGTGTGCCTGTAAGTCTAGGTAGCAACAGAGTAGGTGTCCATGCCATGCCAGCAGAAGTCATCAGTGATCTTCAGTAAAGCAGTCTAGCTAGTAGATAGCTGATGGGCAGCAGACAAAAGCAGACTGGCATGTACTGGTAACAGAATGTAGAACAGCATGCGCAGCAGGATGGTAGGCAGGTACCGATGACTGCAAGAAGAAGAGCAGTGTCAAGCAGGCCAGTTATACACTGGCAGGACAGATCAGGTTCAGAGGCACAGGCAAAAGACTGTTCAAGGAACAAGTCAGTTCAGGAGCCGATCAGTGAAACAGTAGCCTGCAGAAGTGGTGGTCAAAAGACAAACCGAGGTCAAATGCAAGCAGAGTTCAGGAAGTAGTCAGGACAAGCTGGATCAGCAACTTAGAGTAAGGATACAGAATCACAGGATCTCAGAATACACAGGAGGCTGAAGACAAAGCAGCACTGATCCTGAGCACTAGCACAGTTTAAATAGCCCAATTTGCAGCAACATCTGTCACGAGCACACGTAAGCATGCTTTATGCGCAGGGGTCTGAGCACATGCCTAATTCCTGTGTCCACGAGAAGGGACATGGATTAGCCTCTGACGATGCACAGAAGTCTGTCCAGAGGAGCCATCCTGTCTACGAGCATGCCCTCCCTGACAGACATTTCTGTATCTTTTGTCCCACATGTAGCACAATTGGGTTAATGCACTTGAGTGCATCTTCTTCCTCACAAGGAATTGTCTTTTTATTATTCTTGTACTATCCTGCAAGGTCATCAGGCAGAACTCCATATTACATAGCTAGTTTCCCCTCACTGGAATAGTGAAATTTCAGAAACCTTGAGGGACCTAATTCTCATCTTACCTGCTATCAGGCGAATTATCCCAGGTGCCAGCACAGTTTCTCCACCTGGTCCCTGTTGGCAAAAAAAATAGCCCCTTTGTTTATTATACTCATATCTGGTGTTTTCTACTGCCTAGGCAGGCAGTCAAAACTGCCTATCTCACTCCCTGACACTTCTTTGGGCATGAGCAAATAAGCTTTCCTCACCTTTTTTGACCTTAGTAGCCTATATACAAATGACACCAAGCAGGAGCGCTGCCATCCTGGGTGGACTTCATATGGCGTCCTCCCTGGATCATGGGCCGTACTATGGCGCGATCTGTCACCCACTGTGTCCACCGGATCACTTGCCAACTGTACGCAGTGAATGGTTTCCATTCATAGTGTAATATTATGTTGATCTTTGTGATTGGCCACAGTGATCACAAGGTACAGATGGGGCCAATCACAGCTAGTCACAATAGTACACACTGAATGAATGGATTTCATTAATAAAAAATTGTTGCTTATAACAGTAACTATCACTGTTACATTATAAGCAATCATGTGTAAAGAGAAAAAAATCACCTCCCCAGAGAACTACAGTGGCAATATGGTAACACTGTATTGCTCTGGTCACAGAGCAATACAGTGTTACCAAATAAAAAAAAAAAAAAAAATTTCAAAAATTAAAAAAAAATGACATTGTCACCAGTCAGGCTCTGATCACTGCTACACCAATTATATGATGGTGCTGTACTGCACTGGTGACAGTACATAAAAAAAAAATTAAAAAAACTTTTTTTTTATTACTTCATTTTCCACAAATTTGAGACCAAAAACTTGTCATGCCTCTTTATAAATACCTTGGAATGTCTACCTTTCAAAAAGGGGTCATTTGGGGGTATTTGAACTGTGATGGCATTTTCAGGCCTCAAGAAATGAGATAGGTCATCAAGGACTGAGATATATATATATATACTGTATATACTATAGATTATGGACTCTATAACTCTCCTACAGACTTAATAATACACACTTATTTGGGTTATTTACACCCAAGATATGTAGCAGTATACATTTTGGCCTAAATTTATGAAGAAAGTACTTATTTGCAAAATTGTATAACAGAAACAAAGAAAAATGTTTATTCAAATTGTTTGACCTTTTTTCCGTTTATTTAGCAGAAAATAAAAAACTCAGCGGTGATTAAATACCACCAAAAGAAAGCTCTATTTGTGTGGAAAAAGAAAAATTATACAAATTTAATTTGGGTACAGCAGTGTACATTTTAGTTTTCTATAAGGGTGGTTTACATAAGCCTCTAATTGTTGCTTGTTTGGTCTTTTTACTTACCTGCCCTACCTTCTTTCTATGCAGTAAAAGGTAAGTTCTAGACTTTTTTAATTATTATTTTACCTTTTTACTCTTAGTTATTATGGTTCTGTTGTTTAGAGACTTCTAGCTTTTTTTCTTATGGTGAATGTTTGTTTGTCCTCCACATTGTTAGCTAAGGCCCATCATTCCACTCAGACAGCAATTCAGCATGGACCAATACTGTTCTGTAACACCAGATCCTCAGTTTCCCTTTTCTTTGGTCATGGAAATTACATATTTGCCTTTGTACCCCCTCCTTTTTTTTTCTTTCCAACCAGCCTTCATTTGGTGTTGCTACCGTCAAGTTTCCTTGTACTAGATCCCACCTTCATTGGATCTGTTGGTGCCCCACCTCTCAGTTGGACTGCTTTTGGAAATCCCATATGTCTAAGAATTTTTAACTACCTGTGTCTCTCAACAGACGATAAAGAAAATAGGATTTTTGACTTCCCAGTAAAATGATTCCCAGAGTACAGTACAAGACGCAGACTTCTTTAAATTATTATGACTAGGTTATATGTAGCTGCCTTCAGGTGATTGGACAGTGGCAAAAATGCAAGGCTACAGGTACACACTGCTATATAACCTTATATTATAGTTATGGAGGTTTATTCTCTCTCTTGCTTCCTTCAAGCTGACCCCTTCATTTGCACCATAGCCACTGTGAATTATTAGTGCACCTTCTGGATTGGATGACTTCTTGGCACAGCCTTGGAAACTGAATCCAGATCCCATCTGGTGAAATATGCAGGGGCAACCTGTAATGTTGCTGCCCTGCACTTTTTCCTCCTGTGGCCCTTCCCCTTGGCACATGGTTCCAAGCTAGTCACAGTGACTTACAGATCTAGAGTCGTGGTCTGCCAAGTCGCAGAGCCCAGTTTCTAAATACCCCTGAAGGGGTATGCATCATGGAGGGCAAAGCCAGGAAGGGGTTAATACCTTCTTTCTGCCCTGTACCCAGTACTTTCCAGTAGCAGGGATAAAGTCCTTTAAACATTCATACCAGAGTACCCATATTATGCTTGCTTTGTGTCCATTTGGACCAAAGTCCCCCCTTGGATGGTGTGGTCATGGGCTACAGGACAGACCGGGTTAATGTGGCAGTTTGTGTCCTGCTGGAGTACCATTCTACTCAGCAGTGCTGTATCGTACTTGTGCGGCATTCCACACAGGTGCTGTCTTGTTGGGAAGGAGGTAAATGCACTTGTGTGCCCTGCTGCATCTCTTTGCATGATGGACATCAGCCAAGTAATATCTCCTGGTTCTCTCTCCCTGACTGGGCACACTGAAAGTGGTTCATACTCTCTGATCCTGGGTAGCTTGCCCCAAGGCATTCCCCTACTGTTGCAGAGGTTTTGAAGACCCCTATGGGGACATTTTATTGTTGGCATAGAGTACCATAAGAGAATAGATAATGGGTCAGGCAGGTTTCAATAGCTCAGGTTCAACCTCTAACTCATTCTGGGAGTACACTGATGTTCAGGGTCCTGGCCTCCTTTCCTCTGATGCTTGTGCCCATTCTGACTCCCTTCCTTTCCCTGGTCATCCAGCTTAGCTGTCAGCCACACCTGCTTTATACTTCTATTCTAGAAAGGAATCTTCTGCCAATGTCAGAGTTCAGAAATTCTGGCCTTGTCGTGGCCTTAGAGAGCAGGGGTCACCACCGTTCCCCTCAGACTGCTCCTTCTGACTTGGTCTTTGTTCTGGAGCCACACAGTACAGGAAGCATTGTCAGATGAGAAAAAAAATCCTTCTGAGGTGGTATTGACCAGGCGGATACACCTGTTAAGGAAATCTCTCCAGAATTCAGACTATTGCTACGCTCGTTTATTTCTGCAACCAGTCTGATCATCCTTAAATATCTAGTACAGGATCCCTTAATTTCCCTAGACTAGCTAACACCTTTCCAGTTCTTGCTCTGCTTGAGTCTGTCCTATATAGAAAATAGTCTCAAATGGAGAAGATTTGTTCCCCTAAAGGTTTCGCCCAACATTCTATCATTGAGGAATGTTCGTTTTGAAAATGGGCAATCCTGCAGTTGTGTCTATGGCAATTTGGGATTCCAGGCCACTGCTGCATGACTTTGCATATGGCCTGGAATCCCAAGCTCCATTCTTACGGATCATTCTGTCCATAGTCAGCTGGAACTTTTACCTTCGGCCTTGCATTGCTGCGTAAATGGCTTGGTGGACATACATCACCAAATTTCTGGGAGAAAACAGTTTCTGTGTACACCACATGCAGAATGCTCTGGCGTAAATGCTGCTCAGCTGAACTCTCCTGAAAGAAACTCCCTGAGCATTTACTGTTTGAAGGCGACCACCTGTTTGGTCCCTTCTTGAGTACATTCATTAGATTGCAGGCGGTAAGAGTACTCTTCTCCCTTAGAACAAAAAGGCTTGAATCTTTACCAGTAGGTGTGCTACCTCTGAAGTTTCATTTATCCCTCCCTGTCTTCCAATGCTAAGTTTAAGTCCGGAACATACTTTCTCAAGAAGACATGGCCTTGTAAACTAGCCAAGACTGGAGCTAAGACCTCAGCACAGTGATTGGGTGCCCCCTCTTTTCAAGGTGAAGTCTGTTCACCTTTTCAGACTTCTGCTCCCTGTATGTCTCCAATGCCTGGGTCCAGATTGTTGTCTTGAGGGGCTGCAAACTTGAGTTTTGCACTCTACCTCCTCCCCATTCCTCAACTTGTCTCCTTCCCCATCGCAGCAGGTGAATCTGCTTTTAGCTAACAGTTTTTGAAGCAAGGGATCACTAACCCTGTATCTCTAGGAAAAAGCTTTCAAGGGTTTTACTTGAACCTCTTTATAACTCATAATCTGAATGGAGCAGTTCATCTACCCCATCTGCATTCTGTGGTGGCCGATCAATGCTTTCCTTTGACCCAATCATTTCCCCTCTCCCCCAAGTCTTCACTAGTTTTGTCTCTGCTCTGTTGTCAGGGGATCCTCACTGTTGGGTACTTTGGCAATCTTCTGTTAAAAGATCAGTCCTGTCAGCCAACATCCAATGGAAAGTGAAGGTTCTGCAGAGCTTCATTTGGATTCTCAAGAAGCTGCTGGACCCATCTCCCAGTCAAGAGTACCTAGGTCTGTTGCTGGACATGAATTTGTCCAGAATCTTTCTTCCTCAAGACAAACTTTGGACTTTGTTCTCAGGCCAGGGCCCTTGAGGCCCAGACAAAGCCATCAGTTTGTTCATGCATGAGAGTGTTGGGTCTATTTCAGACCACTGTAACTCAACATTTTGGGTGTGTGGGACAAACTACCTGATGCACCTAACCCCCAAGAAAGACTCCCTTACGTGGTGGATTTACAATCCGGTGCTAGACTTAGGAAAACCTTTTCCTCCAGTCATTGATGATCCTCAAAATGGATGCCAGTCTATCTGACTGGGGCACAGTCCTTAATACCTTTGTGTTTTAGAGAACTTGGTCATCATTAAAGGCTCACCTTCCAATCAACATTCTAGAATTGATTTGGTCATCCCTTCAATGCTGGGCTCCTCTATTATGAGGGCACATGACAAGAATATATTCAGACAATGCCACAGCCATGGCTTACATCAATCTTCAAGTACCAGAAATTGTATTGCTCTAAAGGAAATATATTCCGATCCGCCCCTGGGTAAAATTGCACCATACAGTACTGTCCGCTGTTCACACACAGGTGTGAAAAATTGTCAGGTGGACTTTTCAGTCAACATCTAGATCAGGGGAGTGGGCTTTCTATTCAGAGGTCCATCAAGCCCTTTGCCACAGAGGGGAATGACAGCTGCATAATGCCTTGAAAAAGTATTCTTCAATGAGAATCTGATCTTGCAAAGGAGAATCTGGAGAGGCAGAAAGGCATGGACCAGTTTGAACTGATCCCATAACATTACCAGGGTGTCCACTACAAAGACCCAAGGGTCTCTGGACCTGACAACAAACCTTTTTCGTTTGGTGTTGAATATGGATGCCAGTGAAAAAGTATTCTTAACCCTTGAACTTTTCCACATTTTGACAACCAAAAACGTAAATGTATGGTATTGGGATTTTATGTGATAGACCAACACAAAGTGGAACATAATTGTGAAGTGGAAGGAAAATGATAAATGGTTTTCAAAATTGTTTACTAATAAATATCTGAAAAGTGTGGTGTGAATTTCTATTCAGCCCTCTTTACTCTGATACCCCTAACTAAAATCCACTGGAACCAATTGCCTTCACCTAATTAGTAAATAGGAGTCCACCTGTGTGTAATTTAATCTCCGTATACATACAGCTGTTCTGTGAAGCCCTCAGAGGTTTGTTAAAGAACAAACAGCATCATGAAGGCCAAGGAATGCACCAGACAGGTCAGGGATAAAGTTGTGGAAAAATTTAAAGCAGGGTTAGGCTATAAAAAAAATATCCCAAGCTTTGAACATCTAACGGAGCACTGTTCAATCCATCCAAAAAAAAGAAGAGTGACAAGAAAAAAGCCATTGTTGAAAGAAAGCCATAAGAAGTCCCGTTTACAGTTTGTAAGAAGCTTTGTGAGGGAAACCGCAAACATGTGGAAGATGGTGCCCTGGTCAGATGAGACCAAAATTGAACTTTTTGGCCTGAAAGCAAAACATTATGTGTGGCGAAAAACTAACATTGCACATGGTGGTAGCAGCATCATGCTGTGGGGGCAGGGACAGGGAAGCTGGTCAGAGTTGATGAGAAGATAGATGGAGCCAAATATGGAGCAATCGTAGAAGAAAACCTGTTAAAGAGTCTGTAAAAGACTTGAGACTGGAGCAGAGGTTAACCTTCCAGCAGGACAATGACCCTAAACATAAAGCCAGAGGTACAATGGAATGGTATGGATCAAAGCATATTCATCTGTTAGAATGGCCCAGTCAAAGTCCAGACCTAAATCCAATTGAGAATCTGTGGCAAGACTTGAAAATTGCTGTTCAGACACTCCCCATCCAATCTGACAGAGCTTGAGCTATTTTGCAAAGAAGAATGGGCAACAATTTCACTCTCTAGATGTGCAAGACTAGTAGAGACATACCCAAAAAGACTTTTAGCTGTAAGTGCAGCAAAAGGTGGTTCTACAAAGTATTGACTTAGGGGGGGCTGAATATAAATGCAGACCACACGTTTCAGATATTTGTAAACCATTTTGAACACCATTTATCATTTCCCTTCCACTTTGCAATTCTGTGCCACTTTGTGTTGGTCTATCACGGGGGTCCTCAAACTGCGGCCCGCCGAGCACACTCATCCGGCCCGCCAGCAGGGGACACAAAGTACAGGGGTGGGCAGGGGGCTGCTGTCTCTTACCTGGCTCCGGTCCCAGTCCCACGACGATCCAGTCCAGGATGCGCTGCTCCCGCACTCCGACCGCTCCCTCACTCGATGTCCGTGCTGCCGCTCGGCTCCGCCTCCTCACCGCTGATTGGGCGCCAGTACTGTAGCTCAGGAAAGCCACACAGGCAGCCAATCACCGGCGAGGAGGCGGAGCCAAGCGGCCCCACGAAAATCAAGCAAAGGAAGAGGCTGGAGTGAAGGAAGGAGGACAGTTGACCGCCCGGTAAGTGTGCCGTGCAGATGGTACTGCTGAAACCAGGTATGCTGGCTGCAGCAGCACCATGCTGGAACAGGGTCGGCTAGTTAAGTGTCATTGCTGTCAGTGGGAGGAATAGTGCCCCATCATTGGTGTCACTGATACTAATGATGAGGCATTATTCCTCCCACTGACACCAATGATGGGGCACTATACCCCCCCCCCACTGACACCAACGATGGGGCACTATATCCCCCCCCCCCCACTGACACCAACGATGGGGCACTATACCCCCCCCCACTGACACCAACGATGGGGCACTATTCCTCCCCCCACTGACACCAACGATGGGGCACTATTCCACCCCCCACTGACACCAACGATGGGGCACTATTCCTCCCCCCCCACTGACACCAACGATGGGGCACTATTCCTCCCCCCCCACTGGCACCAATGACGTACTATTCCTCCCACTGACACCAATGATGGGACACTATTCCTCCCGCTGACACCAACGATGAGGCACTATTCCTCCCGCTGACACCAACGATGGGGCACTATTCCTCCCGCTGACACCAACGATGGGGCACTATTCCTCCCGCTGACACCAACGATGGGGCACTATTCCTCCCGCTGACACCAACGATGGGGCACTATTCCTCCCGCTGCTACCAATGATGGGACACTATTCCTCCCACTGACACCAATGATGGGACACTATTTTGCTCCACAAGACACACTTGGGGGGAAATGTCTATGCGTCTTATAGAGTGGCCGGCCCAGTATTCCCGCCGCTGTTGTATGTCCGCAGTCTCTGAACAAATGCAGACACAGTACAGGAGATGACCATAGTTTTTTTTTTTTTCTTTAAAACTATAGTCTGGCCCTCCAACGGTCTGAGGGACAGTGAACTGGCCACGTTTAAAAAGTTTGAGGACCCATGGTCTATCACATAAAATCCCAATAAAATACAGTTATGTTTTGTATGGTAACATGACAAAATGTGGAAAATTTCAAGGAGGTATGAATACTTTTTCACTGGTGTCCATATTCTACACCAAACTAAAAAGGTTTGTCGCCAGGTCCAGAGACTTTTCTTTGCAGTGGACACTGGTAATGTCATGGGATCAGTTCAAACTGATCAATGTCTATTTAGCGCTCCAGATTCTCCTTTGCAAGATCAGATTCTCATTGCACGAAATAAGCCCAAGAGACCAAGGTACTCAAACTTCTTGCTTTCATCTGTGGTTTCCTCTGGATTGTCCAGACCATATGTCCCAAGGGCCTGTGTTCCAGCCTGCTGTTCAGACGCTGGCAATAATTGCATGGCTATTGAAGCCATGGTCTTGAATGATGAGAACCTTTAAAATTCAGTCATCCCTACCCTCTTAAACGCTAGGAAGGCAACTTCTCATAAAGTACCATTGCACCTGGAAGGATCACACAGAAGGAGAGAGTCAAGGAATTTGCATCCTAGAAAATACTCTATGGAACGTATCTTTGCAGTCTTATTTGGAGCAAAAATTACCATGGAGCACCATTAAGGAACTAATTTCAGCCTTGGCCATTCTTCATCATATACCTTTGGTCTCTTACTCTTTAGTTAAGGTCTTTATTCAGGAAATAGCTAACATCTCTCCCCGTTCACCCCCCTTGCATTCTCAATCTGGTTCTCTCTCCTTTTCGGAAGCTGCCCTTTGAACCAGTCAGGGATTTTTTTTTTTTCCCTGGTCTGATCTTATCCTGTAAAGATCACTTCTCACAGGATTTGTTTGGCAGCAGCAGGAGCCAATGGCCCCTGAGAAGAGAGAGAGAAGCGCTGCTGCTCTAAGGCACAGTGCTCGATCAAGATCGGGCTCAAGTAAGTATTCAGGAGGGGAGCTGAACATGAAAGGTTTTCTATCTTAATGCAGAGAATGCATTTAGGTAAAAAAAAACCTCCTACCTTTACAGCCACTTTAAGTATGCTTTTTTTTTTCCTTTTTGTATGTATTTCACTCTGCTCACTTGAGCTACTTTTCGTCCCACTCATGATGATTTAAAGAAGCTCCTTTCCTGTTCTGTACAATCGGGAAAAAAAAAAAAAAGATTTTTACACTGACTGCAAAATCTTTTCTTGAAGTTCATTGAAAGACAGGTCCGGACCCCATTTTCTTCACATACTGAGACATGATGGTTGAAAACAGGATTACAAGGGTGCTGACTTAATGTATTTTGTTTGCCAGTATCCAAACCTCCTGAAGGTAGCAGTATAACCCATATGTCGAAGAATTATCTTGCTGTGTCCTTCAATGGACATCAAGAAAACAATTTTACTGGATCAAAATCTTATTTCAGTTCAGTTAAACATTGGGTAAAAAAAATACACCTTTTTCTATATGCAATGTATTTTACCATATGCAACCTACAAAGTTTCAACAGCTATTTACTTATATGCCTAGGATGTATTTTCATCCTCTAGCTCTATTCAGAATAAACATCTGAATGAGTCAAACAGTAGAGGGACCCCCCTCATTTCCTGTTCATAGGGCTCTGCAGAGTACATAAAGACATTCCAAAAGTAAGCAACTACTGCTGGGCCTAGTTAAAGGCCAAGCATTTTCTGCAAACAATGTCACTGAAGTACCCAGTATTGAATATTTATTTCTAAAATAAAGATTTTAGACAAATTGCATAAAAGTGACATAACCTGTAATTTTAAAATGTATACACTTACCTCATGCCCCGGGTTTGATTTCCTTGATTTATTCTTCCATTACATCTTATAGAACCCCTCCGGTTCGTTCCCATCATCAGCGTTGGTAGTCTGAATTAGGGGGGACTTTGGATCAACAGGACTGGCAGACCATGACCCAAACATTATCTAAATGTTCTAGGAATGTCATTATCATTGAGAATGCCTACAAAATTCTTTACCGATGGTACTATACGCCTACTCGTCTAGTTTTATCCCTACATATTCCCCGGTCTGTTTTCGGGGATGCCAACAATTGGGTACCATGGCCCACATCTGGTGGACTTGCCCTAAAGTAAACAGATTATGGATTAGGGTGTATGCCCTCCTCCGCACTATCCTTCACACAGACATTAAGCGTAACCCGTATGAAGCGCTTCTATTTAAACCACTGGAGAGCCTCCTCGGTTCTGTGAAGCTGGCATCACACTTATTTATGGCAACTAAATTGACAATTGCGAGAGCTTGGAAAACTCCTCTGCTTAGTTTTGAGGCTGTCAAAAACCGGATGAAGTTCATAATGGTTAATGAAAAACTGACGGCCATATTGTTGGATACCCATACAAAATTTCTGCAGATATGGCGTCCCTGGCTGGATATAGCTCAACCTTCAAGATTCGACCAGTTCCTTCTGTTGATACGAGGATGGATTCTGCTGTGATCGCACATAAAGTTTATTCATCTCTGAGCTACTCGAGTGCAGCCAGTCTTGTATAGAAGTTTCTCATCTTGCCCAAGTACTTTTCAGCTTGTTTTACAGAAATAAGCTAATAAAAAAAAAAACAAAAAAAAAAAAACAAAAACATACATTTGTATTTTATTGTTATCCAGGGCTCGAAAAATCCCAGGCACCAGGTTGCCATGGTGACTAGAAATTGCATCCGGGCATCAGAGTTTTTTCGCTTTTTCAATGGGCTGACAAAAGCCCAGTCTACAAAAGATAGGATAACACTCCTGCATAGTAGTGAAGCTCATATGTGTCTATGGCTCTTCCATTATACTGTTAGGGATTTGGGGGGGGATGGGGGAGTGCTGACATCACTAACTTCATTCCAGCCAACAGATCTGCAATTCTGCTGCATTGCCAACCCACTTTTCTGTTTATTTAATGTTTTCTACTTCCACTCCATAGACCGCATAGGCTCTCTACTCCTATGTTCATCTGCCCATATACATTGTACAATCTTCTATAGAGTTACCAAAATTATAGGAGGACCTACCTAATCAATACTTTCCAAGCAGGCAGGCCCTTGCAGCACATAGTTGATGAAAGATCTAAGGAGACCATACAATCCGATTGTATAGTGTATGGTGAGCATTAATGTTGGACTTCACTGTCCGTGTTGGACAGGCACACTCCTTTCTCAAGCTTGAAAAAGCAGTGCGCCTGTCTAACACGGTCATCGCGCATGCTCAGAAACACGTCACACATTCTTGGTGCCTGACTTTTTTTAGCTGGCTACTAGATTCAAAGCAAATTTGTCAAGCCCTGATGTAATTCAGTGCAAAGAACCAAACATGGGTACTTTGCAGTATAAAATTAGATCTCCGTCATCATTCTGGAGAAAATACTCATCTGCGTTTCCTGTTATTATTTACTCACAAAGAAACTCAAGGGGCAACAGTCTTGAAAATGCTTTATTGAACTGAACTTATAGCTGTAATGTGCAGAATGTGTTTGAAAAGACTACAGCTTAAAGAAACGTTTTGTTGAGTTTTTTTTTCCTTGTTTTTCATTTTTTTCTGGAAACCGTCAACAAAACAAAAAGAAAAAAAAAATGGAGGGGGGAAAAAACAGGAAAAAAAAAAAAAAAAAAAAAAGGGAAAAACTGCTACAACAGAAGACTAGAAAACCAGGATCACCTCTTCATTTTAACCCTTCAGCACCATAACCCTCGAATGGATGGGGTGAAACATTCAAGTGCAACACTTTGCAGGAATACATAATGTCAGTATATAGGTGAGAGGAACAATCACTAATATACCCAGTGTTATCGTGGGTTACAACACACCACTGTATTTCCAATTGCACACAAGGTGATGCTGCAACAATTGGCAGTTGCCAAGTGAAGGAGAAGGAAGAGGAATAAATGCAGACATGATCAAGTGATAATATATTGGTAAATTCATCAGAAAGCTGTGCATACTCTTTTGTCCTTTTATTTTCTTTATATACTAACTGTACATTGCTAAACAAAAACAAAAAGTAACCTGCTACCCACTGTCGGGACCCTTATGAAATTCTATGCACTGTACACTGAACTCTGTACATATTTTCATATAGGATTAATAGTATAGGCATGTAGGTGGCATGATTTTAATCAAAGGCTTTTTAATTGTATGCCAAAAGAAAAATCAAAAAAGTAATAATAAATAAAAAAGTGCTAACAACAGCATTAGGAATTACGTATTATATACTGACAAAGTCTGGGAGGGAAAATCCTCAAGCTCTCCTTTTTGTGGACAATCTTTGCAAACTAGGAAGCAAATACATAAATAAGAGAACTCAGGAAAAATAGAATTAAGAATGTGAAAAGGATTTTTTTTAAAACTAAGACAACATAATCTGGGATAACGTTTGCCTTTAAACAGAATTTAAATGAATTTATCTACACCTGGATAAAACAAATTGAACAGTTGAAAAGGCTTTGTTAACCACATGAAGGAAAAAAAAAAAATTTAAACATAGAAAAAACAAGGTTTGCTCGAAGGATCACATATTGCAATTTCTGAAGCGGCCTGACTGTAATGTCAATGTATAATTGTAATTAAAGTTTAAACTGGAATTAAAAGAAGGTCACTATGGAGTCAATTTTGCATATTTGCTTTTAGTGATTTGGTCGAGATCATCCACATAGATTGCTCAGATTAGACAATACATTATACCTCACATTTTTTAAGGTGTCCTAAAAAAAAAAAAAAAAAAAAAAAAAAAAAGGAAGGATTGTGTTGCCTGTAACAAACCTCCAGCTGTCATTTTCCAGTTCAAGCTAGAAAATGAAAGAATTTGATTGGATGCTACAGGCAACATATATAGTTATTCTTCCTTCTGCACATGGAGGCATCATGCATCTCTGATCGAAATGAAAAAAAGGACAATGCTGCCATCTAATGATTAAATAATGCCTTATCAGTATACTTAGCAAAATACACAACAAATCTATAAGATTTTTTTTTAAAACTATTTATAATTTAGTAAAACACCCTTCTAGTGGCAACTGCATATGATGGCATTTTAGAGAAATTGTCACATGAAAATCCAAGCAGACATACAGTTAATGCCACTGCAGAACTTGCTTTTCACGCACATAAAATATTCGTACATTATTCAAAAGATCCAAGGCTGAAACCCACTAGAGTTTAGGTTAACTTTGCATGTCGTCAGGTGCTGTAACCTTTTGAATAATGTTTAGGAAAGCTTTGGGATTTACGGTTTAACAGTCTTAGAATTTAAGTCTGTTTCTTTTGTCTTTTTTCTTAATGACAATGTCACTAAAAACTCATGCACGCTGCAAAAAACCTCATGCAGTAGTTATGGTAAACCATCCAAGCAGTTTTTATTAATTAATATTCATAAATACACACAGCAGCTTCATTAGAGATTTTTTTTTATCCATATAGATTTTTCCTCTTCAGTTTGAATGTGGGAGATTAGGAGAGCTTTATTTTTGTTTATGTCAAGGTACAGGAAGCAGACGGCTGCCTCTGGAACTGCTACCTATGTATATTTGCTAGAAGTAAAAATTAGTTAAGTGATTTTGTCATATATATTTGCTTCTGTCTCTTTTTTTCATTTTTTTTTTACATTTTTTTACGTTTTTGAATGTACACAATGTAACAAGAGTGACAGACTGGAAATTACAATCACCAAAACAAACCCAAAGATAGTTGTTTGTCCACTTTCATTGGCAGTTACAGCACAGAGGACATTGTCTGCAAAGGGGGATGTCATCAAAGAGGAGGTGGCGGAGGCTCGTTTCCTTTATTACTCTCTTTGAGATTTAAGTTTTCTAAAGCAACATCTAAAGGCATTATATCTACACAACCCATAGCCCCAAAATCGGCTATTTCCCCCCGCTCATCCTCATCTGAGGAGGAGCTTTCTTCCCGCATCAATGTAGAAAGCAAGAGCTCCTGGACAAAGAGGCTGCGATCTGCACGTTCACTTTCTATTGACTGTCGCTCGGCTTCTGTCATCTTCGGGTCATTCAATCTGCATCAGGTTTGGAAACACAGATAAAAGAGAAGATAAACATCCAAAAAAAAAATTTATTGCCAGATGATTAGAAAGACACTTTTTTGACACTTTAAAATCCTTGGACACACTGTCACTTTGTCCTTTAAGTGCAAAGTGACTAACTGCTGATAGTCTAACCCCAGAGCAAGTTATTCTCACTGATCTGCAATTTCCAATGGAGTGGGGCTTCCAAATATAGGGGAGCATGTGAAAATCTCAATATGACTTCGTTCCACCATGGTAAGTTCCATCACCACATGGCAATGGAGTTTAGAGTTGACTCCAGCACTGGAGAGGAAGCAAGGGAGCACAGACTGGAGAGTACAACTTGCAGGGATGTTGGCCTATCAGCAAACATTTAAAGTGACACTAAACTCTGGTTGAAAAAAAAAAAAACAAATTCTAGGCAATTCTGTATTTTTAAAGTGGAACTTTAGTCAGCAAATTAAGTTCTGCTAGGTATAGCTATCTAAAAAGGTTAAAAATAAGTGTCTATACTGTTTAAAATCCAGTAATACACTGTCTCACGCTGCTGTGCACAACATGCTCATTTGCGCTCTATTTTTCAGCAGTATGCCGAAAATGTAGAGGCCGATGTGCTGACAACCTAAAAATGTACTGCAGTCCAGGGGCTCTAGGCTTCAGCAAAATGGCAGCCTCCAGTAAGAAGAAACTGGAACATTGCTGGAGGCAATTTATAGCACACACTAATTTTGATAGCATAATTATTTTATTGGAATACAGTGAAGGAAATAAGTATTTGATCCCCTGCTGATGTTGAATGTTTGCCCACTCACAAAGAAATTATTAGTCTAAAAATTGAATGGTAGATGTATTGTAACACAGAGACAGAATAGCAACAAAAAATTCAAAAGAAATGCATGTCTAACAAATGATGCACTGATTTGCATGTTCATGAGGGAAATAAGTATTTAATCCCCTTCACAAAACATGACTTAGTACTTGGTGGCAAATTCCTTGTTGGCAATCACAGAGGTCAGATGTTTCCTGTAGTCGGCCACCAGGTTTGCACACATCTCAGGAAGGATTTTGGCCCACTCCTCTTGGCAGATCTTCTTCAAGTCATTAAAGTTTGGTGGCTGGCATTTGGCAACTCGAACTTTCAGCTCACTCCACAAAGTTTCAATCGGATTAAGGTCTGGACCCTGGCTAGGCCACTCCAGGACCTTAATGTGCTTCTTCTTGAGCCACTCATTTGTTGCCTTGGCCATGTGTTTTGGGTCATTGTCATGCTGGAACACCCATCCACAACCCATTTTCAATGTCCTGGCTGAGGGAAGAAGGTTCTCACCCAAGATTTGACGGTACATTGCCCCGTCCATCGTCCCTTTGATGCAGTGCAGTTGTCCTGTCCCCTTAGCAGAAAAACACCCCCAGAGCAGAATGTTTCCACCACCATGTTTTACAGTTGGGATGGTGTTCTTGGGGACAGAGGCAGCATTCCTCCTCCACCAAACATGGCGAGTTGAGTTGATGCCAAAGAGCTCGATTTTAGTCTCATCTGACCACAACACTTTCAACCAGTCCTCTTCTGCATCATTCAGATGTTCAGTGGTAAACTTCAGATGGGCCTGGACATGTGCTTTCTTGAGCAGAGGGACCTTATGGGCCCTGCGGGATTTCAATCATTGTCAGCGTAGTGTGTTATCAATTGTTTTCTTGGTGACTGTGGTCCCAGATGCCTGAAGATCATTGACAAGATCCTCATGTGTAGTTCTGGGATGATCCCTCACTGTTCTCATGATCACTGACACTCCACAAGGTGAGATCTTGCATGGTGCACCAGACCTAGAGAGAATGACAGTTGTTTTGTGTTTCTTTCATTTGCAAATGATTGCACCAACTGTTGTCACCTTCTCACCAAGCTGCTTGGCGATCGTTTTGTAGCCCAGTCCAGCCTTCTGTAGGTCTACAATCTTGTCCCTGACATCCTTGGACAGCTCTTTTGTCTTTGCCATGGTGGAGAGTTTGGAACCTGATTGTTTGATTGCTCCTGTAGACAGGTGTCTTTTATACAGGTAACAAAATTAGATTAGCAGCACTCCCTTTAAGAGACTACTTCTAACCTCAGCTTGTTAGCTGTAAGAAAGACACCTGGTAGCCAGGAATCCTGCTGAATGACAGGGGATCAATACGTATTTCCCTCATGAACATGCAAATCAGTGCATCATTTGTTAGACATGCATTTCTTTTTAATTTTTTGTTGCTATTCTGTCTCTCGGTGTTACAATACACCTACCATTCGATTTTTAAACTGATCATTTCTTTGTGAGTGGGCAAACATTCAAAATCAGCAGGGGATCAAATACTTATTTCCTTCACTGTATATGTTCCTTTCTAAAGAACATTTCTTTTCCAAACTGTTATGGGTAAAAAGTTCCGCTTTAACTATTAAAAAAAAAAAAAAAAAAAAAAAAAAAGAGCTCCTTCTATTGCTCTCAGCCTACTCCGCATCTCCAAATTCTTTTTGTTTTTACTGCTGTGATCCGATTTTGTTTGAGGGTGGCTACATTGGTCCCACTGTACGTAGGAACAGAACCATCCTCTTTGGCTGTGGACTATAGTATGTATAGTGTGCATACAGCAGTTCACATGGCTTCTACAAGCACTGGTCATTCCAAACAAATAGAAGTCAGAAGAAAATGGAGAGGTTCAAGATCTCACGGTTTTTCTGCCTCCTTGAAATGTCCTTCGTAAGAAAATTACATGAAAAATAGATTACAGGTTAAGACGCATATGTATTGATCATTTTTGAAGAATAAGGATATTGTTTAATCCTGCTCTAAACTGGCCACACACACTCACCTTTAGATTTACCAACTATATACAGCTGTGTTCAAAATAATAGCAGTCCAACATCATTAACCACCGTTTTTGGTATAAATTATATTTCTATATGTCAAATAATTTACTAGTAGGTGTAGTAGAGTAATAGACCCAACAGTCATGACATGCACGATTCTGATTCTGTGTAATTCAATTGTTTGAAAGGGGCGCGTTCAAAATAATAGCAGTGAGGAGATCAATTAGTGAGGTCACTAAGTCTGTGAAAAAGCAACTGTCAAGCAGGTGGCCCTTATTTAAGAACGAAGGCAGCAAATGTTGTACATGCTGGGTATAGTGCATTTCTCTCAGAAAATCTGAGTAAAATGGGTCGTTGCAGACATTGTTCAGAAGAGCCGCACACTCTGATTACATGTTTTCCCCTCTCCAATCATCTTAAAAAGAAGTGCAGAAACAGATAGGCTGCTCAGCTAAAACAATCTCAAATACTTTAAAATGGCAACCAACCAGAAAGACGTGGAAGAAAATGGAAAACTATCGAATGGATCAAAGAATAGCCAAAATGGCAAGGACTCAGCCAATGATCAGCTCCAGGGTGATCAAAGGTCTAAAGTTACCTGTGAGTACTGTAACAATTACAAGACGCCTATGTGTCCCATTGTTGAAAAAAACTACATGTGCTAAAGAGGTAACATGAACACATTGACTGGGTTAAAAAAAAATGTTACAACATTTTATTGAGTGATGAAAGCAAGATTAGACAAAATATATATAAACTGGTGCAGCGCTACCCTGAATATTGCCTTCTAATAAATCCAAAATACAATTAATATTGTTTAAGAATAACTTATAAGTGACTATTAGTGTATACTGTGAATGATAATCCCTTATCGTGAAGTGAACTGATCCACTCTGGGATCAAAGGTGAAAAAAAAGTGACTAAACATGGTGTCAAAACAAGAAACAGTAAAAGCAAAAAGTCCAAATGGGACTGCACTGATGTGAACAATATTAGTAAAAGGGGAAAAAATTGTATATAATGAATCCCTGAAATTGGGACCAATAGCTCGCAATATAGTGATCACAACGGCTAAATAATGCCAGATAAAGTGAAGAAACAAGTGACAAAATGTGAATCCCTAAATAGGGGATCAGATTCGACAATAGTGACAAGTGCTGTGATGAACATCAAGGAAATATATACCAAAATTAAATGAACAATCAACACCAGTTGATTTTAAATATTATGCAATAAGCCCAAAAAGGAAAGTTCAAAGGTGCGTGAACACCAAATATTCCAACGACTTTAGAAAGTGCAGGTGATAAAGTGGATATGTATAGCAAACAATTGTCATTTCTTGTGTTTCTACAAGCGTTTTGGCCCTTTTGGGTCGCTTCAAGGAGGTGAGGGGGCAATTCAGCCGCTTATGGATTATTTCCCATTAGTTGTTATGCATTAGGCTTCATCTGTCAACTTGGAATTCAAGAATGAGCTCATAAAGCAAATGGACAACCCAGCTCTTTGAAAAGAAGCCTAGACTAATGTTACCAAGAGACACTAAGATCACTGAAGATGTTCTAGATGTTGCTTACAACGCATCTTAAAAGAAAACAGTAGGCATGTCTGGGGAAGGAATGCTTAGTGACTCACTAGTCAGAGTAAGGTTGGACTTAAAAATCATAGCCAAAATTTGCAATACATGCATACCTTGTGAGGAGAAACTGTGAATTTTGTATAGTTTGCTGATTGTTGTCCGTATTGGATGTGTTGGTTGCTGCTGCTGATTGGGTAATGGTGGTAGTGACACTACTTGCATTGTTGCGTCTAGTTGCGTTACGTGCCGTTTCTAGTTGTTGCCGTGCTGCCTGTGCCTGTTGCCGCTCTAATTGTAACTGCATTTGTAGTTGTTGCAACTGAGAGGCAGAAGGCCCCGAGGAGTTGAGCTGACCACCCGTTGAACGCCTAACGCCAGATAATTGGGATAATAATTCTGTAAAGAAGAAAGAATTGAAAACCGTGAGACACCTTTGTTTAAAAACACATTAAAAAAAACAAAAAAACTAAAACAATACATGTATAAGTTGATCTGTTTGCTATTTTGCACTATTTCTGTTGGAGAAATTGCGAGAGATTGCAAAAGAAGTCATTTATAAAGACACAAGATAAAGCACTCACCTTCGATGCATAAACTGAAAATAGAAGTCAGCTCCATATTTTGTCTATCTATAGCAGGTCATCTTTTTAAAAGAACGATCCAGAGGCAGCATTCATGATATAAGCACTACAGTTCAACCTCAGTGATTCTGAAGTAAAGGGAGGCAATTCTGACACTTCTAGTGCCACCATAGTTAATGCTAGATGGGCTAAATCAGAGGTCTCCAAACTATGGCCTTCCAGGTGTTGATGAACTGCAAGTCCCATGAGGCCTTGCAAGACTGACAGCCACAGGAAAGACTCCCAGAGCCAGAGGCACGATGACTTGTAGTACATGAACAGCTGGAGGGCCATAGTTTGGAGACCCCTGGGCTAAAAGATCCTCAATATTGTCATAATCATGTGACTATGGTGGTGCATTACCAGAATACTGAATGAGTGACCCACAAGAGAACACGGAGGGATTATCTTGTGAGTTTTATTCTGTAGCCAATTTACTGGGAGGCAAGTGCTATCATGGTACAGTGTTTGCCCTCAATGTCAGACACTTTTAACCTTTTGCAGTATATAAACCCTATAGATCCATTGTTACAGGAATAATGTAGGTTTCACCTTCACAGGGTTGCCATTAGGCTTGTAATTAGTGTTTCGTGGTTGCTCTTTTAAAGGGTTGCTTCACTTTCATGGAAAGAAAAATGAATATTGCATATACAATTGCTACATACATAATTGCCACATTACAATTTAAAGGGGCTTTATTATTAAAAAATGACCTTTGCTTAACTTTGAGCACTGTAATTTTCTGTACAATTCAACGCAATATAGAACCGTGGAAGTGTTCTGTTCACAGCTGGTTTACAGACCGTCCCCAGATGTCAGTTCCTGCTTAGGTGATCAAACACTGCACTAAGGTGCAAGTCACCTATTATCTTCTGCACTAGCTGCTTAAACAGAATCAGGGTACCCTGGGAGGTTGCCAGCTCCCACTGTCAATCAGTCATGCAGCAATTGGCTCTGGATGCAGATTGTGTCCAGGGCCGATCATTTGCATGTGATCACCGCATGAGCGATTACAAGAATGTGACCGAATATCTGCAGGAGCTGGCAGCCTTCCATTGCTTTCAATGGGGCTGCCTCCCGCAGCTAATCGTGGGAACCCACGCTAAAGGTCTTGCATCTAATTGGAGTGCTAGTGCATTCGCAGGCTCTAATGTCATTCCAAAAATTCTTCTTTAATGTGTGTAGCAGGCAAAAATACAAGCAAGAAATCAAACATAATAAATGAATAGTTGTGCAATTGCTACAAATGTCTAGTCGGAATACATTTATTAAAACCCTGAAGTTTAAAGTTTGGATAGCAAACTCTGCAAAGGCCGATGACTTACCTGCTATAGGATCCATGGCTTCCCTATTGCTTGGTGAATACGAGCTCTGTGAGGATGAAAGCCCTCCAGTGGAACTGCTAGTAAAGTGCATGTTTGATCTGCGAGCTCTTGGCCCTCCTAACCCTCGGCCAGGGTGAAACATCCTTCGTACGTGCCGGACTCCGCTGGATTCATCATAGGAAATACTTAAGGAAAACAACAACTTTGGTACATCCAAAAATGTTTGCTCAATGCTAAACAGGGATCGTCTGTTCAAGAAAGCACTTTTTGTTGATGTGAGGGTTAAAGTGCTTATAAGGCCTCATGCACACAGGGTGGTTCTGCAGCCACTTTAGTGCACCAAGTGTGTTTTTTTTTTTTTTTACCGCTTGTAAACTGCCCTCCATATTAACACAGACTTTTAGGAGCTTTTAGTGGCAGGAGTGTTTAAAGGCAGGAAAAAAAAACCCCAAGGTCTGTGTCCAGGAGCAGCATTTTTTTGGCGGAATAAAAGACGTTTGACGCATGTAAACGAGTGTTAACGCTAGGCGCATTTAGGGCGTGAGCATTAATTCTTTTCAATGGCCAGAATTAATTATTATTCTGGACAATTAAATGAATTAACACCCAAGCGGTTGACGCTTGTAAAAATGTTATATGCTTTTACAAGTGTAAAACAACCCATTCAGTTTAAAATAGAAATGAAAGGCAAATCATTTTTGTTTACATATAAAAAAAAAAAAATACCTTTATAAATAAACTTCACCCTCCCCCCCCCCCTTTTTTTGGTTTTTAGAAGGGCTCACATTCCCTCTGATCTCAGCTGCATAAGAGCTAGGGGAGGAGAAACAGCAGCACACCAAACTTCCCAACAAAAGGCTGTGGGAGGGAGGGGGAGGCCGTGTCAGAACAAGCCTGATCATTGCTCTCCTCCTTAGTGTGGTCAGTTTTTAATAGGAAAGAGGATGGACTGGCAGGAACACCAGGGATTTCACACATAGAAAGCAATACAAAGAGAACAGGATACGTTTTCTTACAAGTACATGGTACAGCACGCACATATAAAGGGACAGGCCAGGATAACCCCTCTTACTTCCAGCATGACTCAGTTTTTAGCAAAGCAGTACAGAGAACAAGATCATAAACACAGAGGGGTGAGACCTGTATACCTCAAGGAATTCCATGAGAAGGAAATTACAGGAAGTACAAAAAAACTTTTTTTTTGTTTTTTTTCTTTTAATTACCTGTAAAATCCCTTAACATACATCACAGTACACAGGAGGGTTATATCTTGGACTATTGGGTTATGCTCCAGATTCAGTGATTGGACACTGGCAACTACAGCTTGCCACAACTCAGCATTACTCCTCCCACTTCCAGCATTCCCTCAGTTTTGTCAGCAGTCAGTGTATTCTGATGACAGGTTAGAAAACAAGTCTGGCGAGGAGTATTCCCCCATCCACATCAAGTGGAAGGAAGAATGGGCTGCCATAGTAAATGTACGAAGTCCTGGACTAGCTCCTTGTGCTGCTATTCCCTCCCTCAGTCTGAGCTTAGAACGGCAGATTGAAAGAGGCCCATACCAAATTAAATGCGGTCAAACTGCTTTAAAAAAAAAATATATAAATAAAAAAAAAATATTAATACATACAGTGCTACAATAATTTATGTTTTATATCTGCCTGGAGGTCCGCTTAAAGTGGAAATTTACTCATAACAGCTTCATAAATAAATATTACTTACATTCCGCAATAATAATTCTACTACTAAAATTAGTGCGTGTTGTAAATTGCCTCCAGCATTGTTTCGGTTTCTTCTTGCTGGAGGTCAAAGCCATGAGGAACATTAAATCTTTAGGCTATCAGCAGATCAGCCTCTACATTTTCAGCACACTGCCAAAAAATAAAAACAAAAAATAAAGAGCAACTGAGCATGTGCAGAGCAAGATGAGACAGTGCATTACTGGATTTTAAACAGCATAGGCACTTATTTTTAAATGTTTTATATAGCTATACCTGCGAAAAGGGCCAGGCTGAAGTGATCTAGCAGGACTTCAGACGAAAGTTCCACTTTAAATGTATTTTTCTTTTATTCAAATACCTGATAATCCTGTCGTAAAGGTCTTTGTTCAGGCACTCCCAGTTATAGGGTAACACACTTGTCCCTGTCTCTCAATCGTTCTCCTGTTTTGTCACCCTGTCGCACACATTTCCAATGGAGACTAAAGGTGGCCTTGATGGTACCCATAGTCACCATCAGAAAACTCATTCTGAGAGAGAATATGCACCATGTTTGGTGGGATGTAAGCTGGAAATGTCTGAAATGGGGCTGCAAGAGATCAGCAGTGCTTATAAGCAACAAATAATGAAAACAAAAGATGAACCCATATTTAATAAACAAAAAAAAAAAAACAAAAAAAGCAGTATATGGATGTTTTATTTTGTTTTCCCGAGTCATCTTCTAGGACAGCTCACTTGAGAGATAGGGCTCCTCCCAGGAAACACCCGCTCCACCTTTTTTTCCCCTTTATAGGCGTCCTCTCTCCCATTGGCCCCCAGTTTTAGTGTTTCCTCCGGCCAGGAAGGAGCTACGCCCGTTTTTTATTTTTTATCTGGGCTCTCTGGCGGAGTACAGAGGGTCCCTGGCTGGGCCCCCCCCTTCCTCCAAGCAAGGCAGGGGCCTTGTGAGGGGGGGGACCTTTCAGCCAGTTTCACTAGGGATGCCCGTTGTGGGGTGGGGGCGTCGGCCCCAGATGGTCCCAGCGGGGCTCTCCAGGGGGGTAGAGCCCGCTCCGCCGACCGAGGCATTGGTGCCTTTCCCTGGGGGTTTCAGGTAAGTCTTACCTGCTCCTGGATCCCGGCAGCATGGCCAGGAGGCTCGGCTGCGGTGGGTCTGGACGCTGCGATCGCATCACTTCCGGGCGCCGGGTGTCGTCACTTCCGGCGCAGGAGCAGGGAACGGCCGCCGCCATCTTGGAAATGGGCGGCGGGCCGTGGAAGGAACCCGTGCCACGGCCGCTTCTCCACCGGCGGCCGTGAGAGGGGGGTCGGCGAGGGGGGATCGCAGGGGGGGGGGGGCGGAGCCCACCAGCCCCTGAAAAACCGTCGCACCGAGGCAGAGTCTGCGGCGGCATGGAGGCAGATCTGTCAGGAGCGGGGGAGGCCTGCAGTAAGGTAAGGGCCTTTGTTTGGCAACTTTCTTTTGTTTTTACCCCCCTCCTCCCCCCCCCCCTCCCCGGGATGATTGGGTACCCCCCACGCACACACAGCCCCCCTCTCCCCCCCCCCCCCCCCCCCCCAGGCCCACAGCTGGAGCTTTCACAGTGGCACAGGGGGGGAGGCGTTGCTGTTACAGACGCATGAACGCGTGTATCTCCTTGTCCCCAGATGGGCCCACAGGAGGAGGATAGAGGGGAGAAAGAAGCTCCTTGTGAGCAGAAAAAGAAGTGTGCCACTTGTAGGAAGAAACTGGCGAGCTCCTGGAGGAAGCAGCTCTGCCAGGGGTGCATAGACAAGCTCATCAAGAAGGAGTCTGGATCTCTTTTTAAAGACTTCCTACAGAATATGACACAAGAGATGTCCAAGACATTTCAAAGCTTCAGAGAACAGAAGCCGGGACCGGCCCAGGATGAGCCCCAACCGGGCACTTCTGGCACCCAAGGGGGGAAAAAGAGGAAGCTGGTAGCGCCGGTAAGGGACTGGGAGGACGAACAGTCGGACACCTCAGACTCGGAGGAGGGTGAGATTGAGGCTCAGGGCCCAAAGGCAGACAGGTTCCTTTTTCAGGTGGAAGACACGGAGGACCTGTTAAAGGTGATCTATGAGACCCTGGATCTGGAGGAAGAACAGCAGGACCTCTCCCTCCACGACCAACTGTACGCAGGGCTACAGGCAAAAAGCAGCCGTACATTCCCAGTACACCCTGCCCTATGGTCCACGATCAGGAGAGAATGGGAAGAGCCAGAGAAGAAGGCTTTCCTTCCCAAGAACCTCAAGAGACGTTTCCCCTTTAAGGAGGAAGATGCCTCGGTTTGGGAGACTTGCCCAAAGCCAGACGCCCCTCTCTCGAGGATCTCGAAGGACACGGATCTGTCCTTTGAAGACGGTGGGTCCCTAAAAGACCCGATGGATCGGAAAGCGGACGCCTTCCTGAAGAGGGCATGGGAAGCGTCCGCAGTGAATTTTAAACCTGCAGTGGCAACGACCTGTGTGTCCAGAACCCTGGATGTGTGGTTGGGGCAGCTCCGTTCGCATCTGGAACAAGGCACTCCGGGGGAAGAGATTCTGAAGTCCCTTCCGGTGCTGGAGAAAGCGGTAGCCTTCATCGCGGACGCATCAGCAGAGACCATCAGACTCTCTGCTAGATCTACAGCGCTCATAAACACGGCAAGGAGGGCTATCTGGCTGAAATCGTGGCAGGGGGATCTGGCCTCCAAATCTAAACTCTGCGGCCTGCCGTTTGAAGGTAAACTCCTTTTCGGCCCGGAGCTGAATTCAGTCCTGGAAAGGTCGGCCGACAGGAAAAAGAGCTTCCCGGTCCCCAGCAGGCAGGTTGGACGGAAGGGGTTTCGCCCATCCAGGCGATACGCGTCAAGGGAAGCTAGGTTCCAAACCAGGCGCCCAGGCTGGGGCGCAAGAAGAGGCAGGAACGAGCCGAGAGGCAGGGGAGGTTTCCTTTTCAACCCCGGCCAGAATAGACCCAAAACCCAGCCGAAGTGACTGGAGAGGCCAGGTGGGAGCGAGACTGGGGCGCTTCCACGCACAATGGCTAAGGATAACCCAGAACACCTACATTCTGGAGGCCATCCACAGGGGGTACAGAATAGAGTTCACAAGGGCCCCCCCTCAGAGATTCTTTGCAACACCCCTGCCAAAGGACAGGGCTATGGCGGATGCGCTGGTGGACCTCCTACAAAATATGCTCAGTCAGAACGTTATCTGCCAGTTGAGAGAAGAGGAAAGGGGAAGTGGATTCTTCTCCCATTTCTTTCTAAGGAAAAAACCGTCAGGTACTTACAGGATGATATTGAATCTGCGGAAGGTGAACGAGTTCGTGAGGCCCAGCAAATTCCGTATGGAATCCATATACACGGTGAAGGAACTCCTTTCACCTGGGGTGTTCATGGCCTCGATAGATCTGCAAGACGCATACCTACATGTCCCGATAAGAGAAGATTCCAGGAGATTCCTGAGGTTTGCGCTGGAAGGAGAAAAGGGTCCGGTGCTATTTCAGTTCAACACACTCCCCTTCGGCCTGTCGTCGGCCCCGAGGATATTCACCAAGATTTTAGCGGAGCCTTTAAGAGTTTTGAGACTGGAAGGGATAAACATTATCCCCTATTTGGACGACCTGCTTTTATTTGCGGACACAGAGGGAGGCCTGAGATCGCACATCGAACGTACGATATCTTTTCTGGAAAGTTTGGGGTGGCTTATCAACAAGGAGAAGTCACAGCTAACCCCCTCCAAGAGGATTACGTACTTGGGGTACGTCCTGGACTCCGCACAGGCCCGATCGTACCTAACATCAGAAAAAGCCCTCAACCTGCGGCAGGACACAAGGGCCCTCCGGAGGATGTCGACCTGCACGGTCAGGACCGCGATGAGAATAATCGGGCGGATGACAGCGGCAATACCAGGGGTGCAATGGGCGCAACTTCACTCCAGGGTGCTGCAAAATCACACCCTTTCCCACTGGGACGGCAGCCGAGCAGGTCTGAGTTCCAGGATCCGCATCACGCACGAAGTGAAGGAATCGCTAAGGTGGTGGGGAAGCAGCCTCACCTTGGAACGAGGAAGAAGTTGGAGGCTGGCCAACCCACTGCGGATCACCACGGATGCAAGCATGACTGGTTGGGGCGCCCATATGGAAGACGGCCTGGCCCAGGGCACGTGGAGTGCAGTAGACTCCAGCAGGTCGTCAAATTACAGGGAGCTGTTGGCAGTTTTCAAGGCACTTACGACCTTTCAGGAAAAGATAAGGGGGAGAGGTGTCCAGATTCTCTCCGACAATACCACTGCAGTGGCGTATTTGAACAGGCAGGGAGGCACAAGGTCCCCAAGGCTGATGGAGTTGGCCGGATCCCTCCTGAGCTGGGCGGAGGAAAACCTGAAATTCATCACGGCAGTACATCTGAAAGGGGACCTGAACCAGTTGGCGGATCAACTGAGCCGAAGAGAGGTCATCCAGACAGAATGGTGCCTCAGCCAGTCAGCGTTCGATCAGATTTGCGCCAGGTGGGGCTCCCCCTCTATCGATCTATTTGCCAACGGCCAGAACACAAAGCGGGAAAGGTACTTCTGCCTGCAGAAGGACCCCAAAAGCGAGGGGATAGATGCGCTAGCCCAGCAGTGGGAAGGAGACCTCCTTTATGCCTTCCCTCCATTCAGACTACTGCCGAAGGTGATTCAGAAGATCCGGGTGTCTCAAGCCAAAGTTATTCTGATCGCGCCATTCTGGCCCAAGAGATCTTGGTTCTCCCGGTTGAAGGAGCTCAGTTTAGCAGACCCTTGGATGATACCACCCACACGCGATTTACTCAACCAAGGGAGGGTGATGCATCCTCATCCAGAAAGGCTGTCCTTAGCGGCGTGGCTTCTGAGCGGGACAGGCTAGCGGAAAAGGGGCTCTCGGCAAGAGTGGTCGCCACCCTTTTGGATGGCCGGAAGAGGTCGACGAACGCCTTGTACGACAAGGTCTGGAAGAAGTTTTCCGCCTGGAAGGTCAGAAACGAAGCACCGGGCACGCCCATTTTGCATACAGTTCTTGAATTCCTTCAAGCCGGGGCGGATAAGAGTCTGGCCGCCAATACCCTCAAAGTACAGGTAGCGGCTCTGTCGAACTTTCTCGAGCTGAGGTTGGCGGCAGACCCATTAGTAATCAGATTCCTGAGGGCTATCTCCAGGCCCCGTGCCCCGTCCTTGCCAAAACTTCCAACATGGGACCTGGGCACAGTCCTGAAGAGCTTTCAGCGGGGGCCTTTCGAAACGCTGGATGAATGTTCGCTCAGATCTTTGACTCTTAAAACCATCCTCCTCACGGCACTAGTTTCTGCCCGCAGGGTCAGCGAGTTGCATGCCCTTTCAGTGATCGAGCCGTACTGCACCATCTTATTGGATAGAATCATCCTCCGCACGGACGCGGCCTTCCTACCTAAGGTCGCGTCACACTTCCATAGATCTCAGGAAATAGTAATACCTTCCCTGGAGGCCGATCCGGGCAGCGCGGAGGACTGTAGCAGGTTAGACGTAAGACGGTGTTTGATCACGTACATCGAACGCACAAAGACATGGAGACACTCGTCCCGGCTTTTCGTCCTATTCCAGGGACCAAGGAAGGGGGACGGTGCCTCCAAGGGCACCATCGCCAGATGGATCAGGGAGGCAGTTTCGGAAGGTTACAAGTCGGCAGGCCTGTCACCACCGCCCGGCCTAAAAGCCCACTCCACAAGGGCCACTGCGGCCTCCTGGGCGGAAAAAGGGGGGGCCTCCCCCGGACAGATCTGCAGAGCCGCGACGTGGTCCAGTTTCGCCACCTTCACTAAGCATTACAGGCTGGATCTGATCGGCAGCAAGGACCAGGCATTTGGCAGGAAGGTCCTACAAGCAGGGTGCCCGCCCTAATGTACGTATTTCTATTCTACTCCTCTCAAGTGAGCTGTCCTAGAAGATGACTCGGGAAAACGCAGTTATTTACCTGTTAACTGTATTTCCAGGAATCTTCTAGGACAGCGTAACTCCCCCCCGATTACTGTTTGATCACACAATTATGTGCAGGTATGTTGCGAACCTATGGGGGATATCTTTATTACTGGTTTTCTTCTTTGTTTTTCTCCTAGGCCTTCGGTCATATTCTTATACTGGGGGCCAATGGGAGAGAGGACGCCTATAAAGGGGAAAAAAAGGTGGAGCGGGTGTTTCCTGGGAGGAGCCCTATCTCTCAAGTGAGCTGTCCTAGACGATTCCTGGAAATACAGTTAACAGGTAAATAACTGCGTTTTTCTGCACATATAGCCTAAGCCCTGGTTCACAGCAGTGCAGCTTTGAACTTGCGCTACTTTGTGCAACTTCAAAGCTGACTGACTACTCAGTGCAACTTCATTGTGGCTTGCTGACACTGTATGACTTCATTTAACAGATATCAATGCAAGGTGCAATGAAGTCTCACAAAAATAGTGCAGGAACTGATTTAAAGGTCACTGCAACAAGAGTCACACCGATTTGAAAGTTTGCATTGCTGCTAATGGGATGTGGCTTGTCACGCGACTTTGAACTCTTAAGTTGCATGACAAGTCCCACTGGTGTGAACCAGGGATTATGGTTATTGGCCCTCTTGAAGCATAAACACGTCAGAAAAGAGATCAACAAGCACAACACTTAAAAAACAAATGAAAAAAAGGATATTAGATCCCTGGGAGCTCTGTGTTCAAGTGTAAGATGGGCAGCAAAATCATCTGTAACGTGATTTGGATCTCCCCCTGGTAATGCTGCACAAATTGGACAAATCTGCAGAGAAACAAGCATATCAAATAACTATACAAGTCCGTCAAATGAAGACATACAAAAATAAAATGCATTCACAAAAAAAGCACCAAAAATTCTAGGCAATATAAAAAAAAGACTGTACTTTTACTTACAGCATCTAGTAAACCTGTTCTTATTAAAAAAAAAAAATTAAAAGACAATAGAACAGCACATAAAAATGCAAGACTGCAGAGGTTATTCATTATTTTTATGGGCATCTCATAAGCCCCAAAATACAACTTGGCTTTAATATTTTTAGCCACTGATGAAGTATAGATATGGATTTTTGACTTTTGTGACATGCTTGGTCTGATTTTAATCAGAGGGTTTGAGTCAGATACAGCCAGTCAAGCAGCATTGCAGAATTAAGCCAGAATTTGAGAGCTGTATATACAATAATTTTGTGTTAACTATATGAACTATTTAACTATAATATACATTCACGTCGTATTTGTGTTGGTAAGTGAGCTGTAGTTTTGAACTAACACTGCTGCTTAACCAGGGAGGAGTGTACAGTGCTGATGTCATGCCGCTGCGCAATTCCGAGTCGGCACCAGCTATTTATGTAAGCGGATATTTCTTTGCCATACTTATGAATTTTATCGGATTTTAATAAATACTACACTATTGGAAGCCTATTTGCTCCTGGCAAGTTATTTCACTGCAGCTCAGCTAGATATAATGACCTCTGTCAACACAGTCATATGTCAAATGCATGCACCTTTGGAATCCTTGTTTAAATACACGAGCATTTATGCTGTTGTAGTGGCAGCCATCATTTCCGGTGAGTTTTCAGTTCACTGGGAGACAGTGACGGAATTTGTGAATTACTTTGCTGTAAGCAAGAGCACTTTATGGTGGTGGATGGACAATATTTATATTTTTCTCACAAATTTTTCTCGATGATTTTTTGATATCACGGACGTTTATTATATTATTATTTGTATCTGCTTTGATATAGCTTTAGTTTCCCTATTTTATGATTGGCGCTACACTTTTACATATCCAGTAAATATACGCACACCATAGTTGGTAGGCGCTATAACTTTCATGCAAACCAACCAATGTACACTTACTGGGACCTGAGCAGAGGAGGATCAGGGATGTTCTTTGTATCACTTTAGCATGCTGCTGTTACCAAATGTCTTAGTGACAGCAGGCACAGGTAGCTTGTATTAAGCTACCCATTTTCAACAATGGACTCTGCCATGCTCATTATCATATCTGCAAAACACAGTTTTAGGCCTTTTTATTTTTCTTTGAATAAAAATTTTGGTGTGTGTGTGTTATATACAGCGGCTAAATAAGTATTATTCACCATTTTCTCAAGAAATAGATTTCTAAATGGTGCTACTGACATGAAATGTCAGTAACAACCCATGCAAACCACACATACAAAGAAACCAAAACAAAGTTCAGAAATTAGGTTAAGTGCAATAAAATGGAATGACACAGGGAAAAAAAGTATTGAACGCATGAACAAAAGTAGGTGCAAAAAAGGCATGGAAAGCCAAGGCACCAGCTAAAATCTATCAGTAATTAGAAAGTAATCCTGACCCTTGTCAGTGCAAATTAATATCAGCTGGTTCATTCTCAATTGATGGCCTCAAAAAAGATGTCTTAAGCTGTCACACAAGCAACATCTCATGATGGGTAAAAGCAAAGAGTTCTCCCAAGACCTTTGTAACCTTGTTGTTGCAAAACATACTAATGGCATTGGTTACAGAAGGATTTCTAAACTTCTGAATGTTCCAGTGAACCAGGTGATCCTCTCAAGATTTCTGTAAGAGGAGTGAAAAGAATTAGACGAGTTGTACAAGAGCCAAAGGACCACTTGTGGAGAGCTTCAGAAAGACCTGGAATTAGCAGGTACAATGGTTTCATTGTTTCACTCCATCGCTGAAGAAAAAGCATGTTGAAGCTCATTTAAAGTTTGCTGCACAACATTTAGATAAGCCTGAGAAGTACTGGGAGAACATAGTCTGGTCAGATGAGACCAAAAATGAACTCTTTAGATGCCATAATACACACCATGTTTGGAGGTCAAATGGCAATGCACATCACCCCAAAAACACCATACCAACAGTGACGTTTGGTGGTGGGAACATCATGGTGTGTGGCTGTTTTTCAGAATACAGTACAGGCAAACTTAATAACGCTGAAGGAAGGATGAATGGAAATACATACCAAGAAATTCTTGATAGAAATCTGCTGCCATCTACAAGGATGATGAAGATGAAATGAGGGTGGACATTTCAGCAAGACAATGATCCCAAACACAAAGAAGAAACTCTCAATTGGTTTCAAAGAAAGAAAATAAAGCTGCTAGAATTACCCAGCCAATCACATGACTTAAATAGAATAGAAAATCTATGGAAAGAACTAAAGATCAGAGTTCACAGAAGAGGCAAACAGAACCTTCTAGATTTGAAGACTGTGTGGAAGAATGGGCCAGAATCACACCTGAGCAATACATGCGACAAGTTTCTCCATACATGAGGCATCCTAAAGCTGTGATTACCAATAAAAGGATTTTGTACAAAGTATTAAATAAATTTCAGCTAGCATATTAATCACTTTTTCCCTGTGTCACTCCATTTTATTAGACACAGCTTCATTTCTGAACGGTTTTGTTTTGGTTTATTTGTATGCATGGATTGCATGGGTTGTTAACGACAGGTGGTTAAAATTTCATGTCAATAGAGCCTTTAGAAACATATTTACAGAGTATAATGTTGACGAGTGTGTACACACACGGCTTTTTTTCAGCGGGAACGCACCTCCAGCACTGAATGTATGCAATGACAAGGAGTGCTGGAGAGTCTGTTGATACTGGCTGCTGGGGGATCTATTGTTGCTGGGGGGGTTCTCTTGATGAGGGAAGTGTCTGTTGTTGCTGGGAGGGATCTACTATTGAGAGAGGGGTCTTTTGATGCGGAATGCTGAGAGATCTATTTTTGCTGGGTGTTCTTTTGCTGCTGGCAGCAGGGTATCTTTTACTGCTTTTTTTGCTCTCTTTAGTAAATTCCAAGAAAATTGCCACAAAATAAAAATTAGTGCTGTATTCACTAAAATGGGGTGGTACTGGTAGGTAGGCAGGCAGTGGAACAAAAGGATGGTGCCTGTAGGTGGGTAAGCGGTGGAGACAAGGGGTGACTCAGAAAGGGCGAGTTCCTGCACCTATTCTCGGAGGAAAAAAAAAAGAAGACATATAGATAGATAAAATCTGTAGCTGAACCGGACCCAGACTGCACTTGGTTATTTCCGTTAGACTCCAGCTTCCCTGTCCGAACACAGATCCCCGGACACCACCACTGATCATGCAGGAAATAAGACAGCACCAGGCTTCTTCTTAAGACAGGAAGTGAACTGCTTTAATTTTAACACAGACACAAGATATATACCCACCTCCCTGCATATGGACACAGGGCGTGGCAAACCAAATCTAGCAACCAGAGACATCAGCAGACACTCCCTACCAAGCCAATACACAAATACATACAACCCATAATAGTTTGCTCCCAAGCCAGACACACAATAGAACAATGGGACAACCACATGGCATTAAACAATGAACAACCCCCAAATCCCACCAAACCAAGACAGACAATATTAGGACAGATCACTCTGCACCCCTAACAGGCACAGGGTGCCTACACATAAGAGGAACATGAGGAGCTGATACAGGGGCCCCCCACCCCCCAAAAGTCACTCCAGTCACAAAATCTATATCTACCTTATGGTATTCTGCGAGTGGATTAAATAAGAGGAAAAAAAACGGCATATTGAGGTTATTAAAGAAAAAAAAAAAAAAAAAAAAGAAGGAGGCTGCAGCGACATCCGGAGGCTGAAAAAACCCCTTTGGCACTAACAGATTTGGTAATGTGCTCTAACATGGAAAGGAGGAACCATTCCTTCAAGACTATCAGCTTTAAAGATAATTCATCTGATCCACCTATCAATGATGCACCAAAATGCAGGAAATCCCTTTCCAGAACCTTTAGGAATCACAAAGAATATCCAATTTCCTAAAATGGACAGTGCTGAGAGGTAGACTCTCACAGCATGCCCCACGTCCATACAATGAAGATTATTTTCCCTAAGATGTTGTTTTGGAGATTGACATAAGGAAGGCTTCAAGACAACCTTGTCCAAAACAATACAAGTTTGTTAAAAGGTAAGTCTACTAACTTCTCCCCAAAGGTGACAGCCACCAGAAAGGTCACCTTACGGGAGAGGTCAGACAGGGGAATATCCCTGATGAGTTTAAAGGGTGGCTTCTGAAGAGCCATAACCCAAGGGGATACAGGAGAACAAACAAGTGGAGTGATATGAGCTACTCCCTCAACAAAAGGTCTAACTAAAGAGTGAGGGGGAAAAGGCCTCTGAAATAGAATTACTAAGTCCAAGATTTGTCCTGTAATGGTCCACAAGGTCAAGTGGTGGTCCATACTAGATTGGAAGGACGGACAATATACATCGCAAGGAGTACTTTCTAGGATGAAAGATCCTTTCCTCGCACCAGGCAAAGTAGGCCTTCTAGGTACAATGGCAAGATTTATTAGGTTAACTTTTTTACTTTAAAAAAAATATACTTTTTATACAATTATATGCATAGAATTTCACAATATCAGAGATCACAATATCAGAGTTGCAAACATGTTACAATCTGTAAATTAACAACCGATACATCAAATATAAATAAAGCAAAAATTTCACTCTTGAACAGAGAAGGGAGGTCTGTGAATGAAAAATAGCAGTAGTTTCACCAACAGGGGTGACTGGAAGAAAATACCAAGCACCAAGATTTTCAGAGTATAACAAAAATAGGAATTGAGGCCAGAACAACAGAAAGAGAAAGAGGATGGGGCTTCATTAAGAATGATGTTAAAGTCAGTGAACAAGAAGCAGGATGGAACATTGGTCCCTGGGACAGGGAGTCCAGAAAATGCAGAAAGGCACATGAAGCATCTGCCAGGAGCTTGAGTATAACTGAATACCACCTTCTCCTGGGCCAAGTCAGCGAAGTGAGGATACCTAGGATATCCTCTCCCAGTCCTGCAAAGCAGACAAGGGTGAATCTGGAGGGGCATAAGGTGCAGATCAGGTTGAAGTAATCCCATGGCTTCAGCAAAGCATGTACTGGGAAGGTCGGAGGGCTCCTGGATCTGCTGACAATCCTGTCCAGTTTGTTCTTGAATCTGAATGCCACCTGTGGCAAAAGACCTCCAGATGCAGAGACCATTCCCCAGGATACAGACACGGATTACTGAGAAAATCTGCCTGCCAATTTCCCACGCCTGGAATGAAGGCAGCAGAAAGGGTTGGAACCCGACGTTCTGCCCTAGAGAGGCACGACATCTGGTGCCTCCTTGATCAGTGATGTAAGCCACAGCCATGTGATTGTTCGATTAGATTGTCATTAGGTATCTTTGCAATATGGAGTCCAACACTGAACAGAAAAAAATTTAAATGCCCTGAGCTCTAGAGGGCTGATTGGAAGCTTCCTCCAATGTCCAAATACCTAGGGGGTGCAGAACTACTACCCAGCAGGATAGCATTCACCATGAAATCTGCTCACTACAGTGACAGAAAATGGTTTCCCAGCTCCAGCACAGGGGTAGAAATGCACCATATCTGGGAGAGTCTGGCTTTTGAGTTCAGACACAAGGAGCTGTCCAAGTACTGAGTCTGTCTGTCCCACGCAGCCAGAATGCGGAGTTCCAATGGTCTGGTGTGAAACTAGACATATGGCATTGCTTCAAAAGAAGGCCACCATGGGACCCAAGACCCTCATGTAAGCTTGAGTCAAGAGCTTCCCGTGTGCTCAAAGGACACTAGCATAAGACTGAAGGTACAGACGTCTGTCCTGCAGCAGAAAGGTTCTGGACAAGGTTGTTTTCAGCATAAGCCCAGGAACTCAAACTTGTGAGGTGGGTCCAGAAATTACCTCTGGAGGCTGAGGATCTTACTAAAGCTCTGAAGAGCCTGTACGGTTTGCTGGATGTTGGTTGATAAAAGGGAAGACTTGTCCTTCAAAAAGGATATCATCTAGGTACCCCACAACACAAAACCCTGGGAACAAAGCAGAGTCAAAACCAGGGCAAACACCTTGGAGAATACTGGAGGGGTAGTGGAGAGGCCAAAGGGAAAATTGGCAAATTAATCATGCTGGTCACCCACCGCAAAACGCAGGTAAGAAACATGAAAATGTGCAGACCTCCCAGAAGAAATGAGACAATGATCGATCTGGCATTTTCCATGCAAAACTTCTGAACCCACAAGAAAAAAGTTTTCAGATCCAAAACGGGTCAATCTCCCCCATATGGCCCAGGAACAGTAAAGAGATTAGAGTAGGAAGCATTTCCTGTTGGAATAGGGGTAATGACCCCTTGATCCAAGAGCTATAGGACAGCAGCAAGCACCTCAATATTTTAACTGGAACAGTTGAGACAATGTAGGTTTATTTACACACATATACATATATTTTTTTTTTGTTTTTTTAATACTGGCTAGACGTTTTCTGAGGCCCCCATATGTAATAAAACAGAGGTATTAGAATACTGACTTTGTCATTTGGTTGTTAGACAAGAGGAAACAATTTAAAATAAAACCTAACAACATTTTTCTGGCAAATTAACAGTTAGATTTACTGCCAAAATGTACTTACCACTTCTGTTGATGTTTCTGCATGCTCTGAAGTCACATGCTCTTGTAGCGAGGTCTCTGTATAACCCATTTTACCGCAATAAGGACAAGTAAAAGACTGTGGCTGCTCTACAGAGAAGGCTTCCCCACCATAATATAAATCTGTTTGGAAACAAAATACACAATTAAAAAATGTATACGTTTCTGTCTTTATCTCACATAGTATTTATAACTTTGTTTAGCTGCTTCTATGATTCATAGACCGCTACCATAGTGCAAAGCCAGGAAGATTATTCTGGTTCAGAGTTACTGCTTTTTCAGTATGCTCAAAGTACATAGATGATTATACTGATAATAATCAGGCTGGAGGTGGAAGAGATAACAGAATATGGAAGCTTAACCCGGATATAAATGTTTCAATTGACAGGCTATACTGTGCAGCAGAGATATGCGAATCACAAGACTAAATAAAACAGAATTAGAATTCCTCTGTCAGGTAAAACAGTTCAAAACACACACACTTAGCACTATGCCTGGGATTCCACTTTAATCACTTCAGCTCTTGTACCTTTATACCCCACTGCATGTTTTTAAAGTGGAGGTAAACCCATTTTTGCATCTTACCTACATGTAAGCTTACAATAAAGCTTACCTGTAAGTAAAATGAATATGTCATAAAAGTGCACCGGTTAGATTCGCTCTGTCAGCAGGAGCATGCGCTCTGAAGGAATGGCATACTGTGCCGCATACTGAGACTCCCGTGCGAACCAGGAAGGAAGACCCGGTGAAGATGGAAGTCTCTGCAGCAAGGACACCGCACTGCTGAAGGGCTTCGCGCTTTAAGGTAAGTCCTGTATAATGTGATAGAATGCGATGCATACTAGCACATAAGGACTTCACCTTCCAGGGGACTTTTCTTTTTCTCAAACTGTGGATTACTACTGTTTTAATGACAAAAACTAAACAAAAATATTAATTCAGTTTCTAAAATATGACTAAAATACTAAAATGGCATTTTAGTCAAAAGACTGACTAAATCGAAAAATTTGACATCAAAATTACTAGTGGTCAAAAAGCAATATTCTTGTTAATTTGCGGAACCTGGTTTTATTTATAAAGATGTTACTTGATACTCGTTTTCATTATTAGCAGAGAACCGTTAAAGTATTTATATTTACGTAATATGTGCAATGGCATTACAGCCAATGGAGTTTACTTTTTTTATAATATATATATATATATATATATATATATATATATATATAATTTTTTTTTTTTAAACCCTGGTTCACGCTGATGCGGGGCTGAATAAGTCGCCTTTTCTGTGCGAATTCCGCTCCGCATCAGAATTGCACCCCATTCACGCGAACCACTGCAGGTGTGTATGTTGACAACATCCCGAAAGCGGTCAGCAAAACGCGGTGCGATGTGCAGAATCGGATCGCATAGGTGTGAATACCCATGCGATCTGATACTAGTGCGGCCCAAAAAAGGGTCCTGCACTTTTTTTGTGCGGGTGCGGTGCAATTAGAGCCATACAAAATGTATGCCTCCATTCGCACTGCACACAAATTGCATGTGATTTGCACAGGAATGTGATGCGGTTCCTGCGCGAATCACATGCGATATACCGCACTGCATATATGTGATCCCACTCTTAAAGTTGCACTTCTGTTTGTCAAAAAGCAATATTTTTGTTTGTTTATGATACAGATTTTCAGTCAACTAAAAGACAACAAACTAAAAAGCAAATCAGATGACTAAAATACGACTTAAACTAAAATGGCATTTTAGTCAAAAGACTATTAATAAAACTAAATTGAAATTTGAAGTCAAAATTAACAGTGTTGGAGACAAACTAGGCTTTATTTGGCAATATTGTCTTAAAAAATACTTATGTAATCTATAGATAAAAAGATGTAAAATTGGGGGAAAAGGTCTTTTCCTATTTTTAGCTTAAAACATTAATTGTACTGTAAATAAAAAGTATACTTCCTATTCTATAAACTTGCGCTTTCATTTAATGCGACACAGAAAAAAATACAAGAAAGTAAAAGAAAAAGAAGAAAGCCCTTTTACAGGAAATGGGATGCCAGATCAGAAACATTGTCTGGCAGATGTGATAGTGACCAAGAACAGAAGGTATGTTACTGTCTAGATCACCGGGTGAAACATCCTAAAAATAAAAAAAAATTAAAAAAAAAAAAAAAGGTGGTTTTGGACAAGTCCTTTATTCAAAAAACAAATTTTAAAAAATGTTCCCCAGGTGTAGATCCATCCATAATCACGATATCTGCTGCTACCTCTGGCACGAAAGGAAAAAAGAAAAAAAAAAAAAAAAAAAAAAAAAAAAGAGGATCTGCTCCTGAGAGCTCTGCCGTTTGACAGCTCTGCTGCCTGACAGTTTCTGGGGTTGGATGGGGCGCTCACTTGATCTTTCAAGCCCCCCTTTTCCTGATCTGCCAGGCTGCATGCTCAGATAAGGGTCTGGTATGGATTTTCAGAGGGGCCACAGGCATTTTTTTTTTTCTTAATTGTTAATTGCTGGCAAATGTTTTTCTTTTTACATTCTGCTGTTAGCTTGTTACATTACCGCATATTTTCACCACTAAAATACCGCATGACTTCACAAAATAACTTTTTTTTTTTTTTTAGTAGCTTTTTTTAGTGAATGCCAACAAACATTTTGTATGGTATCTTACTGCATACTTAGATGCAGTAAGATACCGCTTTGTGAATTGCCCCCCCCCCCCCACTATGTCTGTGTACCAGGTTTTTCTGAGCCAGTTTAGCATCATTATTTTTCTCTCTCACGCACTGTATCGTCAAGGTATATGAGGCTAGAGGATTCCTGGTTTTGGTAACAAACCAAGGTAGCTTGCTGCTGAATCTGAGAGCATGGATGTCCACATATGGAATCTCCCATTTTTGGCATACTATACTGCAGAAATTTGGATGAAGGGCCCATTACCCTTGATTCAGGCAATGGCTGCTGAGATACTGTGGACTGCAGATCGTTGGGAAGCGAGTTTCTGTCCAAGAGATAATCTGGTTTGCTTTCTCCAAGGCAGCCAAACTCCAGGTGCCCCCTTGATGGGTGAAATTAGGCAACCGACATGGCACTGTGACTACAACCAGACTAGGATTCCCTTCAGTTCCAGTGCTGCAGGGCCAATTCCAGGTATACAGTGCTGCAGGGTCAATCTGACTGCTCCGACAGCAAAGATGGTCCTTGGACTGTTTGGGATCTGAACACTCTTCCCCACTCTTGCTTTCCAGCGATAGATAAGGAAAAGATGTTCTGTACTGTACAATTAAGACAGTATTTTTTATTGCGATAGAAGAAAATAAATAAATAAAATACATACCAAAGTCTACCCTTGTCAATATGCACTGCATTGGATGGTCAGTTGTATGCCTTGTCGTCGTTGCACCACTTTCATAGCAAGATGCACACAAATCGTAATCGTAGCAAATTAAACACTTGTATCGTCGGCCTCTAAAGTTTCCTTTTAAACATGCATCGCAGCTGACACCTGCACAGAAAGAAAAAAATTTAAGTTTTTTTTTTTTTTTTTCAGAAAGAAATATAAACTGTTTAAAGCAGAAGGCAATGGGTTCATGTCACACTAGTGATTCTGGGCCCACTCACTTTCTATGGCGTTGTATACATACTGGCCAGACCAGAAAGATGTCATTCTCCTGCTGCTTCAAAACTAGTGTTTTAAACAAAGGAATGACATATTGGGGTTTATTTACTAAAGCTGGAGAGTCCAAAATCAGACTCCCTTCTGCATAGAAACCAATCAGCTTCTAACCTCAGCTTGTTCAATGAAGCTTTGGCAATGAAACCTGGAAGCTGATTGGTTTCTATGCAGAAGGGAGTCTGATTTTGCACTCTCCAGCTTTAGTAAATAAACCCCATTGGGTCAAGTGACTGTTACACTTCAGAATTGTAAGTGTGACATGGACCTTGGGCTGCTTTCACACTGCTGCTGTGCGGTTTTCCAGCACCCCGTGTGCAGCACAGCTTTCCTGTGTGTTTGGAGCAGGTTAACAGCACTTTCCCATAGTTATATTACGTCCCATAAGTTTGATGAGATTTCTGAAAGCGCACCAAACACGTGGGACATAATATAACTTGCAGCTAAATTGTTCTAAACACGCGGGTAAGCTGCACTGCACACGCAGTGTGGGAAAACTGCATCACAGCAGTGTAAAGGCAGCCTTAAGAGATAAGATGGGCTGTTAAATTTCACATGCTCACAAAATCAAAGTGACAGCTGACAAATAAAAGAATAATTAGAGTTTCAACAAATGCATTCCTAAACCTTCTAATGGCATAGTTATTTACAGATTTTACCATATAACACATACAGTGGGAAAAGAATCATCCTCCTTTAAAATAATCACATTTTGTTGCTTTGCAGCCTGAAATTAAGGCAGTTTTTGTTTTATCCAGCTGTATTTACTCAGTACAACTTTAAACATCCAAGTTAAAGATATAATGCCAACACGTCACAAAAAATTAAAAACAGAATCACTGAGTTAAGCTGGCCATACATGGGTCGAATTCCTAAAGAATTTTCTTTCGAAAATCATTTCTAAGAATTTTCATTTGTATTTCACACCATTAGTGGGCCAGAGAAACAGCTGATTTTCATGTGACCGTCGAATTTGAGTGATCGGGCATGTTGGAAATTTTTTGAAAAACGAACAAATTTCTAATAATTTATGCGAGAAATATAATCGAAAAAGAAACGAGCATGAGCTGTGATCTGAGGAGAAAAGTACATTCTTGGCCATGAAAATTCTTTTCTGTAGCAACATGAGAACTTGAAGGCTTGGCTGGTTGAATTTCAAAATCAATGGTGGCACCATCGGATTATAAAATGCACAAAATTAGCAATTTTCTAAATAAAATTATTTCGGAATTTGACTCATGTATGGCTTGCATTAGAAAAAGGATCACCCACCTCCTAAAAATGACTTGTAAAACGCAATCAGGTGTAGCTAATCACCTTCTCAAAAGGCACACAAAGCCATTTATCTTTTGGCTGTGATCAGCTGTGGTCATTTTGATTAGCTCAGCATAAAAAGAGCTTCCCTGCAGCATTTCAGTCCCTGATAGTGCAACTGAAGCAAACAATCAACTTGGGGTGGCAAGGCACTGTCAGAAGATATCTGGGATAAAATTCCCTGAAAACCCATCTCTTCAGGGAAGCCTACCCCACCCTCACCTAACAGCCGATCTCCTCCACTCCGCCTACCACTCCATCCCCCACAGCCTCCTGTACCACTATCCCCTCCCTCCTAGATTGTAAGCTCGAAAGAGCAGGGCCCTCGAACCCCTCGTATATTGTTTTGTTACTATATTGTCTCATGTACTGTCCCCACTATATTGTACAGTGCTGAGCAAACTTTTTGGCGCTATATAAACACTGTATAATAATAATAACAGTGGACAGGCACAAGTCAGGAGATACAAACAATTTCAAAGACTTCATCAATGCTTAGAAGCACAGTGAAGTCTGTTCTTAAGTAGTGGAAGGTATTTGGTACAACACAGACCCTCCTTGGACCAAGACGTCACTCCAAACTGGATGAAAGAGCCAGGAGGAAACTGGACAGAGAGGCTACCAAGAGGCCTACAGCAGTTGCAGGAACTGATGACAGACTTGTCATTGTGTGCATGTAACAATACCACAAATTCTCTACAAATGTGGCTTGTATGGGAGGGCTGCAAGGAAAAAAAATCAACACCTCAAGAAAGGCCACATGCAGTTACGACTGAGCTTTCCCAAAAAGCACCTTGAAGATTCCAGGGCCACAAGGAAAAAGGTTATAAAGCAACAAAATATGATTTTAAGGGGCAGCGATTCTTTTCTATACACACTGTATATAGCATATTTTTATTTAAATTTGTATTTTGAGAGATTAATGTAATATTTATTTTAATTTGACTTTCACACCCACTTGTTACACCATATATTATTTTTCATATAGAGATTTGTAGATTCTCCTATAGTGGCTATTTCTTTTTCTTTATTGCAGAAGGATTAGAACCTTTGCAAGGTTTTTATTGCCATGTCTCAGCTGGAGAGTTTTACATCAAATGGATGACTTGTTTGTATATATTAAAAAATGATGAAGTCTATAGCTGCCCAAATGGTCTCCCATTTTGGTAGAAAAAAGGACCAGCATGCCAATTACAAAAAAGACAATTTGCCTGTGTGTATGTTCCTACCCTCAATTAAAGTGGTAGTTAAAAAGGATAATTTCACATTAAAAAAAAAAAAATAAATGCACATTTTTTTGCAGTTAGAAAAAAAAAAATTGCATTTGTTATTTAGGTTTTACTTGGAACCTGTAAAGTACTGCACCCGCAATCAGCAAGCTGGTTGTAACAAAGCAGATCAATGGATCAACTTGGGTACAACAAGCCTGCCCATACACTGATAGAAATTTGGCTGGTCCCTGCTGAACCAGACAAATGTTGATCCATATATGGCCGGCTTTACCTATAATTTCAGAAATATTGTACTGATGAATACACATTAGTACAAGCATCTCTCAGCAGAAGCCATTATAAAATAAATGCAGTATCTGCTGGTGCACAAAGTATTTCATTTGTGTCAAACTGAACTTGTTTTAGACAAGATTTTCTTTTAAGTTCTTGATAGAAGACATTAAACAAAAAACAAAAACAAATGGTGACCAGCAGGTAAAGAATGTATATTGCAGTTTATTTCAGCATGACCATGGAAACTGTCAGCCCAGCTAAAGCTGGGGAAACAAAAGTCCTCACCATATTAATGATGCATCTGACAATTTCTACAGCAGAGAAAGCAAGCCCAGACCAGTTTCCAAGCAGCAAATATACACGCCACAAGTCTCAGTTACAGAAATGCTTTATTTATTAATCTCTCACAATCAGTGAAAGCGTACAGGCTTGACAGACAATAGCAACATAAAACCAAAATGGCATCACTGGAAAAATTTGAAAAACGTTTTATTGTAATGCTAAATAGGAACGGTTAACTTGCTCTTACATTTTTGGCAAACCTATAGGGATACACATACAGTATAAGCTTTGCAACATTTCAGTATACAGATGAAATGCAAATATATGTACATATTAGGGGGCTGTTTAAAGAGACGAATAAGAAGTGTCAAAGTTTTGCAGCTTGGCATTGAGCAAGGGACAGGAGGATTTGGGAGGTCACACTAGCAACTCTAGATGTCTGCCTTGAAAAAGCAGCACTTGAGAGTCTTATTAAAAAAAAACAAAAAAAACTGGTCATTCTGGTTAACAAAACCATCTCTGTTGTTCAAACACAGTTTATCCTTCTTTCATTAGTAAAAATGAAAGAAGTTTGACTGGGTACCTTAGGCAACAATTATTTAATTCCACTATTTTCTCAAGGTTAACAAATTGCATAAAAAAAGTCAAAACCACGTCACCCTTCATATGATCTTACTGGAGATGGATCTGAGGTGCTCAATCCATCTGCTCTTCCACACTGTCAGGTTTGTAACCACAGCCGGAATAGAACACACAATCCTATATTATAATTTGTTTAAAAACCATGAAAGACAAATACGAAAAAAAAAAAAAAAAAAAAAAAACCCCACTCCTCTGAATGAGGTGCTTCAATTGCTCATGTCTTTAGCAAGTTGGGATTTTCTTTTACTTTCTCTTTCAATGATAATGGTAAACAGAACAAATAGAGTGAATCTCATTAACAGGGACACAGACCGCAATAAAAACTGACAAGCATTCGAATCCCTCTGCACTTTATCCAAAACAAAAAAAAAAAAAAAACAGTTTTGCCATTAGTTATACTTTAAATTTGTTCTAAAGGTAAAACATTACCTTAATGCAGGGAATGCATTAAGGTAAAAAAAATTTTTGCCACTTGCTCCCCCCCACGCCCAAATACTTACCCAAGTCCTATATCTATGCAGCACCATGCCTGTCCGCGGTCTTTTCTCCCCTCTTCTTGGTCTCACAAGCTTCCAGCTTCCGTCAGTCAACTCCTGTGAACAGGCAGCAGGAGATGGAGCCAAGCCGCTGTGTGTGTCAATGGATGCACACAATCTAGCTCAGGATCAAGCTTGCACATCTGTCCCTATAGCAAGCCCTTACCACAGGGGCAGACACAGAAGAGGAGGAGCCAAGATTACCAATGGGGGACCCCAGAAGAGGAGGTGCGGGGCTGCTCTGTGCAATACCATTGCACACAACAAGTAGAACATTTATTATTTTAATTAAACAAGAGTTGCCCTTTAAAACCACTTTAACAAACAGCACATTTGTACTACCCCAGCAATCGGAAAATTAAGATTTGAATGCATTCAAGAGACTGGACAGTGTCAATAAAATCTGCAAGGGCAGCCTTGTATAACCCCTCCTATTCCCATTATTATTATACAGGATTTATATAGCGCCAACAGTTTGCTCAGCACAGGGAGACAATAAAGCAACAATACAGTTCAATACAAGTGGGCTAGGAGGGCCCTGCTCCTTGGAGATTACAATCTAGTAGGGAGGGGCTGGTGGTACAAAAGGTAATAACTGTGGGGGATGGACTGATGGGAGAAATAGAAGAAGATTTGGTTATTAGCTGAAGGCAGGATAGGCTTGCCTGAAGAGATAGGTTTTCAGAAATCGCCTAAAAGTGGGCAGAGTAGGTGATAGTCGGATAGATTGGGGTAGAGAGTTCCAGAGGATGGGGAGGCTCTGGAGAAGTCCTGGAAATAAGCAGGAGAGGAGGAGTCAAGGGAGCTAGAGAGCAGGAGGTCATGCGAGGAGCGGAGAGGACAGTTTGGGTGATATTTATAGAGAAGATTGGGGATGTAATTTGCGGCAGAGTTGTAAAACAGCTTTACATGTTGTTTTGAATTTAAATTGATGGGCAATGGGAAGCAAGTGGAGGGATAGCACACATGGAATGGTTGGTAAGGTGGATGAGTCTGGCTGCAGCATTCATGATAAACTGAAGAGGGGATAGCCGGCGACTAAGTAGGCCAGTGAGGAGGGAGTTACAATAGTAAAAGGCGAGCAATAACAAGGGAGTGAATAAGTTGCTTAGTAGTCTCAATGGTTAAAAAGGGACGTATTTTGGAGATGTTACAAAGGTGGAGTCAACAATACTTGGACAGTGATTGGATTTGGGGCTGAAAGGACAGATCGGTGTGCAGGATTGCATCTAATACCCTGGCATGAGGGGAGGGGTTGTATTATTGATCTTGATGGAGAAGTCAGGCGAGGGAGCACAGGCTGGAGGGAATATTAATAGATTGGTTTAGGAAAGATTAAGTTTGAGGAAGTGGTGTGACATCCAGGCTGATATATCATGCCTCAGTTTTCCAGAAAGGCAGTAGTAGAGGTGGATCATAACAGGGGAGTGACCCATTTCTCTTACTGTACTCCAAGATTGCTGTCACAGTGGTCACCATTGGTAACAGTTCAGTAGCTGTCCTGGGAGCACACAATGAGCGCACTCTACACAAAGACCCCTCAGCCACCATGGATGCACAAGTGCAGCATGTGGGGAATGAAAGAAGTATGGGAATCTTTGATTGTAAGCTGCAAGGAGCAGGGCCCTACTAAACCTCCTGTATTTAACTGTATTGTTGCTATATTGTCTCCGTTTATATTGTAAAGTGCTGAGCAAACTGTTGGAGATATACAGTTGTGTTCAAAATAATAGCAGTCAGACATCACTAACCTGATCAATCACTGTTTTTGGTACAAATGATATTTCTACATGGCAAATAATTTACTAGCAGGTGTAGTAGAGTAGTAGAAATCCAACAGACCCAACAGTCATGACATGCATGCTGCGGATTCTGTGTAATTGAATCACTAATTGAAAGGGGCATGTTCAAAATAATAGCAGTGTGGAGTTCTATTAGTGAGGTCATTCATTCTTTGAAAAACAGGTGGCAATTATTGCCCTTATTTAGGGAAGGAAGGCAGCAAATGTTGTACATGCTGGTTACAGTGCATTTCTCTCTGAAATTCTGAGGAAAATGGGTCGTTCCAGACATTATTCAGAAGAACAGCGTACCTTGATTAAAAAGTTGATTGGAGAGGGGAAAACATATAAAGAAGTGCAGAAAATGATAGGCTGCTCAGATAAAATGATCGCAAATGCTTTAAAATGGCAACCAAAACCTGAAAGACGTGGAAGAAAGCGAAAAACTACAATTCGAATGGATAGAAGAATAGCCAAAATGGCAAGGACTCAGCCAACAATCAGCTCCAGGAAGATCAAAGAAGGTGTAAAGTTACCTGTGAGTACTGTTACAATTAGAAGACGCCTATGTGAAGCCAAGCTATGTGCAAGAAGCCCCCGCAAAGTCCCACTGTTGAAAAAAAGACGTGCTGAAGAGGTTACAATTTGCCAAAGAGCACATTGAATGGCCTAAAGAGAAATGGTGCAACATTTTGTGGACTGATGAAAGTAAGATTGTTCTTTTTGGGTCTAGTGGCCGGAGACAGTTTGTCAGACGACCCCCAAACACTGACTTCAAGTCACAGTACACTGTGAAGACAGTGAAGCATGGTTGTGCAAGCATCATGATATGGGGATGTTTCTCATACTACGGTGTTGGGCCTATTTATCGCATACCAGGGATCATGGATCAGTTTGAATACATCAGAATACTTGAAGAGGTCATGCTGCCTTATGCTGAAGAGGAAATGCCCTTAAAATGGGTGTTCCAACAAGACAACGACCCCAAACACACCAGTAAACATGCAACATCTTTGTTCCAGACCAACAAGATTGACGTTATGGAGTGGCCAGCCCAATCCCCGGATCTTAATCCAATAGAAAACTTGTGGGGTGACATCAAAAATGCAGTTTCTGAGGAAAAACCAAGAAATAGAGAAGAACTGTTGAATGTAGTCCAATCATCCTGGCCTAGAATACCGGTTCACAGGTGCCAGAAGTTGGTTGACTCCATGCAACACAGATGTACAGCAGTTCTCAGAAACAGTGCTTATACAACAAAATATTAATTAAGTGATTCAAAGGAAAGCAAAATCTTCAAACATTTTGCAGTTTATGAATGTTTGAGTTTACGAATGTTTTAGTGAATGTTTGAGTTTGTAAAGAATACAAACACTATTTTTTTGAACAGTCTAATATTCACTTTTCTTCCATTTTTTTAGAGGAACAACACAAATTTGATATATTTTTCTTCATGTTTTGATTTGGAATAGAATGTGTAGTGTTCCCAATGCATTTGTGTGTATGGAAATAAAAGCTATTAGAAGGATTTTGAGCTTTATTCACTTTTTTTCAACACACTATTATTTTGAACACAACTGTATAAATCCTGTATAATAATAATTAAAAAAAAATCATATACTTACTTAGGTGGATACAGCATCATTCTGATGCTGCATCTGTCTCCCGCCAGCTCTAAGGGTGAGAACGCAGCGATTACACGACCTGATTGCCGAGTTCTCCCTGCCGCTGTGAGTAGAGAACAGTGACTCACTGGAGCGCTGGGCTGTGGAGGGGATGGGAGCAGCAGACTCAGACTCTTGAGGCAGAGCCAGGTGCCGCTCCAGATTCTAAGTTGCATCCCGACTACATGGTCGCAATCTTTTGCCAGCCTGGACCGGCTCTGACATCAGCAGACAGCAGGCTTCAGCCAGCTGTCAGTTCTGCACTCCTGTGCTAAGTTTTCAGCTTACTGCACTCCTGTGATCCATAGGAGAGTACAGCCAAAAGAGCTCTGGCTGTACCTCTCCTTTAAGATGCACCCTCCCTGCTGCCACACACATGCATTAAATAGTCAGCAAGAGGTTAAGAATATGTAAATACTTGAATATCCATAGCCTGGCCACAGGTTCAATTTAAGACCATGTTAGACAAAAGAATCTTCTCCAATACAATTTAACACATGCAATGGAGCAGGTGTTCCCTCACTCTGAGATGATGAAAAGATTTATTAGCTGGATGATTAATACTGGATATCACTGGCAGAAGAAGCTCTTGAGTCTAGACTGACATCACCCTAAAACGTCATATTTTAGAATGCATCTTGAAGGTTATAGTGACATGATACATGAATTATTAATCATCACCTGTAACAGCTCTGCATTTTTAGTCAATTTCTGTCTATAGGAGCTAGAAGGGAATTCATATAAAAAGCACAAAAATAGCTATTCGTATCAATTTAAGCCCTAAATCTAAAAATAAAGTAATTTCACTTTCACAGCAATCTGAAAAATAAAATATAAAAAGTGGCTGGTAAATTATGTTAATTAACCACTTCACTCCCAGACATTTTCACCTTTCCTACCCAGGCCAATTTTCAGCTTTCAGCGCTGTCACACTTTGAATGAGAATTTCTGAGTCACGCAACACTGTACTCAAATGAAATCTTCATATTTATTTTTTTTTCGAGAGATAGAGCTTTCGTTTGGTGTTTTTTATCACCACTGGCATTTTTTTGCTATATAAAAACAAAAAAATACCAAAAATTTAGAAATCAAAAAATACACACATTTTTCTTTTATAAACTTTTGCAAATAAATAACCCAAATCAGTGTATATTATTTAGTCTGTAGGAAAGTTATGGAGTTCCTAAACTATCATATGACTGATCAGGAACACTAAGTGGTAAGAGTATGTGTAAAAAAATAAAAAAATGTTTTATTTTCTGTGAACAGAGCAGTACAGTGTCACCACAGTGACAGTACTTCTCTGGGAAGGAGATCAGGATTTTTTTTTTTTACACTTATTGCTTATAACAGTGATCATTTCAGTAATAAGCGATCGTTTTTATGAATGGCACTGTGTACAATTGTGATAGCAGTGATTTTGCCATAGCTATCACGTGGTGCAGATCCAATGTAAATGGCCCTGTACCATGTGACCACTATGACCAATTACAGAGATCACAATAGTACACAATGAATGGCTAAAAATGAAAGCCACTGTGTACAACTCACATGTGATCGCTGTGTTACAGCATTCACATGGTACCAAGGTCGGCCTGGTATAACATTCTGTCTGTCCACCTGACACAGCAGATCACAGATTGTGCCACTGCATGGCCCCCAGAGCGTGCAGGAGGAATACAAGTGGGAAGACGTCACAGGACGTCCTCCCAGGATAATGAAGCTCCCCGCCTGGCCATATCATAATAGGCAGTGGTTAAAGAAGAATTACAGGCATGGATAATTTTTTACACAGTAATAATGGTCCAGCTTAGACCTTATGTGCAACTATCCCATTTTGTTCTTACTTTCTATTCTCAAGTTTAAATTTCTCCTTAAATTCATAAAACAAGATCTTATTGGTTGCTATAAGCAAAAATCCCACTTTTATATTAATTTTAATTTCCCTAGGTTTAGTAAATTTTCAACACATCAAGAAATCATTATTTATGGGGGAGAAAAATAGAAACTCATTTTCTGCTTTCTGATAATGCCACTAACCTGGCTGTGCCTGGCTGCTATACTTCAGAGTCACAGAGCTTGCTTAGGCCAGTGCCTAGAAAATTTGAAGCCAAATCTGATATCAGCATGGCATCTAGGAAATTGGTATTCTCAAATAGAGTAATCAACAACTGTCTAATTATATTTCTCTTCCTATGCCTGCAGTCTGTTTTAACAATTCAAATAGTTCACTCACTGAATGGAGCCAAACAGGCAATGTAAACAGGAATCCAGCAAAACCATATGCAAAGCACACACAAGATACAGCAAAAAAAAAAAAAAAAAAAAAAAAAGAAAAGAAAAAAACATAAAAATCAGAAACTGAAATATTTTATTGTAGTCTGTTTACTATGCAATCTCTTGTGTAGTGTTAACACCTTCCATACAAGGTTCAACGAAAGTGAAATATCTGTATCTAAAGATATAGTAGGTATATGGTCTGAAAAAATTAGCAGTTTAGTTTGTGCACATGTTGGATAGTAGATAAATGTAAGATCAGGAACAGCTCAGTAACCTAAGATTGCAGTTATCCAATCAGCCTCTTTGTCCTCACTTAGTGAATGCAGTAGTGAATCAGATCACTACACACATTTGAAATGGTTGTGAGGTTGACTTATGTAAAGTACTTCAGGGAGCCTCTGAAAATGGGAACAATACAATTGCAGTTGTTTTAAGGGTACCCAAGTGCACAGGAAACTGAAAAAGTAATTGCTTTTGGTATATAAAAAAAAAAATTATACACAAATAAGTTTTCTACAAACAGCAAAGTACACTGCATTCATTTTAGGTCATGCTGGAATATTAAAACAAATATGTGCTGGTTTACAGTGAACTGACATATATGACAACTGTAGTACTACATATTTTCCAGGAACCTCAGGCATACTCAGTACGGTGTATCACTTGGATGTGTTAGTTCTGAGAATAAACTGACACCTGTCCTGTTTTAGATTTTAGGTAGTTCACACTTTCACTCCGCAAAGTTGTTTGTTTAGGTATCTTTAATATAATATATAACATAAGACTAGGTTGACATTGAAGCAGTGTGAATTCCTTCAGCATACAATAAACGCAAAAGTATCCACCTCTGAGCACTTTCAGCTCACAGCTTTCAAAATCTGATTTGAGGCTGTCTCAGATCTGTACTGACTGGATTCAGAGGAGGCCCTACACAGTATCTGAGCATCACAAACCAAAAAAGCCATTTAATTTATTTTAATATTCAAAGCAAATGATCCATACGTTTTCTTTGCTGAGAAATTACTTTGAAAAACACCCCCTAGCATTTCTGACCACGGCCATCTACGTAGATGATTCATGTAACATTTACTTCCTGTAATCCTGACATACAACTGTCCATGCACACTCCCTTGTTCAGACTACAGTCCTTAAAGAGAAGCTGCAGTCGGTTTTCTAAAAATTAAAAGTCAGCAGCTACGAAAACTGTGGGTGCTGACTTTTAATAAGCAGACACCTATCTATACAAGGATTCAGCGCTTTGCTCACCTGAGAAGGTGCTGGGGACCATCTTTAGCACTCTGCTTTGCATCCTGAGTGTGGCCACCCATTTGTGACAACTTGCAGCTGCACAGTCGGATGCCCACTGCACGAGCCGACTGTGCATTGTGAATGGTCCTGCAGTTCTCTGGGACCTGTGATATGCCCCAGAAGACTGCCTAGGCAATCCAAGAGGAAGTGGGAGTGGGTACCTCTCAAAACTAGGTACCCAACACCCCCCCAAAAAAAATGTCAAAGAAGCAGGGAAGGAAATATTAAAGCTGAACTACCCCTTTTGCGTGAAGTTCCGCTTTAGGTAAAGATGCCGCCTGCTTAACCTCTTCACGCTGGCCGCACACAAAAGTGCGATCTCCCGACGTCTGGGCCTAGACGCCGAGCGGCCGCACATTTGCGTGCAATTAAGAAAAACATATGCGCTGAGAGCGTGCACCCTGCGTGCTCCCAGCACACGTCCGGTAATCACGGAAAGGTCCCGATCTGCTCTTTCGATCAGGAACTTTCCCAATCATGTGACCGCCATGACGGCGAATCATGGCAGTCACATGACCCTAAAACTCTGCCCCGCCTCCCGGCTTCTGAAACCCTTAAAGGGCTGGGAGGCACCGGCGCCAAGAGGTTAAGGACAACAGCCCTTAATTGAATGCACATTCAGCCTCAGAGGTAAAGACACAGAGGGCACACTTCTCCTCCTTCAAGCCACATGATTGACAGCAGCTCTCGAGTGTTTTCCTCTCTTGCTGACTGAATGAAGGGGCCTGCATGTGTGCAAGTGATGGGATATGTAGTCTTGATCAGTGCAGTATAGTAATGTTATGAGTGTGCATTTCCAAAATGGAACTCAAGGGATGTGGTGCCTAGAAAGTAACTACAAAGCAATCAAATGTAAGTGCTTTTGGACTTAAATATAAGCAAACAATAAAACCAACATAAAAGAAATACACAGGCTACCCGCTGTCAATCTCTTGACATGTCCTTAAACTAGTCAAACTTGGTAACCCAAAAAAAAATTCAATTTTCCATCTTGAGTGGGGCCATCTTTGGGTGTTCTAAAACGGACTTATAAATCATAGTATATGTATGTAAAATTGCTCATGTTTGAGTACAAAAATACCCCTCTTCCTATGAAGAGAGAGCTGTTGTTCCACAGCTCCCAACATAGGCAGATAATATAAGGACAGTCTGCCAATCATTACTTCACCACATCAACTGTTTTCAATCAACAAAGAGAAAAGAATATCAAAAAGGCTGACCCCAAATACAAGCAGAATTTAAAAATATAGACATCACCATGGTTTCTAATATTGATAATATTGTTTACCTTGCTGATAGTATTCACATATATATCTAAAAAAAAGAAAACATTAAGGGGCTCTTTTCATTATGTAAGCCTGTGATAATGTATGAACTTTGCTGCATTGTCATTCATTTTGAATGACACCATAATGCACTATTACATACTGGGCCACACACCGCACTGCAGTATACCACAATGCACATGCCGTGCTTTGAAGTGTGATACATAAACGATCAAGTCAGAGGAGTGGTCACCTGCCCTCTGAGTGCCCCTGATTGCACAACATGAGATACCACCTTCCCAATACATAACCGGAAGTGATGGGTCCGCATTTAGAGCTGTCCTCTGTACATGGCTTCTCAGCACTGATGCAAATGTCTTACAATTGACCTGAGAGATATTATGTGTGTATGTTAACGCAATGCATAGTATAAATAAAGAGTCTATAATTCCTCCTTAGACAATGATCAAAATAAATATAGTTTCAGAATAAAATACTGGCCATTTGTCATGTAACTGGTTCAGTAATCACAACAGCTATAGCTCAAACTATGATCAATAAAAAGGCAGTATGTGAATGTTTCAAGGCCAACAAAGCAAACATAATATTTCTTTGATTGACTCTCCATATGGGATTGATCCAATATCCACAATCTGTTCAACTGTATGCTCGTCAGTAAGCAAAGACATACGAGCATGTAAAATGCTGAAAATATATATAGGGATTGCGACACTTGTTTTTAACATTTATTAGATTCATTCTATTTCAAGTCATAAAACAGAGCAAATGGTAATGAGGATCCATCTCTAGAATAGGTGAACCCATAGCCAGTTCATACATCTGAGTTGTCATAACGTGAAGTCACCCTATCGGCAGCTCAGCTTCCCCTGCTACCCCTCCCAGCAGTGACTTGGCAGCTTTCCAACTTTTTAAATCCCAGGTACCTGGTAGGAGAGAGCAGGGCAAGTTGTGGTTCTGAGCATGACTTAAAGCAGAGTTCCACTCACCCTGTCAAAAAATTGTAGCTGTTGACTTTAAAAAAAAAAAAAAAAAAACAGTCACTCACCTGTCCCACGATCCCCCGGTGTGTCCCCCACAGCCCGTTTCACTGGCTGTCCTGTGTTCCAGGCGCCAGCATCTTCGGTGTGGGCACCCGGCTGTGACTGCTTGTGGCTTTACAGCCGGGTACCCACTGCGCATGCGCAAGTAGCACTGCACTTCATGAATGGTCCTGTAGTCTGTCTTGTGTCCCAAAAGACTACACGGAGGGAGGGAGGACACCTTCTGCTTCTGGTTGCCTAGGCGATCGAACCGAAAGTGGGAGCGGGTACCTGTCAAATTCGGGTACCCGCTCCCCCCACAAGGTGCCAATCCTTAATGGGGAGCAGTCCTTAAAGCAGAACTTCCCCTTTTGGGTGGAGCTCCGCTTTAAGTGCTTCTACTGTGAGGTCATTGAGGAGGGAGGAGGAGTGACTGGCCTCAGGTGATACACAGAGATGAAAAATCCTCCTATACAAGTTGTACACATTTATCTGTAGTCTTCTCTTCAGCTGTTTAAAGACCAGAATTTATATAGCTTGTCTATACTTTCAAATGAGGAATGAGACAGTAGGCAGAAATGATACTTCTGCTCCATTCAAATTTGTGCGACTCCAAAAGTAGTGCAATTTCCATTGCGACATTACATTGCAGCTTTGATGAAACTTTGAATGGGTGCAACTTTGGCTTTGACTGTTGCATGGATAACATTAAGGATATAACTTTCATGCAACTTTTGAGAGTTTACATCGCAGTCTATGGCATTAAAGTCAAATCAAGGTAGTGCAGGAACTTTTTTTAAAGTCACCTCGACCAAGTTACATAAATTTGAACGGCATGGACTGCGACTTGTTATGCAATTTTGTGTGCCCAAAGTCGCATGACAAGTGTGTATGGGATAGGTTTTGCTCATTTTTCATGTCTGAGATTTATAATCATGTTATACACCTACCACGAAAAAAAAAAAAAACTAAGACAAAAAAGAAAGAGACAGACACTCTGCAGTTTGGCAGCACACACCATAAAATGCCTACTCTTAGGGGTTCCAGCTAATGATTTTAAAGCACGATTCACACATTTCCATGTGCCGCGCATAGGACAGCCCATTCAATTGAATGGGCTGCCCTATGAATGTTTATCATGCCAAAGAAACTCAGGGACCAAATTTGGTCCGAATCAGGTATGTTTTTACACACTTATTTTACCGCAGTTGTCATGTGCCAATTCTGCCGGCTATTCCAAACCGGCCTACAGTGAATAGAAACTTACTTTGTCTGCACACTACTCCTGTATGCCACAAGACCGAGCTGCTTAAGCGAATAGACAAATGCCAGGTTTGTGACCATAATTAGCACTATGAAAGTTTAACTGTCAGAAAAATCGAAGTTTTTATAGGAGGTTTGAGTACAAGAATTCTAGTGGAAGAATAGTTTACAAGGAGTGCAGAGAAGATATGAGAGACACCTTATGATACCTGCTACCAACCTGTGAAGTAACATTTTTCTTTAGGTTGTACTGGGCCACTTTAAATAGGAAAAAAAAATTGTTTATCTTCACTGAGAATCTTTTGAATTATTATTTCGGTGTTTACTTTAAAGCAATTTGTGATGCAACATTCATATTTTTACATGCCATTTGTGTTATTAGATATACATTTACAGATTAGCCACTAGAGGGAGCAAACACTCTGCAATATTCTATCTGTTCCATAAGACATTAGTTCTGGATAAAAATTCATCCCAAGGGGGAAAAAGAATTGGTCTCTATGCCTTTCACCAAAATGAGGAATACCCCCCCCCCCCCCCTAGTATTGGGGTTTGCGACAGAATAAGGCACACAAATATCTTCTGTATTAATAAGATTCCAGTGTGCCCCATATCTTATGGTAAGAATATATTCACTCATAATATTGTATTGTAACTTTTACCAAGTATACAATGTATCCCAGTCAGATTTTTCTCAAAGGAAAAAAAAAACTGCAATACATTTACTGATTTTAAGGCGTCATGCACATAGAGAATGTGAAAATATGTCCTGTGTAAAATTCTCAGCAACGTCCTGCACCCACGGAGCCGCAGATGTCGCGCACATCAGAACTTCTGGAAACGCATTCTATAGAAGCATCAGCATGTACAGGAGTACAGCCACTCACTTGTATAGCAGGCTGAACACAGCACCTGCAGCTTCCTGGGTGTGGGAAATGGACAGAGCTTTATGCTGGGCACATTTTCAGCTTCTCAAATTCCATGTGCATGAGGCCTAAGAAACTGTCAGTTTGCACTGAATAGACAAAAGGCCAGCCTATTTATAGTTTACCACCAACCCACTTATACTCTGCAGTGCTCCCAAGCAGTTCGTTCCTCCATTGCAGACACCACAAAATACCAAAATGCTTCCAGATGGTTGTGCGACCTCCTATGATGCAGTGCTCAGGCTTGTCTTAGCAGGGGTGACATCACCAACCCTATGTAACCACCCAACGCCGACCTTACAGCTGGGTATATTCTGGCAGCTGCAACAGAGCAAGAGGTGTACTGTGAAGGCGAGTATAATTGGATTTACCGCTTATACAAATATAGTTGCTAAAAAAGAAATCCAAAATTTTGGGTTGTCCCCAGAAAAGTAATACAAGGGAAATCTTCCAATGGGGACACTAGTACTAGTGACTCAGGGCTCTCCAAGGAATTCCCCAATTTGCAGGCATTTCCTCTTACTTCCTGCTTTGGCTATGGGACAGGAAGTGAAGATAGAAATCGATCCAATGGGACACAGATGGCAAACAACTGACGGGTTAAAAACTCTCCCTACTCTATCCAAAATGGGAAAAAAAGTTTTACCTATAGTTCTACTTTAATGACACGGTAAGGTAGGGCTTTACGTTTTCTGGTCGCCTTGCCAGGCCGCCAAGGCAACCAGAAAACGTCTTCTGGCGCCTGAGTTTCCACCAACCCACTCACTGCCGGCAACTCCCATTGCCTGACAGCCTGAACATGCAGCTCTGGCCGTTTGACAGACGATCCTTCTCTCTCCCTCCGGCTGGTCGGGCCAGTCCCCGTAGTTTCCCGGGAAGCAGCCAGTAGGCCTGGTGGGAGTCTGATGTCCGGTTCTCAGGTCCAGAGTGAGTGACATAGTTGGAGGGGGTTGGTCTTTCTCCTTTCTTTAGTCGGCCGCTGTTTCCTCCCACAAAGCCCAAGCAGGGTACAAAGACGAACGGCTTCTCTCTGGAGAAATAATGGTGTGATCCTCCTGCGTGCCTAACTAAAGTACCTCCTAACCTTTGGGAGCTGCTAACACCTAATCATATACCACGTGATGAGTGTAAATCATAAATGCAATGGTGCAGCGCTGACTTGATAATAAAAATAAAACTGTCAGCTATAAACAGTAAACAATAAATGTGAAAATAAACGTGAACTTTAGCCTCGGTGAGATCTTAATAGTGAAATATTATTAACCAATGAATTCAACCAAGTCCAATTGGGACTAGAAACAAGTGTACAAAGTGTACTGATCCACTAGGGATCCCAGGTGATATCAATAAGTGCTGTAATCAACCAGGTCCAAAAAAAAAAAAAAAAAAAAAGGACTAAAATAAAGTGTGTAACGTCAACGGATCCACTCAGGGATTGTAAGCTCCAAGGAGCAGGGCCCTCGAACCCCTCATGTATCGCATTGTATTGTTATTGTATTGTCTCCTATTGTAATGTAAAGCGCTGAGCAAACTATTGGCGCTTTATTAATACTGTATAATAATAATGTGATATTCAAAAAGGTGATAAAGACCATAGAGATAAAGAATATTATAAATATAGTCCAAATGGGACTGGATAATGGTGAAAAAAAAAAAACAGCAAAAAGTAGGACTAAATAAAAAGGTGAAACAATGAATATAGAAGTGTCAGAAATCCCTAAGTTACACTTAGCAACAAAGCAAAAAAGAAAAAAAAACAAAAATAAAAAATATTTTTTTAAAACCAAACTCCAAAAATGTGCCCAAAAGCCCGAAATGCAAAGTATGAACAAAACGCACAAAAAAAAAAAAAAAAAAGTGTCAGAAAAAAAATATATAATAAATCACTAAATAGGAAACACATATGTAAAAAGTTCAAAAGGTGCATAAACGCCTTGAGGAGGAGGGAAGGCAGGGTATATATATAAGGGGGGAACCATACCCAGTGTATACAGAAAAAGGGAGATGGATGTAGGGGGGGGTGGGGCTCAGCAAAATACCAGGCACCATGGCAACCAGAAACCATGGCCCCAGGCATGAGCAACTTCCATTGCTCCACACCCCAGACATGCAGCTTCATTAGCCAGTTCAGCATCAACAGCCCAAAACCATTTAAAAAAAAAAAAACTACTACTTACCCACAGCAGAACCAAAGTTTCGCTCTTCCTCTCCACGCATCAGCACCCCTGTGTACCTTCCGCCCACAACAGTCCCACCGTCGTGCAGAAAGGTTCCCCTACACTTCCCTCTCCCTTGGCTACAGCCAATCTTTGCGCACTGTGGCACACCCCACCTCCCCTTCTACCTGCCAGTCCCGCAGTCCAACCCATAAAAAACAAAAACCTCAGCCCCCAACAAGCCATCCCCTCCATGTGAAAAGTTAAGATCTGCCATCAACAATAAAGCCCTGTTTAGTCAAAAAAAAAAAACCTGGCTCCTAACTTTAGTAGGCTCCTAGATTCAAAGAAAGTTTGTCTAACTTTGTACTAAGTAGTTTTGGAAAGTGAAAGACCTATGAACTGTGCAGCCAGCTAAAAGCAAGCTAAATGAACACAGAGGCCCAACATCAATTTCATAAAAAAAAAAAAAATAGAAGGTTCTTATCATGCATGCTGGGAATTTCATATATGCGACTCAATAGACAGATAGCAATTGGATAACCTTAGTTATTGTCAGTCATCCCTGCTTTATCAGAAAAGAGCAGAACATTGGATACAATTTTCCACCCTGCCTGACTGCTTGTGATACAGACCTTCTGCGATCCGCTGATACAATCATTTGCTCTTCATACATGATGAGATATCATACCACCTCCACAAAATGCTATATACAGAGTGTATGGTGAAGCATTAAAGTCAACACACAATTTATCTAAAGCCACACTTGGCAGACTCCCATTGTTCTGCTAGTATACTGCTCAAGACAGGTGGAAAATAAACTCATTTAGAGAACTATTTGGAATTGCTGGTTATAATTTTGTTTTTTACTGTAGAAATAGAAAATACTATTGTATTTTTTTTTTTTTAGATTTGCCAAGCCTGCTCCAACAATTGTTTGTCAGGCAAATTAGTGAGTCACTTGAGCAACTGCTGAGATCTAATCAGTCTTATGATAGGCACACTGACTGCACTGCTCTCAGTTGGACTAATCAAAAGACAGACAAGTACTGAAATATTAAAATTAAAAGTAGACCTGTACTCACATCATAACAACAAAGAGGACCTTTGATTGGCTGAGCTTCCCCTGCAGCAGAGATCATGTGAGCTAGGCCCTCAGATATGCATGTAGGAATGAATGGAACAGCATTTTCTCCAGGAAAGGATAATATTTCAGACGCTACTGAACTTCATTTATACATCTCAACAAAGCTGTTGCCATTTGAGCATTACTCCGCTTTAAGGACAACCACTGTGCTATGGTACCAAGTAGAACATCAAATATGGCTTGCCACATCCACATATATTAAGGATCTATACATACCAATATGATTGTAAAGCCATTAACACAAAGAAAACACTGTTTACATCATTTTCAAGCATCTATATTTCCTCATCCATAAACCTCAAATTGCTGAATTATCTCTAGCAATACATACATCAGCCAAATACATATCAAGACAAGCATGACTAGTAGTGAATTAACTAGGCAACACAGTTTTTTGTCGTTATATCAGAGTGGGAAAATAGGGAATCAGTCTGCATTAGGCCTCGTTAACACAGCTTAAAAACACCACTCCTGCAGGCATTTGGCTTTTATTTTCAGCCCATAAAAGCTCCTCTTCGTTAGCTTATATGTCCATCCACATATAGGTATTTACAGGCATATTAGAAGAGGAGTGTTTACGGAAAAAAAAACCCATCTACAATAAGGAGAGGAGCTGAAGAGCAGAAAAAAAAATGTCTGACGTGTCTAAACCGATGTGCAACATGCAGCTTTAGACGCGTTTTAGTAAGCAGCTTTTAGCCTGGGATGAGTTCTGGCATTCAGAAGAGCAGAGCAAACATCCTGTGTGCATGGGGCCTTATACTTCTACTACTGGGATTCATACTAGCATATCAACTGCTGTCATGCTCTTTCACATGCATGGCGTTCCTCCTGAAGAATCCTATTCAAATAACTTGAAAGGGAGAAAACTGGACAACACACACAATAAAATAATGCAACATGCAGCTCTTTTTCCCCAAAGTGATGTAACGGAATGTGGCAGTATGAACAGGTTCTTTTAGAAAACAACGCATTTGTCAATGCATTTTACCAACATTAAAGCGAAACTTGACCCAAAAGGGGAAGTTCTGCTTTTCCTCCTCCTCCTCCAATCCCCCCCAGACACATTTGGATTGCATTTTTATTTTGGGGGAGCAGGTAGTTTTGACAGGTACCCACTCAGACTTCCATTAGGATCACCCAGGCGATCCAAGCAAAGGTTCTCCCCCCACCCTCCCTGCCTGCGGCCTTTTTGGACATGTCACAGAAGGCTTTGGGTCCATTTACAAAGCACAACCCTGCTGACGCATACACTTGTTAAAGGGGTTCTTCAGTCAGATGTGTGAAAATTAAAACTCAACAGCTACAACAACTGTGGCTAACTTTTAACCTCACCTGTCCTCGCTTGCTTCTTCACCGGTTTTTGGTCTCGGGCTCCATCATATTAGCTGTGGGCAGCCGACTGTGAGGTTAATATACTGGCCTCGGGGAGCAGAGTTGTGTTTTTTAAATGGTCTCGCCTTTAGCTAAACTGAAGCAGTCATCCCCACAAAAAGCCTATGGGGGACCTCCTGCCTACCCAACAGAGTATATAACAGGGAATGGAAGCATGCCAGGTGACATTGTGCAACAGGGAAAGCCAAGCTTAAACAGCAACAATTCTGGCCAGGACACCACAGGGGTGACTCCATTTTAGAGTCTCATTGATCACCATTCGACTGATTACTGATCCTAGTGTCAGAGGGACAAAAATAAAAGATAGGAGAGGAATCACAGATAGCAATAAAAGCCCGACAAATGTTCTAACCCTGCTTCACTATATAGAACTGAAAGCAAAAGTCTGGCTGATGTTTGGCTTTAATAACAAAAATGTAAGCAATGTCACTTCCCTGGACTTATTTAATTTGCAGTGGGTGATGAAACATTGAGTCGACATCATTATAAATTAATGAAAAAAAACTACTTCAATATTGATTAGATGGTCAGCCAATTAGTTGACCTGCATACAAAAAAAAAGCATGATTTGTTTACATGTCCGTATATACATTGCAGCACACAGACAGCTCAGTACACTGTCCATACATGTCAATAAGTGCCTGAGAATGTGTGAGGAGCAATGCCTCATGGGACATGTAGTGCTGATCAAGGAGGCTGAAGTGATTCAGTGATTCTAAAGAGGCAGATTTTTTTTATTTTTAAAGTATTCAATGCATTAGGGTACCTTCTGCGACCAGCTGTCCCCAGCCCCCTCCCCCCTATACTTACCTGATCCTGTAATGTGCATGAGCTCTCTTCCTCCTCACAGGACTTGCAGCAGTAGGAGCCTTTGCTGTCAATCACAGCAACATGAGTAAGTGGGGGGGACACTCTGAAGGCAGAAAGAGCCAGTAGTGCTGGCGAGAATCCCAAAAGAGGAGAAGTGGGGCTGCTCGGTCCTGTTGTTCTTTAAAAAACATTAAAACATCACTTTAAGGCCTCTGTGCAGGGAAGATCAGCATCAGAACCAGGAGAAGCTGGAGGCTGATAGACTGGAGGCAAGTTAAGGCACTAAAAATTTAAAATTCTACCAGTATTGTACATTTTATTTAAAATGATTACATCATTGCAAAACAAATCTCAGCCATTAATACTACTGAGATATATAAAGATTAATATAACCCCCCCCCCCCTTGTGTAGCTACATATGTCTGGCTCCTAGTTAAAATACCCTATATTTACTACTTCGGAGTATGTTGATTACAGTGCCTTGAATAAGTATTCATAACCCTTGAAATTTTCCACATTTTGTCAACCAAAAACAAAAAAAAGTATTTTATTGGGATTTTATGCGATAAGCCAACACAAAGTGGTACATAATTGTGTAGTGGAAGGAAAATGATAAAAGGCTTTCAACATTTTTTCACAAATAAATATCTGAAAAGTGTGGTGGTCATTTGTATTCAGTCCCCGAGTCAATTTTTTGTAGAAACCTTTTGCTGCAATTACAGCTGCAAGTCTTTTTGGGATGTCTCTACCAGCTTTGCACATCAAGAGAGTGAGAATTTTGCCCATCCTTCTTGGATTGGATGGAGAGTTTCTGTGAACAGCAATTTTCAAGCCTTGCACAGATTTTCAATTGGATTTAGGTCTGGACTTTGACTGGGCTATTCTAACACATGAATATGCTTTGATCTAAACCATTCCATTGTAGCTCTGGCTGTATGTTTAGGGTCATTGTCCTGCTGGAAGATGAACCTCCTCCCCAGTCTCAAGTCTTTTGCAGACTAACAGGTTTTCTTCTAAGATTGCCCTGTATTTGGCTCCATCCATCTTCCCATCAACTCTGACCAGCTTCCTTGTCCCTGCTGAAGAAAAGCATCCCCACAACACGATGCTGCCACCACCATGTTTTACAGTGGAGATGGTGTGTTCAGGTTGGTGTGCAGTGTTAGTTTTCCACCACACATAGCATTTTGCTTTTAGGCCAAAAAGTTCAGTTTCGGTAACATCTGACCAGAGCACCCTTTTCCATGTTTGCTGTGTCCCCCACATGTCTTCTCATAAACTGCAAATGGGACTTCTTATGGCTTTCTTTCAACAATTATTTTCTTTTTGCCACTCTTCCATAAAGGCCAGATTTGTGGAGTGCACAACTAATAGTTGTCCTGTGGACAGATTCTCCCACCTGAGCTGTGGATCTCTGCAGCCCCTCTAGATTTACCATGGGCTTCTTGGCTGTTTCTCTGATTACTGTGATCCTTGTCCAGCCTGTACGTTTAGGTAGATGGCCATGTCTTGGTAGGTTTGCAGTTGTGCCATACTCTTTCCATTTTCAGATGATGGATGAACAGTGCTCCGTGATATGTTCAAAGCTGGGGATATTTTTTTTTTATAACCCAACTCTGCTTTAAAGCTCTCCACAACTTTATCACTGACCTGTCTGGTGCGTTCCTTGGCCTTCATGAGGCGGTTTGTTCTTGAATGTTCTCTAAACAAACCTCTGAGGGCTTCACAGAACATCTGTATTTATACTAAGATTACATTATACACTGGTGGACTATTTACTAATTAGGCGACTTCTGAAGGCAATTGGTTCCACTAGATTTTAGTTAGGAGTATCAAAGTAAAGGGGGCTGAATACAAATGCACACCACACATTTCAGATATTTGTAAAAAAAAATTTGAAAACCATTTATCATTTTCCTTCCACTTCACAATTATGTCCCACTTTGTGTTGGTCTATTACATAAAATATCAATAAAATACATTTACGTTTTTCGTTGTAACATGACAATGTGGAAAATTTCAAGGGGTATGAATATTTTTTCAAAGCACTGTACATATATATGTGTATTTGTTTTTGTACTATAAAAGGCTATTTTGGGGTTTTTTACCTCATCAGAACAGATGATACAAAAAGCATGCTGCTACTATGGGTCTTAGTGACAGCAGACGCAGGTAGCTTGTATCAACCTACCTGCCTATGACACGAGAGTCTGTCAATAATATTACAGTCCTTTCTGAAAATATGCAAAACAGCATGTAGGGTTTTTTTTTTTGTTTGTTTGTTTTTTGTTTTTTTTAAGAAAAATGTTGATTTCTGAGTCTGATCTGTACCAGATGCAAGCTCTAAAATAAATAAATAAATATTATATATCTTATGTTATTCTCAGAGTGGATTAGATATTTTGTTCCCTAACCATACAGCTGGTATTTACATAACACACACACACACACATATATATATAGATATATATATAAATAATAGATAATGGATTGCGCGAAGATGAAGCTACTTTGAATGTGATCTTATCCCTGGCCTATAACAAAGATATTTCTCCAGGATTCTTAATTATCAGTTTAGTGAAAATGTATCTGTGAACTTGGAAAATCATAATGAAAGTTTCAGTTCAAGCTTCATAACAAAAAGGAACAAGTTTCCTTGAACGGATAATACCACAGTTTTATAATGAGGAGGAACATGAACTTCGAGTTAAAAGAGGAGGAGGGAGAAAGCAGGAAATGTTGAGAAGCATGTGAGACAGGGCTGGACTAAGAACTGTGATTCATGCTTCACTCAGCTCACAAAATGAACACGGGAAAACTTAGAACTCGGCCCAGCACCAAGTCATACCAGCCATGCGGTAGACAAAAAAAGAATAGGCACATGGAGCAAACAGCACATTACACGAGACTGCAACGAAAACAGAAAACATTACTAACAAATACTGTACTTTTAGATGGGAATCCGGATCATATAATGTCTGCAAACCATAATAAAGCACAGAAGTCTTTTCCCTAAGGCCCCTTGCACACGGGGTGGACTCTGCCAGGAGTATCCGCCTGCTCAGGTGGGGATCTGTCTGCTGATCCCTGCTCAGCAAATAAAAGACAGGTCAGTGTCTGCAGAGCCAACACAGACACAGCTTTTGTTCTCTATGAAGCAGTCAGATGTAAACAGACCGCCTGTCAGTTTACATCCGACTGTCATTTAATCCACTAGACGGATTGGGAATGGATCCCCATCCACCTGTTTCTAGCAGATTAGATCAGATGCAGGCGGGTGTAAACAGACATGTCTGTTGACATTCACCTCCCCATTGAGAAAAATGGGTGGTCCGATAGAGTCCGCCTAAAAGACAGACAAGCGGACCTCATTGGCCCGCCTGTGTAAAAGGGGCATAAAAATAACCTTTAGGCAATGCATGTTTTAATGTGTTTTATCATGCACTGCAATTGGTATCTATAGTCCCTATAACAAACTATTGCCTCAAAATAGGAACACATCCACATATTTCACAGATATAAACTAGCATTGTTTAACACAAAGGCCAAGCTGTGCAGGTGTGTTGATGTGTTAAAATGCATAGGTTAGAACTCATAGTTGTGAATAGGATTTAATGCATATTAATAAATGAAAACTATTATGTACACTTAAAGTGAACAAAAATTATTTTTTTTTGTACAGCCAGCTGGCTGATCAAATGGATTCCTCCATCCACACAAGTAAGGTGGATAGAGAAATGCTTCCTGCTGTGCCTTTGTATTCTAACAGCAGGATCGAGAAACTTTTTCCAACAATCCTGTTCGACAGAAGGGGACACACATACATGGATCAAAATTCAGCCGGTCCCTTCTGAACCTGACATCGATTCACCTACAGCAAGGTAGACTACAATGCATCTATAACTGACAGATGCAGGAAACACAAGCTGTGACTAAAATGTACAACCCCTTACTATACCAAAGCTGCATGTGTGGGGAAACTGATGTGAACTGAGACATCAGAAGCAGCTCCATGTTCATTTTAAATCAGAACTCCATGTTTTTTTTTTTTTACAATGCAGTGGAGCTATGCCCCCACTTCATGGATCAGCTGCTCATTTTTTTCTATGAGTGAGGACTAAGCTCATACTCGCCTGTCCTGCCAATCCTAAGGAAAACTGTGCTCCCCCACGGTCAAACGGTGGACTGCTCCTATTTGAGGAGCTGCAGACATCAGGAACAGTCCATTTACAAAACCGCTGGACCAATGGGGGGGCAAGTGCTGAAAGGACCGGTCTTGTACAGTAGGTGTCCTCTCTCCTAGAACAAGCATTCCAAGTTCTCACTTTTCCCACCTGTACAAATCACTGGGGTAATGCATACAATACTATTACTCACGCATGTGAACATCATAGTACCCTCATAATCCACTTCCATCAGCTGTTTCAAACACAATACTTTACCAAACATAGCCTGAAAAAGCCTAATCAGAGTAAGAAGCACTTGTCAATATGTAAATTTGAACTTCTTGCTAAAAATTAGTGGTTATCCTTTGTTCTCTATCCCTTACAATGCTCCTTTCGCTGCAGATGTATACAGACAGCATACAATTAGCATTACCACAGGAAAGATGGAGGTGTCTTAGATAAGCTGTGACTGACTAGTCAGGCTTTACTTTCTCTATGATGAGAGAGGCAATATGGCAGCAAGCAACAGGGAGAAAGAACAGGATCTTGGGAAACCAACTAGCTCTTTTTTTGTTCACCGATTATGAACTGGTGGGTTATTTATGAAATGAGGAGCTTATATTTGGCAGTGGTTTCTGTAAACATTGCCAAAGAAAGGTGTTGCTGGAATCGGGAGACCCATTGTGTATCACAACGATTGGTACATTGACGTCCTTTTCCACATGTATATGGAAACAAGGTTTTACCTCCATCAATTATATAATCTTGTCATTCATACAAGCATTTGACAGAGGGGTTGATTTACTAAAACTGGAGAGTGCAAAATCTGGTGCAGCTCTGCATGGTAGCCAAGACACAGCAACATTACACCTATGAGGCATTAGCAATCCTGTGACTGGAGGAAACCTGCCAGCAAAGCTTGGCAGCTAACTGGAAAGGGAGATTCTTCAGCATCACCACCAGCAAGAGGGTGACAAACACACAGGCAAGGAGTCTATTAAATCAAACAGAAACACACAGAAAAACAACCACAGTGCTCAAAAGTGTGTACTATCCACCACCATAGACCTCAGTGGACAAATGCTCACCTCCTTCGATGGACCTTAAGTTTATAAAAAATATCTGATATGCAGGGTCCCTTTATACAGTCAGGATGAGCTATAATGGAGGATTCAATCTCTCCTGTCTCAAAACATCCATCCAGCCAGGAAATGTTTAACATTACAACTCAAAAAGAGAAATAAGAGCATAGTGCTTTCCGGGTTTCTCAAAACCGCAAACAATTTTTTAAATCCTACTCACATTAAAAAAAAAAAAAATTTAACTCATTCTTCAATGAACTGTAAAGCAGGCCATAGATGGATCAAATCAATTAAATCCATGTATGGGCAGGCAGGTTGAATGCAATAACACTGCAGAAGGGATTTCCACATCAACGCTGACTGTGTTGATGGGGGAATCTAGCAATTTTTCTATCTGCATCCGATGATTGCAGGAAAGAAAAATCAAATCATCTACGGCTTGCTTAAGAAGAAGAGACACCTGCACAGCTCACCAGTCCAATTGACAGCTTATAATCGCATCATGAAAGCGGATCTACTGCAAGAACATTCTCTCTCCTCTACAAAACTACCAAGGCTCAGTGCTCCACACTACACATTACATCACCAACTTCATCAGTTCACTGAAAACTACAAGCCAATAGCCGCTAAAGTTGTCAGGACTTGCAGTTCATCCATTCACGGAAGTTCATGAATGAATGATGCGGCTGTGTGGGCATTTCTTTTGGATGGCTTCCACACTGATCATCATTGAAGGCTGTTTATTAAATCAATCTATTGACTTCATCACCACGGATTACTTCCCCTTTTGCCAAAGAAAACAAAAAAATAAAATGAAACACTTGTTTTACCGATTTGCATATTTATTTTCTTTGTTACTACAGCAGATTACTTGGCACATCATCATAGAAGATTGAATCAATACTTTATTTTGAAAAAAATAAACACCCACCAATTTCATGGATTTATACAAAGTTTTGTTAGTTCATTTGTTTTCACTGCTAATGATTTGACACATGTTAATTTACAGTGCAGTACAGTTATTTTAGGTAATTTATTAGGACTTTGGGTACTGCAACTTTTTATTGGTTATTAATAGTGGTGAGCACAAGATCTATTGGATATAATAAAAACACACAGGTCAGCAGCATCTTTGAACTTTAAAAGGCTGCTTTCACAAGGGTGATCTGATCAGGTCTGCCTGTCTGTTTTTCAGGCAGACTTGGTCAGATGGTCCATATATCCCTATGGACCGGCAGGTTTAAACAGACTTGTGTCCATTTACACCTGCCTACCTACAATAAAATCAGATCAGTCAGGTATAAATGGACAGTTGGTCCGTTTACACCTGGCCACCCATAAAACAGAGTAGTACATGTACACTCTGCATAAACTGAGTGGACACAGACCTGCCATCTATCCACCCCATGTGAAAGGGGCCTAACAATCCTATGCCATACTCCTTATCCTTCAAAAAGGAACCTCCTATGTTAGAGTGACAATTTTCTGGTCACTATGGTTGAAAAAAAAAAAAAAGTCAATTTGACCCCACCAATGATTAGAAAATTGAATGAATGTTCTTAAATTTTTAAATAAAATGGTATTAGTGTATGGCCAACTTGGGTCTTTTAAGCATCACACATTCCCAGAAGTGCTTGATGCCAGTGTTCCCCGCTGCATGCTGTGTTTTTTTTTCCTCCCACCCCAACATCACTACAGGAAACAGCACTGAACTAGGAACTGAGAGGATAGATACACACTCCCAGATGTGTTCAAAGCTGGAGGGAAATACAGAGAAGACCCAGGCTGCCAGACAGGAGAGTTATACTATCTCTTCTGTTAGAGAGTGCCATTTTCATTTGTTTAGGGCCCTGACAAGGTCTTTAAAAAATAAATAAATATAAATAAATATATATATATATATATATATACACACATACATACACATACACACACACACATATACATACATATATATATATATATATATATATATATATATATATATATATATATATATATATATACACACACACACACACATACACACACTATACTATAACTACATGATCATTCTTGGTGTAAGAGCAAATATTCCACCACCATGGCATCCCTTCACATATTCGTCACTCTTTCCCAGTATATACTGTATAAAGAACCAAAGATAAAACCCTTTCCTATAACTTTGTCTTAAAGTGATTCTAAAGGCTCAAGGTTTTTTTACCTTCATATAATCTATGCATGAAGGTTAAAAGCCTTCTCTTTGCAGCATCCCCCCCAGCCCCCCCTAATACTCACCTAAGCCCCCTCTCGATCCAGCGATGTGCACTGGAGTCTCGGCTATCCCGGGACTCCCTCTCCTTATTGGCTTTGAATCAAGCAGAAGCCATTGGCTCCCACTGCTGTCAATCACAACCAGTGAGCCAATGAGGAGAAATGGGGAGGGGGCCAAGCCACGGCTCCATGTGTAAATGGATACAAGGATCAGCGGGTGCCCCCATAGCAAGCTGCTTTCTGTGGGGGCACCCAACAGGAGGAAGGGGCCAGCGGGGGGACCCAAGAAGAAGAGGATTTGGGCTGCTCTGTGTAAAACTACTGCACAAAGCAGGCAAGTATAAACATGTTTATTAATTAAAAAAGAAAGAAAAAGGCCTTTAGAATCACTTTAAGCATATCCCATCTAATGCAGGGTGGCATAAATCCACCTGACAGTCAACAAGGACGTCTCACTGGCTCTAGCAGTCCTACTCCGAGCCAGTTTTCAGCTTAGAACCCCCCTGTGATGTCACTAGATCCATGATGATTTGGTCTTAAAAATGAACCAACTTGCCACAAGTTCGCTGTCCACCAACTCCTCCTCATGGATTAAAAATGTGAAATTGTTACTTTTACTAAATTACGGTATATATGGGTGCTTTTGGGGTGGGGGTTTGGGAGCAGCAGTGTACTGCTCTGTCTCCCCCGTGTCCTCACCTCCCCAAGGTTTCCAGTCATTCAGAAATATATGGCCAAGGTCATAAAAACTTGAGACATTAAACGCCGCTTTTAACAACATTGCTGCCATTGCATACTGCCTGACAGCAATATTTTTTCTACATGTACTGAGCTACGCATGCATGCAAGTCAAGTCCAAGTCATCCCTAGTCAGCCATTCCAGATGGCTGAAGACACCGAACTTGGAAGGAGGCCCGGTGAAAATGTCCGCTGCAGAGGTGTAGCAATAAGGACACAACATCTGCTGCTCCAGTGTTTGGGGGGGGGGGGGGGGGCGTCTCCCATAAGGTGCAAAAAGGCTCTGCAAACGTAAACAATATAGCAAAAACCCCTAGTTACTGGCAGCAGAAATTTTAATTCTGATTTAATTTGATTTCTGCTTTTACCATGCGGCCTATCCTACACCATTCCATCCTCAAGTACATTCATTTTTACCTGGTCCTAATTTTTTTTGGAAGATTTTTCCACTACTGCCATAAAGTAAAACTGTCACGGTTCCAACAGACTAAGATTTTGTTTTCTTTAGAACAGTTGTACAAAATTCCAACTAGGTGCACATTGGAGTACAATGTGAATTGAAAGTTTAATGTTATGCTTTTTTAATTTGAATATAGAGTTCGGACAATACTCAGAATTATAATAGAACTAGAATAGTTTGGAGAAACCCTACAGTAACCCCCCCCCCCCCTACTTTTTTTTTTTTTTTTTTACATTTTAGCTAGTGATATAAACGTTTTCACTCTTCTGTTTTTTTTCCCTGTCTGTGACACCAGTTGGGAGATTCACTCCCTGTCTCAGTGACACCTGCACAAAAAGTGGGAGGTCTGGTTGTCAGTGGAACATGAAGGCACATGCAGCAACAAAAAAACCATTGTATGGAGGTTTTAGGCCCCATTCACACCTGCACAATGGGCCGTTTGCGCTTACCCAACGGAGAAAGTAACACTCTTATGAGCAATTACATTCACATGTCCAAAAACAGCTGCAGGTGCTGTCAGTTGTGAGAGAGACGTCCCATTGCTTTCATTGGAGCTTCTCTCTTATAGCTAATCGCAGGGGACCCTGCCGAGTTACCCGCCGGTTATCGCCAATAGCCCCATTCACAAGTGTACTTAATGCTTCCTCACACTATTAATCTGTATTTTTCCTCATCTGTGTCACCATTACACAGATTTCTCAACACTTCCTGTTTGGACAAGAAGTGAGGGAGTAGCTCTTGAATAGGGACACAGATCATAGTAAAAACCTTGCAAAGAATAACTCCTTCCATGCTATCCAAAATAAAGGTTTTGGCTGGATTTGAACATTTAAAAAGAAGTAGGACTTTCTTTCTCCTTATTTATACTTACCAAGGTGGATGAAGCATCAATCTGATGCTGCATCTGTCCCCCCCCCCCCCCCCCCGGCTCTAAGAGTGAGAACTCAGCGATTACATGATCGCTGATAGATGAGTTCTCACAGCCGCTCTGAGCAGAGAGCAGGACTGTTGGTAACCCCAACAGACCCAAACCTCTGCATTGAAGCTGCCCCAGTAACGCCACATCCATTAACCTCAAACCTTGAGATATTCCACAGAACATTCAATGGCTTGACAAAATGTCATTCAAAAGTGCTTCAAAATTTTGCAGGCTTTTAACATTTGATTTTGGAGGGAATGGATTTTCCAGAAGGAAAACCACATTAACTGTTGGATATAACTACTTGCCCTTTGAAAGGTTTAACCCCCTTTTGTAACCAGACCTTTTTTTGCTATTAAGCATTGTGCTACTTGAATCACTACATAATTGATAGTTAAATATTCAAATAACATTTATATAATTTTTTCACACAGAGGTTTCTTTTGGTAGTATTTGATCACTATTGGGTTATTTTTTGCCACAAAATAAATAAATAAATAAAATGTATGGGGAAAAAACCCACTATATTTTCTACTTTGTTATAAAACATATCCAATAAAAATACAATTTCTTCATAAATTTAGGGCAACACATCATGTGAAAGTTGTCAGAAGTACAGCAAGAGACATGTAACAGAACTGCCAGTAGTAGGAGTACAGCAAGGCACAGGACTCACTGCCAGAAGTACAGCAGTCAGCAAGGGACATGTAAGCACTCCCGGGCGCAATGTTGGGGGAACGCAGCCCTCTCCGCCTCAAAGCTGACGTCACTTCCAATACCGGATACCGGAGTCCCTCGTTTGAGGTATTTATTAGGAGGCATGGCAAGTTTTTTGAATTTTAGCAAATTTCTTAAAAATTTAATTTTTTTTTTTTTTTAACTACATACTGTCACCAGCACAACACAGCATCATCATATGACTGGTGTGGAAGTGATCACAGATACTGAATGGTGACCTTTAAAAAATGAATACATTTATTCAGGGTTTTTTTGTTTACATTTTTCTTTAACATTCCCCCCCACCCCAACACATACTTTTGTCAACGTAATTCAGTGTCACTATAGTGGCACTGTACTACTTTGGGGGTGGGGGTTTATCAGGAATTTTTTTTTTTTTTTTTTATAATTGCTTGTTAGAGTGATCACTGTATAAGCAATAAAGCAATCATTTACACCATGTAATGGCATCCACTCATGATGCCTTTGTTTACTACTGCAATATTTAACACTTTGATTGCTGTTATAATGACAATCACTGATATAGCAAAGGTTTGAACAGTCATGACTACGTTAAATTCATAACAGCTGTGATTACAATTGTGTGTTGTGATGGTACAGGGTGCTGTGATTTGCCCGGGTACCATATGATAGCTGTGGGCCAATCACAGCATTACGATAAAGGATAAGTTCACCTTTGGGAACAGATTCACATTCCTATACCTGCAGCCGCGCCCGCTGCCACCCCTCCCTCTGACAGCTCATACGGGGGAAACTTTTCCCCATACTGTCAGATTTGAAAACAGTGTGGTCGTGCGAGGCTCCACCCACACGGCTGCATCACTCATTCACAGAGTTCTGTGAATGAGTGTCTACAAGTCCTGGCAGCTTAGCAGCTGTCGGCTTGTAGTTTTCAATGAACTACCATGGCGCTGTGGAGCATCGTGGTAGTTCACTAAAGCATCCTGTTAGAATATCTGCTTGCCCATACATCCCGTACGGCAAGCTGATATTCTGACAGGTCTGCAGGAGATCTACTGATCACTGGTGCAATGCTTTCCAGGCTCCTGCAGACAAAAACAATAAATGCACATTTTTTTACCTGCAAAAAAAAAATGTGCATTTATTATTTCTGTCAAAAAGGTGAACTTATGGCTTCATTCATAACAGTTATGCTTAAAGAATAACAGTTGTGTTGACATTGAAATCATGTGATTGCATAACGATCACTTGACTTCGCAGCCAAGCAATCCACTGTGTCTGGCAGACGCAACGTGCTTCGTACCCTTGGCTGGATGACGTACATGTACGTCATCCAGCCTTCCCATGCTGCCCTGCCTGCTGTAAATGTACTGTGGGCGGGCAGCAAATAGTAAAAATTACAACGGTCAAAAATTATACTAGAGTATGGCCAGTTTTACATTTTTGAACCAGATGGATTGTTAGAGCTTTACAGCAGTCATATCTGACCCTTAATTACCCACAACATGTAGCACTAAGCAAGGCCTAAACCAAATTAGACAGATCTCAAAGCCTAACCAAAGCATTCCAAAGGAACAGAAAATGTTAGTGTTGTGGAGGGGCACTGAAATGAAAATTCTTGGCCAAAAACCAAAAATTCAGGATGCATTTGGCCAAAAACGACTTTTTTTTTGTCAAAATAATTTTTATATAAATAATTGTATTATATTCAACTATGCAAATTAATATCATGAATTTAAATGAATATGAATTTATTTTCAGCCAATATAGGCTGCTTTCACACTGAGCAGTTTTTGCGTTAAAAAAAAAAAAAAAAAAGAAAAAGAAGAAATGCACAATATAAGCTCAAGAAAAATGCATCCCTTTAAATTCAATGTATGTCTTCACACTGATCCATTGTGCTTCCCTTGAGGGTCAGGGACTTTTTTGTTTAAAAACACAAAACGTTGCATTTTTTGGTTCAACAGATTTCAATGGAGATGCTGCAGAAAAAAAACATGTAGTGCATTTTTTACATATTTTTAATCTGCCCAACCACATATTTTTTATCTGCTCAGCAACAAGTAGGGTAAAAGAAAAAAAAAAATCCAAGAATCGCAAAACTCATCAAAAAACGAGCGTGCAAAGAACACAACATGCACTGCAAAATGTACAAAACGCAAACTGCATTGGTGTGAGCCAGGCATGAAATAAATTGAAAATGCATCAAAAACGCACACGTGTTGCATTTTGAAGCGTGTTTTTTTGTTTGTTTTTTTAAGTCACATGACCCATGAAAAACGCACCCTAAAACATGGGGAATGATGGAAAGGGGGGCTTCTGAGTTAATTTCACCAAGGTGGTTAGGTGTCTCATTCTAGGCTAAAGATTCTTATCAATAAACAACATTCATGTTTGAATGGGCTCAAATAGCACTGCACCAAAAGTAGTGCATGCAACTAACCGTATCGCATAGCACATGAGATCCAGTGCAGGCAAATGCAGTGCGTTTGTGACCAACAATTGGGGTGTCGTTAGGATAACATTGACATCTACAGCAGATCGCAACTGCGGTTTGAGGACATCGAGCGTGGGCTTCCCGCACTGCATTCTGCCGTGAACCGGCACCTAGCATGCAGACGGATTAGTGTCCTGCCAATGATGGGGAGTGCTTTATTGAAATTTCAAAGTGACATTAATTCACACCTGCAGTGTCCAGCATGAACATAAGGTAAACTCTAGAAAAATGAAGCATGTCAGAACAGAGTAGTGGTATAAACGGGGAACACAAAAAAGAACTATGTCCAGTGGTGGGTTTTGATCTAGTGTGGAAAAATGCCAGTCACCACCTTAGGGCTTAAAGCCCAACTAAATTGACTTAGAAAAAAAAAAAAAAAAAACACAAAACACCAAAAAGGTGTGTCAAGTCTTACAAATATTTCACTTTAGAAAGTAGCTACTGCCTGAATAGAAACGCCTGATCCCTGACAGTATGCTGCAGAGTAAGACACTTTTACAATGTGTAAAACAGCATTCAAACATGACAGTTTCAATATACCCCTCTCAAGTTCAGACTTATAGCTCTGAAATCAGCAAAACTCACTCTCTGCTGATTAACCGTTTCAATACCGGGCACTTTTACCCCCTTCCTGCCCAGGCCATTTTTCAGGTTTCAGCGCTCTCGCACTTTGAATGACAATTGCGCGGTCATACAACATTGTACCCAAACTAAAATTTTATCATTTTCTTCACACAACTAGAGCTTTCTTTTGGTGGCATTTAATCACCGCTGGGGTTTTTATTTTTTGCTAAATTAACAAAAAAAGGCCGAACATTTTTGAAAAAAACAAAAACACGTTTTTCTTTGTTTCTGTTATAAACGTTTGCAAATAAATAATTGCTCTTCATAAATTTAGGCCGAGATGTATTCTGCTACATGTCTTTGGTGAAAATAACCCAAATTAGGATGTATTTTTTAGTTTGTAGGAAAGTTATAGAGTTCACAAACTATGGTATAGATCTGAAAATTGATCAATCCTGAAGTACTGACAGCCAATCTAATTTCTTGAGGTCCAAGAATGTCAGAATAGTACAGATATCCCCCAAATGACCCCTTTTTGCAAAGTAGACAGTCCGACGTACTTCATAAGAGGCATGTCGAGTTTTTTGAAGTTGTATTTTTTTGTCAACTTTTCGGAAAATGAAAAAATGAAAATTATTTTCACTATTTTTTTTTTTTTACATACTGTCACCAGTGCAGTACAGCGTCATCACATAACTGGCATGGTGGTGATCAGGGACACTGACTGGTGACAGTATGAAAAAAAAAAATAAATAATAATAATTTTAATTTTTTTTATTACATTTTTTTTCTTTTTACGATTTTTTTCATATTTGACCTAAGTAGTACAATGTTACCATTGTACTACTTTGGGGAAGCGATCAGTTTTTTTTTTTTTTTTTACACAATTTGTTTATAGCAAAGAATTACTTTGCTATAAGCAAGCATTTACCTGAATGACATCGATTCATTCAGGGTTTTTTTTTTTTTGCGCTTAGCTGTGATTTGGCCACAGCTAATCACATGACACTGCTGGGCTGTGATTAGCCCAGCTTGTGCATGTGATCGCTGTGACCAATCACAGCTACACACACTAGTATACAATGGATGGCATGAATGAAGCCATCCATTGTATATAACTGTCATTTGACATGCTGTGATTGGTCACAGCAGGTCACATGGTATCGGCAACGGGGCCGGTACTCAGATCTGTCATCAGCCGTGCTCTGCAGGCGCGCAAACTGCACATGCCCGGGAGGACGCCATATGGCGTCCACCCGGAACGCTAATGGATTTTGCACGCCGCCATTCAGCCATTGGCCGGGCGGCTAATGGTTAAAGAGCTCTAGTTTTGATGCAGCAATGGCCTCTTCAGGCCTCTGATAAGAGGCTACATCTATGGAGAGAAAGCATCCTCTTGTACAGCTGAGATGGGAACAGGATTCTGTACACAGGCTGTGGCTACTTTCAAAAGGGAAATTAACTGTAACTGCTCCTTCAATTAGAGGGAGAGGGCTGAATACTAACAGAATTCGGTGCATTTCTGCACGTGATATTCAGGTATAGCTGTGGCAGACAAATCAATGACCGACTGACAGAAGCCAAAGCTGTATGCATATCTCACACTCCACATTTGCTTCTGATTAGTTACCAGGTTGCTTCGGAATACGCAGCAAAAAAGCACTTCAGACACAAACACGGTAATGTAAGCAAATCCATTCAGATTAATACATTAGTGTGCGTTTTACAAGGCATTACCACAATACATGGTCACGTGCATACCACCATGGTGCCATTCATTTTAACTGGTACCTCGACACCAAATCAGAAAAAAAATAGCTCATGTCTGATTTTAGAAACATTGTACTCCATTGGCAATTTAACAGCAGCACAGACATTTAAATGGATCCTAAAAACCTGCAATCATATCGGTTTGCCCTTAGAGTATAACTAAAGGCAAAAAAATTATTTAGATTTGGGTAGAGTGGAGAGGGGTTTTTTACAGGGCGACGGAACCGGAAGGGACATCGCTCCGGTTCTCAAAGGGCATAGAGATGAGTGGAGACCATCTTTCCTTCACCAATCTCTATGCCCAGCGCCGGGATCATTCAGAGGTTTCTCAGGTAAGACTGAGAACTACCGAGTTGCGGCCGGTGATGGCTGCGGCGGGAGGGTTATTTTCGGCACCTGTATCTGTGCTTTTTTTTCTCATATCAGCCAATGGCCCAGAGGCCAAACCATTTCGGCCACCGAAACTGCGGTGCACCCCTAGCTATAACTGTCTGTGTTCCCACTGATGAGGTACACTACAGTGGGGAAAATACTTATTTGATCTCCTGCAGATTTTGTAAATTTGCCCACTTACAAAGAAATGAAGGGTCTATAATTTGTATCATAGGTGTATTTTAAAATGATAGAGACAGAAAATCAATCAAAAATCCAAAAAAAAAAAAAAAAAAAAAAAAAAAAACACGATACAAATGTTATAAATGGAGTTGCAGCTCAGTGAGTAAAATAAGTATTTGATCCCCAAGCAAAACATGACTTTGTGCTTGCCAACAAGGATTTGTCCAAGTACTGAGGTAAGACGTTTCTTGTAGACCGTTACCAGGTTTGCACACATCTCAGGAGGGATTTTGGTCCACTCTTATATACAGATCTTCTCTAAAATCAGTAAGATTTCGTGGCTGTCATTTGGCAACTCGAAGTTTCAGCTCCCTCAGTAAATTTTCTATAGGACTAAGGTCTGGAGACTGGCTAGGCCACTCCATGACCATAATGTGCTTCTTCTTGAGCCACTCCTTTGTTGCCTTGGCAGTATGCGTTGGGTCATTGTCATACTGGAAGACCCATCCACGACCCATCTTCAGGATTCTGGACAAAGGTTCTCATCCAAGATTTTACAATACATGGCCCCGTCCATTGGCTCCTCAATGCGGCAAAGTCAGCCTGTACCTTTAGCAGAGAAACAGCCAAAAAGCATAATGTTGGAAACTTCGTGCTTGACTGTAGGGATGGTGTTCTTAGGGTCATAGTCAGCAATTTTATTCATCCAAACATGGCAAGTTGCGTTAATGCCAAAAGAGCTTAATTTTGGTCTCATCTGACCACAGCACTTTCTCCCAATCCTTCTCTGAATCATTTAGATGTTCATTTGAAAACTTCAGACGGGCCTGTGCATGTGCCTTCTTGAGGATGCGAACCTTGCAGGCCCTGCAGGATTTCAATCCATGGTGGCATATTGTGTTACCATTGGTTTGTTTGGCGACTGTGGTCTCAACTGCCCTGAGCTCATACACAGGCTTCTCCCGTGTAGTTCAGTTGTCTCCTTTTCACCAAGCTTCTTGGTCTTGCATTCCATTACAGCCTTGTGCAGCTCTACAATCTTGTCCCTGATGTCCTTTGACAGCTCTTTGGTCTTGCCCATGGTGATGGTGAGGTTTGAATGGAAGCAAGATAAGGAGTTGTTGTTAGGAGCACCTTCTTAAAATGATAGGACTAATCTGTGTACCACATGAGAGCATAGCCAGTCTGTGGGAACCAGAAATATTGCTGGTTGGTAGAGGATAAATTACTTATTTTAGTCCCTGAAATGAAACTCAATTTATAACATTTTTATCATGTTTTTTCCTGGATTTTTGGTTGATTAAAAATACACCTATGATAAAAATGATAGACCCTTCATTTCTTTGTAAGTCGGAAAACTTACAAAATCTGCAGGGAATCAAATAATTTTTTTCCTTGCTGTATCACAAACTGTCTTGATCACCAGTGTCACCACCGATGAAAGTGAGGGTATATCCAAAAGATTGAGTTTCCACCAGAACAAGAACAGAGGGTAAAACCCTTGTAGGGGGACACTTGTTCCCATGACAGCTGTCTAAAGTTAAATTTACACTCATGGCAGACCTTGCCACTTCTCTGAAAAGTGATCCATGGTGAAACGTTGTAAAGCCCGCACCACTGTACTGCAACAGCTTGCACTGCCTGTTCAACTGGACAGGGAGTATAATCCCATCTGGCCACCTTTGCAACAAAGCACTAAACAATATCTTTATTCAAATTCACATGCAGCCACCACCTAATGGCCCTGTAATCTATTTTTCATGGAACTGTTTAAGGCTAGTAGTACACACGATCAGAAAATCTTACAAAAAAATACTGCTTTTGAAGCGACCATACGACAATCTGATCGTTAGTACACAGCTATCGTTATTAGAATGGACAAGCACAAACATTTGTCGTACAATACCAGATCATATTTTTGGTTAATCATTTCAGTTTTCATCCAAAAATACAATACAAATAGATTACAACACGTGAGAGTACTTCCGTATTTTTATGTCGTCCAACAAGAATTTTCGTAACCTTTGCATTATTGATATAAGACTAGCATGCAAAGGGAAAAAAAAAAAAAAAAAAAAAAAACACACCACACAACACACAATTATTCGTCCAATATTCTCATAGTGCATATGGGGCTTTAGCCCTGGTTCACATATATGCATTCTGAACCGCATCCAACTGGCATGATGTGAACCAAAAGGCTTTTCTAAAGATCCAGTTCCCATATGTGCAGGCCGGCTGCAGTGCGATTTCAAATAGTCTGGTGCGATTTTCATACTGGTTCAGGTGTGATTTCCAATGTCATACACTTTAACAATCTGCACCTGAATTGCACCTAAACCACTGAACAAAGTCACAACAGACAGAGCTTAAAAATCGCACTGCAAACCGGCCCTACACATGTGATCCTGGACTTACTGTGATTTTCTGCTGCTTTGTAACATTCTCAGTGAGCTCCTGAACCTCTCCTTTTCCCTAATCATTTCAGTTTGTTTGGAACGGCCAGCACATTAGTTCTGGCCTTGTGCACTGTCCTATGATTACAACACATTCCATAGTCCCTAGCTCCTATGTACCTCTCAGGAGGAAGCAAGAAAAGTTAACTATATTATTATATACAGGGAGACTATAGAGAACGAAAGTAGCCAACAAACAGGAAGTCATAGCACAGCAAGAGGGTACTTTGAATTAAGAACACGTGCTTGAATCAAGATTTTTTTTTTTTATTTAATCACTAGCCTACAGGGCACTTATACCCCCTTCCTGCCCAGGCCAATTTCCAGCTTTCAGCGCTGTTGCACTTTGAATGACAATTGCAAGGTCATGCAACACTGTACCCATATGAAATTTGTATCATTTTTTTTGTGACATACAGAGCTTTATTTTGGTGGTATTTAATCACATCTGGGTTTTTATTTTTTTCTTAAACCAAAAACCACTGAAAAGTTTGAAAAAATAATTTTTTTTCTTTGTTTTTGTTATAAAATTGTAGTGATTTTTCTCCTTCACTGATCTGTGCTAATGAGGCTGCAGTGATAGGCTGCACTGGTAGGTGGCACTGATGGGCATTGACAGGCATCACTGATGGGCACTGAAAGGCAGCACTAACTGGCACTGAAAGCCAGCTCAGATGGGCACTGATATGTGGCACTGATGGGCACTGGCAGGTGGCATGGATGAGCACTGATGGACACTGACAGGTGGCGCTGCTGGGGCTACACAGATCATCAGGGCACACGGATCATCAGTGCTCTGATGATCTGTGTATATGTTCCCTCCGAGGAATGCCGATTACCGGTTCTCCTCTCTTCACGAGCTGTCAGCCTGACAGCTCGTGAGGAGAGAAATGCCGTTAACCGGCATTTTGCTGTTTACATGTGATCAGCTGTGATTGCACACAGCTGATCCCATGACCGAGCTGACATCTTCGGCTCTTTCCGTGGATCGGTGATCCGCTGTGTCCAAGGGACACAGCATACCGTGATCGCTGTGCGCTCCGGGAGCCGCGCATGCACGGTTAGAATAGGAGGACGTCATATGACATCCTCCCAGAACGAGAGAACCACCTTGCGTCCGTCATATTACTATATGGCGGGCGGGAGGCAGTTAAACCAGAGTAAGAAGTGTCACTTAAGGGGATACTGTTGAGGGGGCAGTTAAACTGTGGCTCAAAACAACTCCCTTCCCCAAACCAAAAATGTAAAATGAGCCCTAAATTGAATTCCAGGTATGATCATTTTTTTACACTGAACCAATGTCCAGTTTGAACCAATGCAAGTATGTATGTGTCACACGACTGGGATCCCCATGGAAGCTAGAAATCACGGTTGTAGACACTGCCACTACAAAAATTGTTGCTACCTTATGGGTTCCATGCCAAGCAGATGCCCTTCCTCATTGTGAACACAGGACGTTGCCTGCTTGGCATGGGCATCATTCTGGAAACACTTTGCATTTTTGTAATGAATGCAAAGTGTACTCTGATTAGATGAGAAGATTATAATGTCACCCACCTCTCACCCAATTAAAGAATGTTTTACATTGATTGAGAAAATGGAAACTGTTCCTTTAACTGCGGCTGTGAGGAGCAAACACCCTCCTGTGTTCACGGTGAGGAAAGGCAGCTGCTCAGAACAGGACCCAGAAGCTATCGGCAATCACTGCAGCAGCCATGGGTGCAGGCTACAGTAATTTCAAGCTTCCATGCTAACCACACAAGTATGGAACATGCATAATTACATTAGTCCAAGCTGGATCAATGTACGATGTTACAAAAAAAAAAAAAAACCTGTAATACCTAAAACTTCAGCTTGATAGCCTTCTAACTTTATAAAATGCCATCAGTACAACCAAGACCTATTCAATGTGTTGTGATATAATATTTAACCAACAAGTTAATAGAATAAAGTAGCATTCACAAAACCAGTTAATAAAAAGGCAGAAGTCAAAAGATATTTTAAAAAGCCAAGTAAGGTATGTATCTATGGCCAGCAAGATATATTATTCCCAAAAAGTAAACAGTTGAAATTTTTAAGTGTGCTGATTAGCAACAGGGTCTACGCTTATGCAATTTAATCTCTACTAGAAAGTTTTCCATGCATTCTCATTCCATTACTGAAATCACCAGCAATTAATCAATAAGAGTAGAATAGTGATGACTACTAAACACATGGATCAAATGGCTCCGTAGGTATAAGCTACACAAGTTGTATTAAGTAATGACCAATCGCGCACAATCAAGCACTACCATTCGTTACTACACACTGCTTGTGTGGCTAACCCTATAGGGAGCCATTTCCTCCATCTGCTTAGTAATCAATGTCTACTCTGAGCAATTAAACTCCAGCAATCCTAGTAGCATGTCTAACCCACAAAAGAAACAAAAAAAAAAAAAACCAAAGCCTTAGTGTGCTACAAAAAGCAAGGATAGAAAAAGGTTAGAGTATACAAACAAGATTTTTAAGAAACCTAAAGAAATGCTTACAACCTTGCTACCCAAGATGAGGCTATGTTCACACAGGCAATCATGAAAGAACAGCTATCCCTGCTGCAAGAATCATCAGTTTACTGAGACTGGAATCACAGGTCTATGCAGACAGCTAAGGCTGGGAAGTCTGTACAAATGAATGACAGGTCTTCACTGTCTGCACATGGAGCAGTTGCTAGCGGATAGGTTTAGCAGGTAATCTTTCTGTGTCCAGGGCTGATCTGGGCCTAGCCACAGGTATCACTCCATGTGCAATTACATGCAGATAGCCACAAGCACTTGTCATTCCTTTGAACAGACTTCCTGGCTGCAGCTACTCACATAGACCTGTTTTTCCTGCTAAAGAAAACTGCTGATTCTTGCTGCAGAAATCCACTGTTCCTTCACAACCGCCCATGTGAAAGTAGCCTAAAGATAAAAATGAAAGTAAGTGTACAGTATAATTCATAAGTTAACATAACAAATATACTGAATTTAAAATATATGACATTATCTCTGGATCTCTTGGCAATCTTTCAGAATGAAACCATTGTGTCAACAAACCCAAACACAATATACTTAGCTTTACGTACTTTGGCTATTCACACAGCTATGTTCACATATCATCAAGTGTAACTGCAACAAAAGTAAGTGCAAGCCAAACTAGAAAGATTTCAGTTACTGGTGGAGTTTGCTGGCCAGGGTAACCATTAGGTTAGATCTGTTGGGAAGTACAGTAGGTAAATCTTACTCCTACGGTTTCTAACACTGCTGACACCTGTCATGAAGTCTCATTCGCCCTACTGCAGTGCAGCAGGGTCAGTTTTAATGTTTGTGTTACATTCTCGGCAACGTAAAATACATGGTTAACTGAAAAGAGATAGTGACAGCCATGTAATTACTGCAGCAAGTTAATAGACTTGGAAACTCAAATCCTGAGTTACACCACCAGTATTGCCTGACAAATACAGGATAAGAATGTTGATGGTATTTAACCCGCCAGCATATATGCAGAGTGTAAGTATCAGCTTTAGGTTAGGAGAACCCATCTAAAATACAATACATTACACATGACCAATCAGAACAAGGTTCCAAAACTTGTGCTTGTATTTTAATTATTCATAAAGAAAAATGACAGAAATCATAACACTCAGAAGCCATTGAGTAAATTCTAGAAGGCAACTTGATACATACAATTCCAATATGAAGGAATTCTTCTAACTTTATAGGTTAACCAAAAGTTTTGATGTTTCAAAGCTCATGTTTCAGGACAAATCAAGCAATCAAAACAATATCATGAGAACAACAATATCATGACAACATCCAAGTTAAATTCCTACCACTAGAAAAGCACTTGAAGGAAAGTGAAAGTTGAATGCCAGAGTTTTAAAGACTTAGGCTCCATGCATATCTGAGCGTAGCGTTTTTGGCACGTTTTCATACAGCGTTTTTGAACTTTTTTCTATTAGCCAATAGAGAAAAATATCATCTGTTGCATCATTTGTTGCTAGGTCTTTCTTTTTTTTTTTTTAGTTTTTCCATCAGCCTTAGTTAGTATTAATAATTTTTTGTTTTTTGGGATAAGTATTTTATTATTTCCTTATTTATAGTATTTTACTTATTTTCTCATTAATTTTTTGTTAGGGTAATAATAAAATGAATAAATGTAAAATAAAAACACACAACTTAAAAAAAATCATAAATACTAGGTAAATATTAACCCCTAATATATATATATATATATATATATATATAAAATTATTATTAATAATAATAAATGAACACCTAAACCCGAACAAAAAAATAAATCAATGAATAAATGTAAAATAAATATACAAATAAAAATAATCATAAATACTTGTAATAGTAAATTAGTATATTAATAATTAACCCATACCCTTAACCCCAAAAGCTAAAAAAGTAATAAAATAAATTAATAATGTATTTTTTTGTTCAGGTGTTTATTATTATTAAGATTCTTATTATGAATAATTTATTTCATTTTTTTCAAGGTTAGGGGTTAATTATGTATTTAGGATTTTTCATGTGCATTTATATGTGCATTTATTTTTTCATATACTATTAATTTTTTTTTTTTTCTACATATTTTAAATTGAGCAGGGAAAAAAAAAAAGAAAATCACACAAAACGCACGCAAACGCTCCAATTGCGCGTTTCTATGGGAAAGAAACGCGCCAAAAATGTGCACATCTGCCCAAATGGAGCTACAAAAAGTAGCTCCAAAACATTTTTGAGCTTCGGGCGTCCTGCTTCAGGTGACTTGGAGTGGAGATGTAAACCATCTCCACAGAATAATATTGATTTTTTTTCCCCTGAGCGTTTTGGAGCTTTGAGATTCATGCTACAAAACGCTCAGGTGTGAATGCAGTCTTATGGTTATACTAAACTGCACACCTTGTGAAACAAGTACAGAATTGGTTGATCAGGCCCACTGAAGAAATTGGTTGCAGATTTCTAAAAGACGAACATTTGTATAAAAAAAAAAAAAAAACCAATCATTATCACAAGCTTTTGTTTTTTCTTAGCACGTTCATTTCTTTACGTTTATATTCCAATATCTCCATGAGTATGTGCTCTTCGATCCTTTGACAATAAACATCATCAAAGTCTAGAAACGGACTTACTTTTTTTTTTTTTTTTTTAACTTAAAATAGAACTTGGTAATTTTCTCTCTTTTTTTTTTTTAGACTAGCCAAAGATCCAAAAGGTACCTCTAATGCTGAATAGCCCATGCCCAGCTCACTGCACAAATGTTGATTCTGTTCATCCTGGATACTACACTGTTGTAACAGAGTTCTGGGTGTCATACAGTGAAAGTATGCAGCCATATACCTACCCCCCCAATACTTACCTGAGCCCGATTGCGATTCATGGATGTGCACAACATCCTAGGCTGTTCCAGGTCTCTGCCTCCTCATTGACTGGGACAGCAAGCAGGAGCCATTGGCCCCCCAATGCTGTCAATCACAGCCAGCCAATGAGGAGAGGGGGCAAGGCCGGGCCGCGGCTTGATGTGTGAATGGATACAAGGATCAGTCGCTGCCCCCATAGCAAGCTGCTTGCTACGAGGGTACCCAAAAGAAAGGAGCAGCCACGAGCAGCAGCAGGGGACCCAAGAAGAGGAGAATCCAGGCTTCTCTGTGCAAAACTGCACACAGCAGGCAAGTATAAACATATTTGTTATTTTACAGAAAAAAAAAAATTAAAACATTTAGTATTGCTTTAACCCTCATACATTCACAGATAGCAAGGCAGTTTGTAATTTGACATGGGCCCATTCACACGGTGTAATCCAGAGTGGATTGTCACCACAAGGGCACACAGAAAACAATTGTTTTCTAAGTGTCCTTTTTGCACCACAACTCTTGCGTGATGTTGCTGTGTAGTGTGGAAAAACGCAGACACAGCAGATGAATGAAACTTAACTAAAACAAAGGCACCATTCCCCAAAGCCAACACAGAAAGGACACTAACCTGTACCTTAAAACATGTGCCCTGTTCACACTCCAATGCTGCCTGCATGAGAGTTGCAGTGTGTTGCGGTAAATGCAGACATGCTGCATTTTTCAGCAATGCACAAGAACTCACCTGATGTCAATGTTGGTCATCGCACCACTGTGGTGAACAGATAAGAAAAAGTAATTTTCGAATTCCAATAAAGAAAATAAAAAAAAAAAAGATAAGAGCATCTTGAAATTGTAAAATTGCATGGCACCACCAATACACAGTGGACTCTAGACCGCACACTAAACCAGATAATTGTAGCATACATCTAGCGTAAACACAGCCTAAAAAAACATTATCCCATTCAGTTAAACGGTCCTGTTGGAAAATCAGGATCCAGAATTCGATCAGCACATACATCCAATGGCCCCAGCACTGATCTGTGAATTCAGAAAGGGGGGGGGGGGTCAGAATACAACAGAACGGCAGGAGAGATTCCCTGCATCTACATCATCTATGGATGCGGGGATCTATGCATACCAAGCTTTAGATCTGTACAGTAAACAGCATTAGGCTGGACATAGGACAATCATCATTAGAGGTAACTTACCCTTCTTAAAAAAAAAAAAAAAAAAAAATTCCTGTAGTCATTTAAAAAGCCTGACATACATTAAATCTCCTTGTTATTCCCCCTCCCTAGGTGATGAGATATATGATGTAGATTTTAATATGGGATGATCTAAGAGAGGAATACTTACCCTAAACCATGAATCACAGTCTTCCTCCTGGCTTGTTTCAGTTGTGACAATTCCTAAAAGCTGCTCTTCTTATCAGTCTTTTGGCTGGTCTTGTTTCTCCCGCTCTTGCAGTTGCTGTGTGCAATGCAAAATCAGTGGCTATCATGGGTCCTGTATTGTACATGACAACACAGGTGTGCCTATCGTGTGACTGTGGAGTAAAGCAAGTATTCCTCTGTATTAGATCATTCTGCATCAGCTGGGTGGGGTAATAATGTTAAGTATTTTATTTATTCCCAGACTTCAACATTAAAGTAGATGCAAACCATTTTCTAGTTTGCTAAAGCACTCTGCATCATAAACAATTATGTTTTTCCTCCAAACACTAAATTCCACTTTTTTTCAGGTATCCTGCAGATCACCGGCAGCCACTTCCTGTTCACATGCACCTGCTTTAGGCTGGCCATACATTATACAATGTTCCTGAGATTTATGCTTTACATTTACCAAGATCCACATAATATGAGGTCAAAGCTAAACAACACTTTCAATTGTATCTAATTAGGCAGGCCCTTGCACTACATAGTGGAAGGTAAATCTAAAGGAAACTGGGCAGAAATTTGTCAAAAAACTAAGAAAATTGTACAGTGTATGGCGAGCCTTACTGTTGGCTATACATCGTTATTCTGAAGCAGCTTGCCTGTGTGATATGTTTAACCACTTGCCCTCCAGAGGATTTACCCCCCTTCCTGACCAGGCCATTTTTTGTGTTATGGCGTGGCGTTACTTTAACTGACAATTGCGCGATCATGCAATGCTGCACCCAAATGAAATTTATAGGGGTTTTTTCCCCACGAATTGAGCTTTCGGTGGTATTTGATGGTCTTTTTTTTTTTTAAGCGCAAAAAATAAAAAAAAAAACCACAGGCGAACAATTTTGAGGAAAATAAGCAATATTTTTGGCTTTTTGCTATTAAACATGTCCAGTAAAAAAAAAAAAAAAAAAAAAATTCACATTTCGGCAAATTTAGGCCAAAATGTATTCTGCTACATGTCTTTGCTAAAACAAATCCCAGTACATGTAAATTAATTGGTTTATGTGAAAGTTATAGTGTTTACAAACGGCAATATATATACTAGGATTTTGTTTTTATTTACGAGTAATGGCAGCGATCAGCGACTTATAGCGGGACTGCGGCAGGCATTCTAACACTGGGGGGAACTGACTTGTTGTCACTGACACCAATACTGTGATCAGTGCTAAAAAAAAAAAAAAAAAAAAAAAAAAAAAAACACTGACACTGTACTAATGGCACTGGGCAAGAAGGGGCTAACGTAATGGGCAATCAAAGGGTTAACTGTGTGCTGTTTTACTATGTGCTGTGTCCTTCACTGTAAGCACATTGCTTTGCATGTCTGTGCACAGCAATGCAAAGCAGTGTGCACAAGCTGACAGGGAGGAAACTGTTTTGTTTACAAACAGTTCTCCCTGTCGAAGATGCTCAGCAATCACCAGGTGTCGGCGAGTAATCACTGGCCGGGACCCAGTGACTGACAGCTGCGGCCGTGAATGGCGGCATGGGTAGGGCACGCCTCCTATTAGAAAATGCAAAAGCGTATATATATACACGCAATTTTGCGCACCCGTGCTGCCCTGTAGCAGTATTTCTGCTATAGGGCAGTCGAGAAGCGGTTAAACACAGCCACTTATTTCAAGTAGGGGTACAGTGACAGGGTGACAACACAGCAGCACAAGACGAAGTGCCTAAACAAAGACCTTCAAGATACCATTAAATATTATTTTAATGAAAGTTGCAAATTAAAAATAAAATCCAAGCACCTTTTGAAATAAAGTATACCCAAGGTCAAAACTTTTTTCCATTTTGGAAAGAATAGGGAAGTATTAAAATCAGGGGCAGGTTTTTTTTTGCCACGTGTCTCATTAGGGAGATTTCCTTTTACTTCCTATCCTGCAGATAGCATATTGACAGGAAGTGAGAGGATCTCTTTCCAATGTGAAGGAAAGCCCTCTTTGTCACAAGAACAAGTGCACCCATTGGAAGACTTCCCATCTTTGTTCTGTCAGTAGCTCAACATTTTGGATTTACTTTCACTTTCAATTCTTGTGACATTGGTAATCAGAACAATAAAGTTAGCCATTCACAAAAGAATGTCTGCCAGTTCCTGATGAATCGGCCTAAATGTGATCCATGGGTGGCCCTGTCTGCACCCTCCTGTCCAACATCCTTTAAGGCTGGTGACACCAGGAATCACACAGAATGCGCTGTACGTTCCTGTGTGATTGATATGCAGTTCTGTGCAGTGGTAATTCAGCCCACTCATTTTAAATTGACTGAAACCGCACCACACCAAAAGCAGTGCGTGCACTACTTTACAAAACTCACTGTAACCACATCACATGGGAAGTACCGTGTGATCCGTTGTGGGCAAATGCACTTTGTGGCCTGTGATTGGAGCATCATTAACTTAGTATTGGCATCTGCTGCAAATCGTCACTGCAGTGCATTTTGAACGCAGTGCGGGAAATGTGCACGGAGCACAGAATTCCTGCAACGCATTCTGGTTGACAAGGACCTTAAAAAGATTGTAAACAAAATAAAAAAAATATATATATCATTATGGGAGTATCATACTTACCTGCTTTGTACACTGGTTTTCCACAGAGAGCAGATCTGATCCTTCTCTTCTCGGGTCCCCCGCTGGTGCTCCTGGCTCCATCCCCCTTCCAAATTCCCCATTAGGAGGCCACTTACAATGGGGGAACTCATAGGGGCTCACTCTCGAGCCAGCTCTATGTGTCCATAGACACACTGAGCTGGCTCGGCCCTGCCCCCATTACCTCCTAACTGGTAATGACTGACAGCAGGGGGAGTCAGTGGCTTCTTCTGCTGTAACTGAGCCAATGAGAAGAGAGCTGAGAGAGCCACTGCTTTTGTGCACATTGCTGAATAGGGATCGGGTTCAGGTAAGCATAAAGAAGGGCTAAGGGGGTGACGCATACAGAAGATTTTTTTTTTTTTACCTTAAAGTGGTTGTAAACCTCAGGACATGAAATATGAACAAAGCATATCCCTCTATAGTGTGTAATTGTCTCTATCCAGAGCACAAAGTGTAATTTCAGACTGGTACTTCATAACTCTGTTATCAGCATGAGTTGCTTCTGACATCAAGAAAGCAATAGTGACGGGAGGAACCTCCAGCAGAGTGACAGCTTCAGCTCTGTTCATGTGTGCAATGTGAAGGGGGGGGGGGTGTTCCCTCCCCCCAATTAGCTCTCTGAGCTCTCCTGAATGTAATTTTAGCTTTCCGTCACCTTTTTCTGCACTCAGACAATCTTTATGAATTCAGCAGTTTGAACAAAATGTAGAGAAGAGAAAAGTACAGATAAACAGGTACAACTTATGTACGGTGATATGTTTTATCTCTGTGTTTCACCTGAGGCCAGTCACTTCACTGGGTATATGTAAGGGTTTAAAACCACTTTAATGTAGTAAAATCCTTCAGCCTTAGAATCACTTTAATCAACAAAAAAACATTGATGGAGCCAGGTGGAAAATTTGTCGGCCAAACAGTGGCTGGATCCAATCAGAAGCCATTCTGGCAACGGCTGTCAGAATTCAATCACCAGGCAGCGAGGATTCCTCACCCTACACTATTTAACTATAGATTCCTCTTCTTCAGCTCCCTACACTATTTAACTATAGATTTCTCTTCTTCAGCTCTATATATAGTCAGCTTTAGAAAGCAGGAATATCCTTAACACGGAGCTCCAGGGCCCCCCCCACAAAAAAAAAAAATTAAAAGTCAGCAGCAACAAATCCTGTAGCTGCTGACTTTTATAAGGACATTTACCTGTCCAGGGATCCAGTGATGTCCTCACCCGAGCCAATTCTTCTATTGGCTTTGGGTGCAGGCGCCGGCATCTTAAGTAAGGGAAACTGGCAGTAAAGTCTTGTGGCTTCACTGCTGGTTTCCCAGCGTGCTGCGCTTTCGGAATGGTTTTGCAGTCTTCAGGGACCTGTAAAGTGTCCCAGAAAGCTGCGGGGAAAGGAGGGGGCTGAACCTCCAGCTCAGATCTCTGTGGTGCATCTGACTGGAAGTGGGGGCGGGTACCTGTCAAATCCAGGTACCCGCTCCCCCAAAAAGATGCCAAATGTGGCAGCGGAGATGGTAGGCAGACAAGGGGGACTTCCACTTTTTGGGTGGAACCCTTTCAGGGAGGGAGACCGGCAGTACAGCCTTGTGGCTTCATAGCCAGTCTCCTACTGCACATGTGCACTGCGCTTTGGGAATGGTCCCGCAGTCTTTTGGGACCTGTGAAGTTTCCCAGAAGGCTTCGGGAGGAGGGGGGGCCACATTCTGGTTCAGATCGCAGCGGCACATCTGACTGAAAGTGGGAGCGGGCACCTGTCAAAACCATGTACCCGCTCCCCCCCAAAAGGTGCCAAATGTGGCAGTGGAAGGGGGGGGGATGCAAACAAGCTTAACGTCCCCTTTTGGGTGAAGTTCCACTTTAACAGGGACAGAGACAGCATTAAAATCCTGACCTCGAAACTATATCCAAATCTGTAAAAAAATTAAAAAACAATAAAAAATTGCCAATACTCATATTTAAAGCCTACGCAAGTCTAGCGACTGGATCTACGATGACATCAACCCAATGGAAATGATGATCCCCAGCCATGATCTGGTCAAATTGCATACAGTAAAATGAAGTCACAAAGCGACGATGGGAACACAGCGCGTGTATGTTTCTGTTGACGTGCGGTAACTCCCAGCAAGCAACCTCCCAGGGTCTGAACATAGTTGATCTATAGCTGCAGAACCCCAGGCCCTGTAGCTGTGAAGGAGTGTAGTGAAGTTTGACAGAGGTGTCCCCTGCCTGCAGACCCAGAGCCCAGCTACATCCACAGGTGTCCCCCCAATGATCCCACCATTACAGTGCACAGTGATGCTGATGAGCTGGCCAGGAAGCAGTAAGTGCCCCTGTCTCCTCAGTGCTGGGGGATGAGGAAGAGTCTCCTGTGCCGGTGTGTGTCCACACAGCTCCCCTCCTCCTCCCTCGGATGACAGTGCAATCCCTCCTCCCAGGCCTCTCCCTCGTCTCCGCACCGCACACACACACCTGATGGGCCCCTGCCTGCTCACACAGCCCCGGACAAGGGCCCCCCCTCACCCTACACGTGTGTCAAGTCACTGAGTGACACCGGGGCGGACCACTGGCTGAGGGCCTCAAGCCTCGGCCTGGAAGTCAGGGTGTCCCCGGGAGCTGTGCGGAGGGAGGGGAGGAAGCTGGGAGGAAAACAAGGCCCAGGGGAGACAGGTGTGAAGGCTGAGGGTGACAGGGGAGGGCTCCACGTCGGGAGTACGAGGCCTGCAGGAATGGGGAAGAGGAGCCGGTTACACCGGGGGGGAGGAGCAGGAGGCCCGGGGCCTGAGAACACAGCACTGTGTATAGTGTCCGGACAGGCCGGCCTGCCCGGGGAGACGTGCGTGTAGACGGCGGAGGAAGGGGGCTCAGTCGGCGGATTGTCGCCTGTGTCTTCCCCTCGCCACTCACCTTCATGTCGGGACATCCTATCGCTCAGGCCGCCGCCGCTGCAGCTGCTCCTCCGACTCCTCCTCCTAGTGAGAGAGCAGTGAGTGTGTGTGTGTGCTTCCTCTACACCCTCCTCCTCTTCCTCCTCCTGACACCACACTCCACACCAGCCTACCTCATACATACTTCTTCTACCTATATCCTATATAGGTGGCCATACTATGGGGGAGCCTTCCTCTGTCACCTGACACCAGGCACCCTCACAACACCCCTGTCCTGGCCTGAACAATACACGACGTGCAGAGTAAACAACTTCTTCTGCATAGGAAGTTCAGTGTATACCAATAGTTCCATTCCTTGGGCCATTAAAGTGTTACTAAACCCACAACAGCAAAATCAGTCTATATGCAGTAAAGCATGCTTGTTATACTCTGGAACCTAAGGGGTAAATCCTCTGCATTGCATAAAAAAGCTCTTTGATCCTGTCATCCCTGATCTTCCCCTTCTTCTACAGTCCCCAATCCATCTGCTGATACTACAGAGCTCTAGGAGGCACTCTGCACATGCTCAGTTTGGTGTATTTGCTAGAGAGCTTCTTTTTTTGGTGTGGGTGCATGTGGTCAGCATGGGGCCAATCAGCACTGTCCAGTTAGAGGGTCAGTGGTCATGTAGACTCAGAACAGTCAGAAGAGAATGAAAACTTCCCCTACAAGCATCAAAGTGTTACTAAACCCACAACAGTAAAATTATTCTGTATGTGCAGTATAGCATGCTTGTTATACTCACTGTGGAACCTCCACATTTTGTAAAAAGGCTGTTTGATCCTGTCTTTTCTGATCCTCCCTTTCTTCCACAGTCCCCAATCCATTTGCTTATAGTACAGAGCCCTAGGATTCACTCTGCACATTCTCATTTTAGTGGTTATGCTAGAGAGTTTTTTTTATTGAGGGTGCATATGATCAGCACAGGGCCAATCTGCACTGTCCAGACAGAGGGGCAGGGGTCATGTAGCCCCATAGGACAGTCAGAGGAGAATGAAAACTCCCCCTACAAGCTTTAAAGTGTTACTAAGCCCACAACAGTAAAATCAGTCTACATGCAGTAAAGCATGCTTGTTATACTCACTGTGGAACCTAAGGGGTTAGTCCTCTGCGTTGCATAAAAAAGCTGTTTGATCCTGTCATCCCTGATCTTCACCTTCTTCTACAGTCCCCAATCCATCTGTTGATACTATAGAGCTCTAGGAGGCACTCTGCACATGCTCAGTTTGGTGTTTATGCTAGGGAGCTTTTTTTTTATTGTGGGTGCATGTGATCAACACAGGGCCAATCAGCACTGCCCAGGCAGAGGGTCAGGGGTCATGTAGACTAAGAGAACAGTCAGAGGGGAATGAAAACTTCCCCTACAAGCATCAAAGTGTTACTAAACCCACAACAGTAAAATTATTCTGTATGTGCAGTATAGCATGCTTGTTATACTCACTGTGGAACCTCCACATTTTGTAAAAAGGCTGTTTGATCCTGTCTTTTCTGATCCTCCCTTTCTTCCACAGTCCCCAATCCATTTGCTTATAGTACAGAGCCCTAGGATTCACTCTGCACATTCTCATTTTAGTGGTTATGCTAGAGAGTTTTTTTTATTGAGGGTGCATATGATCAGCACAGGGCCAATCTGCACTGTCCAGACAGAGGGGCAGGGGTCATGTAGCCCCATAGGACAGTCAGAGGAGAATGAAAACTCCCCCTACAAGCTTTAAAGTGTTACTAAGCCCACAACAGTAAAATCAGTCTACATGCAGTAAAGCATGCTTGTTATACTCACTGTGGAACCTAAGGGGTTAGTCCTCTGCATTGCATAAAAAAGCTGTTTGATCCTGTCATCCCTGATCTTCACCTTCTTCTACAGTCCCCAATCCATCTGTTGATACTATAGAGCTCTAGGAGGCACTCTGCACATGCTCAGTTTGGTGTTTATGCTAGGGAGCTTTTTTTTTATTGTGGGTGCATGTGATCAACACAGGGCCAATCAGCACTGCCCAGGCAGAGGGTCAGGGGTCATGTAGACTAAGAGAACAGTCAGAGGGGAATGAAAACTCTCCCTACAAAGTGTTACTACAGAGTCCTAGGAATCACTCTGCACATTCTCATTTTGGTGGTTATGCTAGAGAGTTTTTCTTTAGGGAGGGTGCATGTGATCAGCACAGGGCCAATCAGCACTGTCCAGACAGAGGGTCAGGGGTCATGTAGCCCTATAGGACAGTCAGAGGAGAATGAAAACTCCTCCTACAAGCTTTAAAGTGTTACTAAACCCACAACAGTAAAATCAGTCTGTATATGCTGTAAAGCATGCTTGTTATACTCACTGTGGAACCTAAAGGGTTTATCCTCTGCATTGTGTAAAAAGGCTGTTTGATCTTGTCTTCTCTGATCCTCCCCTTCTAGTGTCGCCACTCCATCTGCTGATAGTACAGAGCCCTAGGAGGTGCACATGCTCAGTTTGGTGTTTATGCTATAGAGGTTTTTTCTGGGGGGGAGGATGTATGTGATCAGCACAGGGCCAATCAGCACTGTCCAGACAGAGGTCAGGGGTCCTACAGCCTTAAAGCTTTAACCAATGCTCTGCTGGGCACTGATAAAAGTCACAAGTCTACTCTAACTGCTGATGAGAAAAGGTATTTAGCAGTTGATATTTACTAAAATAATTGCATTGCCATGTTCTGTATACCATGCGAGACCAGATATAGTGAATGCCGGGCCTGGGGTTAAGTAACACTTTAATTTTATTTTAAAAGTTCCATTTTTAACCACTTGCCCTCTGGAAAGTTTTACCCCCTTCATGACCAGGGCATTTTGTGTGCTATTCAGCACTGTGCTACTTTAACTGGCAGTTGCACAGTCATGCAACACTGTAGGCAAATACAATTTACATCATTGTTTTCACACAAATAGAGCTTTCTTTTGGTGATATTTGATCACCACTGGATTTTTTTTTTTTATTATATAAATGAAAAAAAAAAAAAAGAAAACTTGAGAAAAAGAAACAATATTTTCTTTCTGTTATAAAATATATCCAATAGAAAAATAAAAAAAAATCTAATTTCTTCATAAATGTAGGCCAAAATGTATTATGCTACATGTCTTTGGTAAAAAAAAAAAAATCCCAATAAGTGTATATTATTTGGTTTGTGTGAAAGTTAGAGTGTCTACAAACTATGGAATATATACTGACATCTGTACACTATACTGGTAATGACAATGATCAGCAGGACTGTGATAGTGTGGCAATCTAGCGCTAGCTGACCCTGGCAGGGAGGACCACTAACTGATTAACAGACACTGACATCAATAGTAACATTAATACAGTGATCAATGCTAATACTCTGCACTGTCACTGTACTAATGACACTGGCTGGGAAAGGGTTAACAACAAGGGGCAATCAAAGGGTTAGCAGTGTGCCTAATGTGTAATATGTGCTGCTCTTGCTTTACTGTCTGTTTTTCCTCCCTTTTTGCAGGGGGAAAAACAGCCAGATCGCTGTGCCCTGTACATAGAGTTCTGTGTTGTGTAAACACAGAGCTCTGTGTGTGATTGGACACAGCTGATCAGCTGCCAAACTTGTGCTGTGTTCAATCCAAGAAGAAGGCCAATCATGCATATACTGTATACAGTATGCGATTGTGCCTGCACCTGCCACCCCGCCGCAGTAATGTACTGTGGTGGGGCAGAAGTGGTTAAATGGAACTTTACCCATACCAGTTTAATAATACATATTATTATTATTATTATTATTATTATACAGGATTTATGTAGTGCTGACTGTTTGCACAGCGCTGTACAATATAAAGGGGGACAGTACAATTACAATACAGTTCAATACTGTATTGCGGGGAAGAGGTGCAGGACATGGAAGTGGATAAACGTAGAGAGTTTGATGAATCTATAGATGATGACATAAAGGAGAAGAAAGCTGTTCAAGATGGAGACGCGCAGAATGGCAAAGAGGCAGCAGATGACTCAGAGACACCAGTAAGCCTGGAGACCATCAACCTGGATCTTGAAGCTGAGGATGTCGACTTAAACCACATGTGAATAGGAAAGATTCAGGGATTTGTGGTGCATAGAAAAGTAAAGACCCTGTGCCTTGCGACAAAACCTTATAAAGGTGATTGAGAACTTGGAACAGTTGGTGTCATTGAATGAATAGGACCTCTATGACAATCAAATCTGTATTATCCAGAACCTGGAGAACCTGAGTCAACTCCAAATTCTGGACCATTCATTTACCTTCTAAAACGTATTGAAGGTCTAGAGCCATTGACTCAGGTACATCGCCTCTATTTGGTGAATAACAAGATCAGCCGAGTTGAGAATGTCAACAGTTTAACAAAGCTCCGTTTGCTAGAACTGGGCTCAAACCGTATCCGGGAGATTGAGAATCTAGATACATTAAGAGATCCTGACAGCCTTTTTCTTGGTAAAAACAAAATCACCAAATTGCAGAACATGGAAACTCTAAGTAACCTCACTGTACTGAGCGTACAGAGTAATCGCCTTACAAAGATTGAAGGCCTAAAGAGTCTTGTGCATCTGCGTGAGCTCTACCTAAGTGACAATGGCATCCAAGTTTTGGAGGGTGTGGAGAACAATAAAAAGCTCACTACTTTGGATGTTGCTTCTAATAGAATAAAGAAAATTGAAAATATCAGGCATTTTACAGAACTCCAGGAATTCTGGATGAATGACAACTTGGTGGATAATTGGGCAGACTTAGATAATCTCCAAACACGAAAAGGTTTCTTCACAGTGAGAGCCGTGAAAATGTGGAATAGACTCCCTCAAGAGTTGGTTCTGGCCAGCTCAGTGGATTGCTTCAAAAAAGGCCTGGATTCTTTCTTAGATACACAGAATATAACTGGATACTAACATTTATAGGTAAAGTTGATACAGGGAATATTTGATTGCCTCTCGGGGGATCAGGAAGGAATTTTTTTCCCAGCAGGAGCAAATTGGATCGTGCTCTGCTGGGGGGGGGTTTTTTGCCTTCCTCTGGATCAACTGTGGGTATAGGATTATAACTTTTTTTTTTTTTCCTATGGTTGAACTGGATGGACTTTTGTCTTTTTTTCAGCCAGACTAATTATGTAACTATGATGCAGAGGGAATAAGAGGACCCTGCTCATGGAGCTTACAATCTAAAGGAATTAATGTTCTTTAAGAAAAGCATATACACTCAACGGCCACTTTATTAGGTACACCTTGCTAGTGCCAAGAAATTATCCCCCACACCATTACACCACCACCAGCCTAAACTGTTGATACAAGCCAGGATGGATTTATGCTTTCATGTTGTTTACGCCAAATTCTTACCCTACCATCTGAATGTCGCACCAACCAGTCTGCCCATTCTCCTCTGACATCAACAAAGCATTTTACTCCACACAACTGCCCCTCACTGGATATGTTCTCTTTTTTAGACCATTTTCTGTAAAGCCTAGAGATGGTGTGTGTGAAATTCCTAGTACATCAACAGTTTTTGAAATACTCAGACCAAGACCGTCTGACACCAACAACCATGCCACATTTAAAGTCACTTAAATTCCCTTTTTCCCCATTCTGATGCTTGGTTTGAATTTCAGCAAGTCGTCTTCACCATGTCTAGATGCCTAAATGCATTGAGTTGCTACCATGTAATTGATAAGCGATTTGTGTTACCAAGCAATTGAACAGGTGTACCTAATAAAGTGACCGGTGAGTGTACATTCCACATTAATGATTATGCTACCAAAATTAGTGTGTGCTGTAAATTGTCTCCAGCATTGTTCTTGTTTCTTCTTCCTGGAGGCCACCATTTTGTTGATGCCTAGAGCAGTCATTTCCTTATTGGAATCTCTCCCCTTCTTCTTGGCCTCAAAAACTGTATGTCGCCTTCTTCAATTAAAATATGTACATTTCCAGCCTTGATTGTATGTCTTGGCTCAGTTAGAAGCTTTACAGTGCTAAAGTTCACAGGATGCTGAGGGATAAAGAAGAGAATATCAAGGAGATAAGATAAGACACTATCCTTGGAAGTTTAACTCTTTTGTGTCTCCTTGGAGGGAGAGTTTGTCCTCTTAGCTCTCCTGCTTTTCTTTTCTCCTTCCCTAGTCTGTGTTCCCTCTGCACAGTCTGTGTCATTCCTGTAGCTTTCTTCGCCTTTCAGCAACAGTAAATCTTAATGCAGAACTAAACCCTCCTATCCTTTTCAGTCATGGAAGCTGCCATCTTAGCCTCTGATCTTCAACTGCCATTGGGCTGCACATATGATCAATTATGACACCAGCCATTTGACGGTTTGACAGCTTGGTTCACAGCACAAGCAAATGTGACAGCATTCCCGGCATGCCAGGAATTTAACTGTTATATGAAACCGTTAAAATGATGGGGTTTAGTACCACTGTAAAGCTGTCAGCTCATCGGCCTCTAGAGGCTCTGATTTTAGGCACAGTGCTGAGAATAGAAAGTGTTTGAGCATGTGCAGAGCAGGGCAAGACAGTGTATTTGTAGTCCAGTGTAGACAGGACTTTAAACAGTAAAGGCACTTATTTTTAATGTCTTACATAGCTATATTTGCAACAGGGGCCAGCATGAAGTGATCTAGCAGGACTTAAAGTGGAACTTTAGTCAGAAAATTAGGTCTTGCTAGATCATTTTAGACTGGCCCTTTTTGCAAGTATAGCTACGTAAAAAATTAAAAATTAAAACTATGTATCTATAATGTGTAAAATCCAATAACACACTGTCTCACCCTGCTCTGCACATGCTCAGTTCCTCGCCATTGTTAGGCATTTTTAGGCACTGCCGAACTTGTAGAGGCCCATAAGCCTTTAACCACATGCCGCCCAGCCACTGTAGAAATACAGCGGCAGGGCGGCACGGCTGGGCAAAACCACGTTTTAAAACGTGTTTTTAAAAAAGGTAGGGGGCGCGCGGGGCGCGCCGCCACCCTGCCTGTCCCACCAATCACAGCCGCGGATGTCAGTCGCCGGGTCACAGCCGGTCGTTACCGGCTATGTCCCGGCGATCGGTGGCAATCGCTGACAGGGAGCACAGCTGCCGTAGCTGTGCTTTCTGTCAGTTCCCTGAGAGCTCCAGGACACACTGATCGGGACAGAAGAGTTTCTCTCTCCCAATCAGCGGTGTTCCCTGCAGTACACACCCCCGCCCCCTAGTAAAACACTCCCCTCACACAGTTAACCCTTTCCCTGAATTATAAACTTAACCCCTTCCTTCCCAGTCCCATTAGTACAGTGTCAGTGTTTTTTTTTTTTGCACTGATCATTGTATTGGTTTCACTGGGGATGTCAGTGACCCCAAGTCAGTACCTCCCAATGTCATAATGTCCGCCGCAGTCCCGCCATAAGTCGCTGATTGTCGCCATAAGTCGCTGATCGCCGCCATTATTAGTATAAAAAAAAACTAAAAATCCCAGTATCTTTCCCGCCATTTGTAGACGCTATAACTTTCATGTAAACCAATTAATTTACACGTATTGGGTTTTTTTTTTTAGCAAAGACATGTTGCAGAATGCATTTTGGCAGAAATTTATGACTAAATTTGATTTTTACATTTTTTTTTTACTGGACATGTTTTATAGCAAAAAGTCCAAAATATTGGTTTTTTTCCTCAAAATTGCCAGCCTTTTTTTTCATAGCGCAAAAAATAAAAACCACACAGGCGATCAAATACCACCAAAAGAAAGCTCAATTTGTGGGAAAAAAGGATGTAAATTTCATTTATGTACCGTTTTGCATGACCGCACAATTGTCCAGTAAACTAGCGCAGCGCTGTATAGTAAAAAAATGGTGTAAATTGCAGTATCTATACCATAGTTTGGAGACGCTATAACTTTCACACAAAGCAATCAATATACACCTATTGGCATTTTTTTACCAAAAACATGTAGCAGAATACATTTTGGCCTAAATTTATAACTAACTTTGAGTTTACTATATATTTTTTATAGCTTAAAGTAAAAAAATATCGTTTTTCTTCAAAATTTTTGGCCTTTTCTTGTTTATAGCGTGAAAAATAAAAAGCGCACAGGTGATCAAATACCATCGAAAGAAAGCTCTATTTGTGTGAAAAAAAGGACGTCAATTTCGTTTGGGTGCAGCATTGCATGACCACGCAATTATCAGTTGAATTAGTGCAGCGCCGAGTAGCAAACAGAGGCCTGGTCATTAAGGGGGGTAAATCCTCTGGAGGTCAAGTGGTTAAAGTGAAATAAACCCTCTTATCCTTTACAGCCAAGGAAGCTACTTCTGTTTGATCTATAACTGCCATGGTTCTGCAAATGTGATCAGTAATGACACAAGACATTTGAAGGTTTAACAGTTTGGTTGAGGACACAAAAATATGACAGTTAGCATTTCTCGGCATTCCAGGAATGTAACTGTTTTTTGAAACTGTTAAATCAATGGATTTAGTTCCCCTTTATGATTTACTGCTGTTCAGGGGCTCTGGCTCTCAGCAAAATGGCAGCCTCCAGCAAGAAGAAACAGGAACAATGCTGGAGGCAATTTACAGCATTTTGGTAGAAGAATTCTTACATAGTTAGGCTAGCCATACATTATACAATTTTCTTGAGATTTTCGGTTTAGATTTACCAAAAACCATATAATAGGAGCTCAAACCTAACAACATTTTCAATTGTATCCAATTAGGCAGGCTTTTGCACTACATAGTTGAAGGTAAATCTAAAGGAAATTGGGCAGAAATTGGACAGAAAATTGTATAGTGTATGGCCAGCTTTAGTCTGGCTGAAAAAAGACAAAAGTCCATCCAGTTCAACCATTAAAAAAAAGTTATAATCCTATATCCACAGTTGATTCAGAGGAAGGAAAAAAAACACAGCAAAGCAAGATCCAATTTGCTCCTGCAGGGAAAACAATTCCTTCCTGATCCCCCAAGAGGCAATCAAATATTCCCTGGATCAATGTGGAATGTACAGTTAAGTCCATATATATTTGGACACAGGCACAATTTTCATACTTTTGGCTATGTATGCCACCAGAATAAATTAAAACGAAACAATCCAGATGAATTTGAAAAGCAGACTTTCAGCTTTAATTCAAGGGGTTGAACATAAATATCAAGTACAAATTTTAGGAACTGCAACCATTTTTATACACAGGCCCTCCATTTTCAGGGGCTCAAATGTAATTAGACAAACTAATATAATCATAAATAAAATGTTCATTTTTAATATTTTGTTGAGAATCCTTTACTGGCAATGACTGCCTAAAGTCAGGAACCCATGGACATTACCAAAGACTGGGTTTCCTATTTTCTGATGCTTTGCCACGCTCTAACTGAAGCTGTCTTCAGTTGTTCTTTGTTTGTGGGTCTTTCTGCCATTGTTTTGCCTTCAACAAGTGAAATGCATGCTCAATTGGGTTGAGATCAGGTGATTGACTCTTGGCCATTGCAGAATATTCCACTTCTTTTCCTTCAAAAGTGCCTGGGTTGCTTTTTGCTGTGTGTTTTGGATCATTGTCCATCTGTACTGTGAAGCGCCATCCAATCAACTTTGCTGCATTTGGCTGAATCTGGGCTCACAGTATATCTCTAAACACTGCAGAATGCATCCGGCTGCTTCTGCCTTCTGTCACAGCATCAATAAACACCAATGACCCAGTGCCACTGAGAGCCACACATGCCCATGCCATCACACTGCCTCCACCATGTTTTACAGATGACGTCTGCTTAGGATCATGAGCTGTTCCAAGCCTTCTCCATAATTTTTTCCTCCTGTCATTCTGGTACAGATTAATCTTAGATTCATCCATCCAAAGAATGCTTTTCCAGAACTGGTCTGGCTTTTTAGGTGTTTTTTGGCAAAGTCTAATCTGGCTTTTCTATTCTTCAGGTGTGAATGGTTTGCTTCTTGTGGTGAACCCTCTGTATTCGCTCTTGTGAAGTCTTCTCTTGATTGTAGACTTTGACAATGATATACCCAACTCCCGGAGAGTGTCCTTCACGTGTCTTGATAGTGTGAATAGGTTTTCCCTTACCATAGAGAGGATCCTGCGATCATCCACCACTGTTGTCTTCTGTGGATGTCCGTGCCTTTTTATGTTGCTGAGCTCACCAGTGCGTTCTTCTTTCCTGAGAATGTACCAAACTTTGATTTGGCCATTCCTAATGTTGCTGCTATCTCTCTGATGGATTTGTTTTTGAAGCCTTACAATGGCTAGTTTCACTTGCATGGACAGCTCCTGTGAATGCATGATGTAGGTTCACAGTGATAGATTCCAAATGCAAACCACACTTAGAATCAACTCCAGACCTTTTACCTGCTTAATTTATGAAGAAATAACGCAGCAGTAGCCCACACATGGCCATGAAACAGCTTTTGATTCAATTGTCCAATTACTTTTGGTCCCTTGAAAAAAGGGGGGATGGCTAGTCTTAAGAGCTGTAATTTCTAAACCCTTCCTCCAATTTGGACATACATACCCTCAAATTAAACCTGAGAGTGTGCACTTTCAGCCCATATCCATTATATAACTATACCTTTAATATGTTTTGGTAAATACCGGAAAAAATCTAAAATTGTGCCTGTGTCCAAATATATATGAACCTAACTGTATGCTCCTTTCTAAAGAACATTATTTTTGATCAAGTTGTTATGAGTAAAATTCGGCTTTAATTTTCAGACTAAAGTTCCACTTTAACTGTTTCCCAAAACAGTTAAATTCAAGACATACCACAAATGATAACTGTCACATTTGCTTTTTCCCTCAACCGAACTGTCAAGACATCAAATGGCTGGTGTCATAACTGACATAACACGTGCAGCAACAGGGCAACTGCAGATCAAACAGAGGATAAGATGGCAGCTTTGCTTGAACTCAAGCATGTTTGGATCCTAGTCTGGGCTAATCATAAACAGACAAGACTGTCCCTGCAACAGTACAGATGACAACTTCCTGGCGGGATTGCTCAGGTGGATTGCTAGGATCCAAACACACCTGAGCTCATTCCTAATCTTAAAGTGATATTAAAGTGGTTGTAAACGCTCAAGGTTTTTTACCTTCATGCATTCTGTGCATGAAGGTAAAAAACCTTCTGTATGCAGCAGCCACCCCCAGCACCCCAATCCCTACCTGAGCCACATCTCGATCCAGCTATGTGCACAAGAGCCTCGGCTGTCCCGGGTTTCTCCCTCCTCATTTGAGGCCATTGGCTCCCGCTACTGTCAGGCACAACCAGTGAGCCAATAGGAAGAGAGTGGGGCGCGGGACCACGCTGCACCTGTGTGTGAATGGATACACAGAGCAGTAGCTTGAGAGCGATCCTGATCGGGTGCCAGCATAGCAAGCTGCTTGCTGTGGGGGGCACTTGGCAGGAGGGAGGGGCCTGAAGCACCATTGGGGGACCCAAGAAGAGAAGGATCAGGGCTGCTCTGTACAAAACCACTGCACAGAGCAGGTAAATGGTTAGCACTTTTGCCTGGCAGTGCTAGGGTCAGTGGTTCAAATCCCAACCATGGCACCACCTGCCTGGAGCTTGCATGTTCTCCCTGTGCCTGTGTGGATTTCCTCCGGGTACTCCAGTTTCCTCCCACACTCCAAAGACATGCTGGTAAGTTAATTGGCTCCTGTCTAAATTGGCCCTAGTATGTGTATGTATGAATGTGAGTTAGGGACCTTAGATTGCACACTCCTTGAGGGGTAGCGACTGATGTGAATATACCATATACAGTGGGGATCGAAAGTTTGGGCACCCCAGCTAAAAATTTGTATTAATGTGCATAAAGAAGCCAAGGAAAGATGGAAAAATCTCCAAAAGGCATCAAATTACAGATTAGACATTCTTATAATATGTCAACAAAAGTTAGATTTTATTTCCGTCGTTTACACTTTCAAAATAACAGAAAACAAAAAAATGGCATCTGCAAACGTTTGGGCACCCTGCAGAATTTATAGCATGCACTGCCCACTTTGCAAAGCTGAGACCTGCCAGTGTCATGGATTGTTCTCAGTCATCATCTGGGAAGACCAGGTGATGTCAATCTCAAAGGTTTTAAATGCCCAGACTCATCTGACCTTGCCCCAACAATCAGCACCATGGGTTCTTCTAAGCAGTTGTCTAGAAAACTGAAACTGAAAATAGTTGACGCTCACAAAGCTGGAGAAGGCTATAAGAAGATAGCAAAGCGTTTTCATATGTCAATATCCTCTGTTCGGAATGTAATTAAGAAATGGCAGTCATCAGGAACAGTGGAAGTTAAAGCAAGATCTGGAAGACCAAGAAAAATATCAGACAAAACAGCTCGCAGGATTGTGAGAAAAACAATTCAAAACCCACGTTTGACTGCACGATCCCTCCAGAAAGATCTGGCAGACACTGGAGTTGTGGTACACTATTCCACTATAAAGAGATACTTGTACAAATATGGTCTTCATGGAAGAGTCATCAGAAGAAAACCTCTTCTATGTCCCCACCACAAAAATCATCATTTGAACTTTGCAAATGAACATATAGACAAGCCTGATGCATTTTGGAAACAAGTTCTGTGGACCGATGAGGTTAAAATTGAACTTTTTGGCCGGAATGAGCAAAGGTACGTTTGGAGAAGAAGGGGCACAGAATTTAATGAAAAGAACCTCTGTCCAACTGTTAAGCATGGGGTTGGATCAATCATGCTTTGGGGTTGTGTTGCAGCCAGTGGCACAGGGAACATCTCACGAGTAGAAGGAAAAATGGATTCAATAAAATTTCAGCAAATTGTGGATGGTAACTTGATGCCATCTGTGAAAAAGCTGAAGTTAAAGAGGATGGCTTCTACAAATGGATAATGATCCTAAACACACCTCGAAATCCACGGGGGATTACATCAAGAGGCGTAAACTGAAGGTTTTGCCATGGCCTTCACAATCTCCTGACCTCAACATAATTGAAAATCTATGGATAGACCTTAAAAGAGCAGTGCGTGACAGACAGCCCAGAAATCTCAAAGAACTGGAAGACTTTTGTAAGTTAGAATGGGCAAAGATACCTCAAACAAGAATTGAAAGACTCTTGGCTGGCTACAAAAAGCGTTTACAAGCTGTGATACTTGCCAAAGGGGGGCAGTACAAGATATTAACTCTGCAGGGTGCCCAAACTTTTGCAGACGCCATTTTTTTGTTTTCTGTTATTTTGAAAGTGTAAATGATGGAAATAAAATCTAACTTTTTTTGACATATTATAAGAATGTCTAATCTGTAATTTGATGCCTTTTGGAGATTTTTCCATCTTTCCTTGGCTTCTTTATGCACATTAATACAAATTTTTAGCTGGGGTGCCCAAACTTTCGATCCCCACTGTATGTGGGCAAAGCGTTGCATAAAGTGACAGCGCTATATAAGTACCTGAAATAAATAAGTATAACGTGTCTTATTTAAAAAAAACATTAAAATCTCCCATTACAATCATTTTAAAGCATTATTTTTTTTAAATAAAAAAAACACAAGTATCCTGCTTTGTGTAATGGTTTTGCACTGAGCAGCCCCGTTCCTCTTTTTCTGAGATTCCCTGCCGGAACTCCTGGCTCCTCCTCTTTAGTGAGTGTCCCCATAGAAAGACAAAAGACACTTTCTATAGGGGCACTCGTGTGGGCTTGCTCTCGAGCCACCCTGTCTACATCTATTGAAACAGACAGGGAGGCTCAGCCCCGCTCCCCTCTCCCTTGTCACAGAATTTGTTTGACTGCAGCAGGAGCCAATGATTTCTGCTGCTATCAGTCTGTCCTTTGAGGAAGGAGAAAGCAGAGAGAGCCACTGCTCTCATGCACAGGGCTGAATCGAGATCGGGCTCAGGTAAGTATAAGTGGGTGATCCTGTGACACAAAAGGTTTTTTTTTACCTTAATGCATACAATCCAGTAATTTAAAAAATCTTTAGGCTTTAGAACCACTTAAACTATCAGTCAAAAACCACTTCCCCGTGTGTGGCTTATCGATCAAATGGGCTGTCTACTATAGATCAGTTATTCCTATCTGGAGAGATTATTCAGAAAATAAATAATTTATCAAAGCCTGTATGGCCACCATTAGTCAGGGAGAAACAGCAGCTTTACAGACTCACCCGAACTTTTGAATTTGAAAAATGTGTGGGGAAGGGTACATGACCCTGATTGCACACTGTCTGCATCTAAGGCATTTCCCCAAAACAACCAATCAAAGTCAGATGTGCATGAGAGTCCATACAACTGATGCATCACCATTGACTAACACAGGCTGCTGCATGCATAAACAACTGGCTCTTGACAATGTTCAGGCCTTTGAGCTCAGTGGATGAGCCCCTAGGTGATTAAAGTGAAGCTCCACCTAAAATGGGACATTTCACTTTAAGTACTGGTCCCCCGCCCCCTCTGAGGAATTGGTACCTTTGGGGAGCAAGGGAAGGAAGTGGGTACTTGATTTTGACAGGTACCCGTTCCCAATTCTGCTGCTTTCGCCCTAGGTGATCATAAGTGGAAGTTGTCCTCCTCCCCGTAGTCTTCTGGGACATGTGACAGATCCCAGAAGACTACACTTGCATGCGCAGTGGGCACCCGGCTGTGAAGCCGCAAGCTGTCATAGCCGGATGCCCACATTTAAGATGCCAGCACCAGAGAGCAAGGACAGCTGGTGAAACTGGCTACGGTGAGTACACCTCTGGATCATGGGACAGGCGAGCGACTGTTTTTTAAAAGTCAGCAGCTACAGTTTTTGTACCTGCTGACTTATTTTATTAGCTTTGACTGGAGCTCTGCTTTAAATGACACTCCTACAACAGAGAAGAGGAAACTCCAAATTCTACATGGAGAAGAGGAGCCAACTGTGAAATAGCTACTACAGCTATTTATAGATGTTTCAGCATGTCACAGACTAAGAAGGACATGAGAAAATGTGAACTATATGAGGTTTCTTTCACACCGGCATATACTTTACTGCCCCTCTGAAAAGTGATCCACAATGGATCACTATTCAGAAAGCGGTTGAGCAGTGATTTGCAGGTGTTCAGGTAGCAATACTGTTTGTTTTTTTAATCCCAATGGGGATTTTACATTGAAATGCCAAGCTGCAATCATGTGGCAAGCATTTGGCACTTGGTTCTGACACATTAATGGGTGCGTTTGGCAAACAGAATGCCTTCCAAACTCCACATGGCAAACTAGAATTGTCGCACTGCATAGTAGTGCAGCCATGGCAATGTGAACAGACCTGAGAGGCAATCATGTCTGTAGGTAAGCATTCAGGGTGTCGTAAAAAGGCAGATTAACCACCTACTTGTAATACCTCCTTGCCGCCTAACTGAATAAGGCCTTAATCCCCTACCTGGACCTACCTATTCATTTTAAATTATTCCTTAACCACTTGCCTACCAGGCACTTATACCCCCTTCCTTACCAGGCCAATTTTCAGCTTTCAGCGCTGCCGCACTTTGATTGACAATTGCGCGGTCATGCAACATTGTACCCATATGAAATTTTGATCATTTTTTTCTCACAAATAGAGCTTTCTTTTGGTGGTATTTGATCGCCACTGGGCGCTTTACTTTTTGCGCTATAAATTAAAAAAAGTGCAAAAAATTTGAAAAAAAAAAAAAAGTTTATTTGTTTCTTTTATAAAATTTTTCAAACAGGTATTTTTTCTCCTTCACTGATTTACGTTGATGAGGCGGCACTGATGGGCACTGATAGGCGGCACTGATGGGCACTGATAGGCAGCACTAAAGGGCACTGATAGGCAGTACTGAGGTGGCACGGATAGGCGGCACTGATAGACAGCACTAATTAGGGGTCACGGATAGGCGGCACTGATATGCAGCACTGATAGGCGGCACTGATAGGTGACACTGATGATGGGTACTGATAGACGGCACTGACTGGCATCACTTCTGGGCACTGACTGGCGGCACTGACTGGCACAACCCCTGGGCACTGACTGGTGGCACTGACTGGCAGCACTGGTGGGTGGCACTGGTGGGTGGCACTGGTGGACAGCACTGGTGGGTGGGCACAGGTGGGTGGCGCTGGTGGGCACAGGTGGGTGGGCACAGGTGGGTGGCACTGCTGGGCACAGGTAGGTGGCACTGCTGGGCACAGGTAGGTGGCACTGCAGAGTGGCACAGGTGGGGGCACTGCTGGGCACAGGTGGGGGCACTGCTGGGCACAGGTGGGGGCACTGCTGGGCACAGGTGGGGGCACTGCTGGGAATGGGTGGGCGGGGCTAGTGGGCGCACAGCTGATCGGAACTTGCGGGGGTCACTGCTGGGCACCGATCATCAGGGCACTGATCATCAGTGCCCTGATGATCGGTGCCGATCCCCGCTCTGACAACTGCCGGTTCTCGGCAGTACTTTCCTCATGATCTGACAGCGTGAGGAAAGTGCAGCCGAGAACCGGCACTTGCATTTTCCTGTGATCAGCGTGTCATTGGACACCGCTGATCACGTGGTAAAAGGCCGGTGGGATCGGCCTTTCACCACATCTCGTGATCAGCTGTGTCCGTAGGACACAGCGATCACGGAGATCGCCGGGTGCGCGCCCCCTGGGGCGCGCAGGAGAGCGCGTTCTGGGAGGACGTCATATGACGTCCACTCAGAACTGGCCGGCCGCGGTGAAGCCGTCATTCGGCTATGCGCGGTCGGCAAGTGGTTAATGTGATAACATTCCCAGGCTCTCCTCCTATGTCAAGGTACCCCATTCTAAAATGTAGAAAACTAAACTAATAGTTTTACATATCGCAGCAGCATCCACACATATAGGACACCCAACATTAGAGGTGATTTATTCTTACAAAGCAAATACACCTTTGCACACTGGTACTGACTAGTATTCCAGCATTTCTCTTCAACTTCAGATTCTCTCCCTCATTCAGCTAGCATTACCCCAGTACTAAGGGCAAACAAAGATGCTGTGCAGGTGTCCAACATCCTCCTTATCAACTAATGACATACTGTAGTTACATAGTTAGTCTGGCTGAAAAAAGACAAACGTCCATCCAGTTCAACCATTAAATAAAAAAAAAAAGTTATAATCCTACACCCACAGTTGATCCAGAGGAAGGCAAAAAAACCCCAGCAAAGCATGATCCAATTTGCTCCTGCTCCCAGTACTAAGGGCAAACAAAGATGCTGTGCAGGTGTCCAACATCCTCCTTATCAACCAATGACATACTGTAGTTACATAGTTAGTCTGGCTGAAAAACTGTAGTTACATAGTTAGTCTGGCTGAAAAAAGACAAAAGTCCATCCAGTTCAACCATTAAATAAAAAAAAAAAGTTATAATCCTACACCCACAGTTGATCCAGAGGAAGGCAAAAAAACCCAGCAAAGCATGATCCAATTTGCTCCTGCTGGGAAAAAATTCCTTTGTGATCCCCCGAGAGGCAATCGGATATTCTCTGGATGAACTTTACCTATAAATGTTAGTATCCAGTTATATTCTGTGTATCTAAGAAAGAATCCAGGCCTTTTTTAAAACAATCCACTGAGCTGGCCAGAACCAACTCTTGAGGGAGTCTATTCCACATTCTCACAGCTCTTACTGTGAAGAAACCTTTTCATGTTTGGAGATTAAATTTCTTTTCCTCCAGACATAAAGATTGCCCCCTTGTCCTCTGTGATGACCTCAGGGTGAATAACTCTACACCGAGTTCACTATATGAACCACTGATGTATTTATACATGTTGATCATATCCCCACTTAACCTCCCTGGCGGTATTCCCGAGTGTAGCTCGGGGTAAAGTTTCAGTACCACAAGCGGTAACTACGCAACGCTGCCCCAAACTACCTAACTGACCTGATACCCAAATACCACCCTACCCGTGCCCTTCGCTCCTCACAGGACCTCCTACTCTCCAGCTCCCTGGTCTCCTCCTCCCATGCCCGACTGCAGGACTTCTCCAGGACTTCCCCCATCCTCTGGAACTCCCTATCCCAATCCATCAGACTGTCACCTACCCTCCTCGCCTTCAGGCGCACCCTGAAAACCCATCTCTTCAGGGAAGCCTACCCCACACTCACCTAACAACTGATCTCCTCCACTCCTCCTACCACTCCATCCCCCACAGCCACTTCCTCCTATACCACTATCCCCTCCCTCCTAGATTGTAATCTCGAAAGAGCAGGGCCCTCGAACTCCTCGTGTATTGTATTGTACTGTATTGTCTCATGTTCTGTCCCCCTCGCTAATGTACAGCTCTGAGCAAACCCTTTGGCGCTATATAAATACTGTATAATAATAATAATTTGTTCTTGGGTTTAGATCTACTTTAGTCAGATTCTGAAAAATTCACTATTATTATTTATTTTTTTATATTTTTATTTTCTTGCAGCCAACTCCAAGAGCCAGATAAAACAGCCACAAATGATCTAAATTTTTGTTTGTGGGCTAACATCATTATAGTAATTCATAAGTCCAGAGGTGATAATGTGGTCTAAGGATGAAAATGGTTGTGGTGGTGGTTAATTATTGGTAGTACTGTTGTTCAGATGGTATGCATTTTCTTCGAGTCAGTCTTCAAGTTCAGTGGTCATCAAACATTAGCTGCAGAAGTCATCGGTTTTTAAAGTAGAACAAAAGGCAAAACATTTTTTTTTCATTTGGATAGAGTAAAACTGATGATTGATAAAAACTGCATGGATTCCTCCATCCATACAATTGAGGTGGATGGGAAAATCCTCCCCGCTCTATTGCATACTGACAACAGGACTCCTCCACTGTGAGAACACACTGATCAGCGTTGCAGCTAGTGACTGCAGGTGCTGATCGAATAAAATTTACCAGCAGTTCCAACAGGACTCCTCCACTGTGAGAACACACTGATCAGCGTTGCAGCTAGTGACTGCAGGTGCTGATCGAATAAAATTTACCAGCAGTTCCATTCAGGAGGAGTCAATCATTAGATCGACTAACCTCAAACAATAGTGGCCATAGATGGATGGAGATTCAGCAAGTCCCTGCTGAACTGGCTGAATGTCAGTCCATCTATAGCTAGCTTAAAGTGGAGTTCCACCCAAACGGGGAAGCTCCACTGGTCTGCAGACTTACAAGTGATGGCAGATATACTCCATTATAGTGCCACCAACAATACTGTGTTTATGAATGCCCCCAGATGGCCCAAAGAATGGGGTTTGTCCAACATTTGATGAAAAGTATAGTTTTAGTGACATTGGTCACATTAACTTAAAAATATGAAAAAAAAACTATCCCTTAAAGTGTTACTAAACCTTCAACAGAAAATCAGTCTGTATATGCAGTAAACATCCTTGTTATACTCACTGTGGAACCAAAGGGGTTAATCCTTTGCATTGCGTAAAAAAGCTGTTTGATCCTGTCTTCTTTGATCCTCCCCTTCTTTCAGTGTCCCCCTCTTATCTCCTGATAAGACATATAGTGTGAAGTCACTCTGCACATGTTCAGTTTGGTGCGTATTGCTAGAGAGGTTTTTTTTTTCTTGGGAGAGTGTATGTGATCAGCACAGGGCCAATCAGCACTGTCCAGACAGAGGTCAAGGGTTCTGCATCCTCCTAGAGCAAAATGAAAACTCCTCCTACAAGCTTTAACATGTGCTGTGCCGGACACTGATAGAAGTCACAAGACTGCTCTAACTGCTGTTGAGAAAAGGTATTTAGCAGTTTCTATTTACTAAAATAATTGCATTTCCATATTCTGTGTACTGTGGGAGACCAGATATAGTGAATGCAGGGTCCTGGGTTCAGTAACACTTTAAAGTCATCCTCACTCCAATATTGTAAAGAAGAAACTAATAGTAGTACAATAAAAATAATATCGGCTTAATATAATATTATTAACATTTTCAGGCACCATTATCCACAATAGCCCAAATAAGGACCAGAATTATTGATATGGCAATACTAAAGTAAGCAGCCAAGTAAATGACTATTAGAAACAAGCACTTCTTTTATCTACCGTACATGTATTCCTCAGGCTCTAGTTATTGGACATCAAGTCTTTGTGATGCTTCAAATGGTATTATAGCAAAGAGGATGATATATATGAAAATAGGTTTTCAACTTTAATGCTGAGCTCTAGGCAGATATAGAAGACACAAAAGAATGCAGCAATGTAATCATTAATAAATCACTAAGGCTAGGTTCATACTTGTGCTGCTGCCTAATCATGCATTTTCCAGTATGTTTTTATGGCACGCTTTTACGCATTTTTTAATGCTTTATTAATTTTTTCGGTGAACATAAAACCTTACCAAAAACACATGTACATGCATTTTTCATGCGTTCCTATTAAAGTATGTGAGGCCAAAAACACACTATGCACTGCACAATGTTACATTCATGTGAACAGGCACCATTAAGAATAATGTGATTTCCATTTTTTGTGCTGTGGCATAGTACCACTGGATTGGCGTAGGGCCAATGTGGTGCCAATATTTAAAAAGGGGTCAAAATCTTTATCAAGTAATTACAGACCGGTTAGTTTAACTTCCATAGTTGGGATGATACTGGAGAGTTTAACCACTTCCCGACCGGCCGTTGCATTTAAACGGCTGGACGGTGGCAGTGCAGGGTCGGGTGGCCGTTCATAAATGGCCTCCCCGCACCCTGCTTGTGCGCGCTCCCTCGGAGCACGCAGCACCGCGATCCGGTGCCGGCTGTGTCCTCCGGACACAGTAAAACACCGATCGGCGGACGGGACCTCTCTACGAGGTCCCGATCATGTGATCACTGATTGGCCAATTAGTAATCATATGCAAAGTAGTAAGCAAGATGTCACTTGTGACATCATTGCTTACTACGTGTGAAATCTGTGAATGATCACAGAGGTCACATGGTACAAGGCTATTCACAACAGCCTTGTACCATGTGACAAGCTGTGACCAATCACAGCTCACTCAGTACTTCTCAATGAGTGCAAGAATGCAGACAGAGAGAAAGAGAAATGATTGCTTTTACATCCTATATGGGTGTAAAAGCAATCAGTGTAAAAAAAAAAAAAAAAAAATCTTCATCACCCCCCACAAGTAGTACAGTGTCACCATCTTTTTTACTAAAAAGATAACGGAATACATTTTGGCAAAGATTTATGATGAAATATTATTTATTTGCAAAATTTTATTTAAAAAAACACTTTTTTTCAAAATTTTTGGACTTTTTCATTTACATAGCAAAAAAAATAAAAATCCCAGCGGTGAATAAATGCCACCAAAATAAAGCTTTATCTGTCTCAAAAAAATGGTAAAAAATTAATTTGGGTACAGTGTTGCATGACCGCGCAATTGTCATTCAAAGTGTGATAGCGCTGAAAGCTGAAAAATGCCCTGGTCAGGAAGGGGGTAAAAGTGTCCAGTCTGGAAGTGGTTAATAAAAGACCACATAGATGAGTTATTGCTGGAAAAAAATATTTTAAGCAACAGACAGCATGGATTCATGAAAGACAGAAGTTGTAAAACAAATCTGATTTCTTTTTATGAGGAGGTGAGCAAAACCTTGGACAGAGGGGTGATGTTGGATGTGGTATACTTGGATTTTGCAAAAGTGTTTGACACAGTTCCCCACACACGGCTAATGTGTAAGGTAAAGTCTACAGGCTTGGAAAAATCCATATGTAAATGGATAGAAAACTGGCTAAAAGATCATATTCAGAGAGTAGTGGTTAATGATTCATACTCTGAACGGTCTAGGGTTGTCAGTGGTGTACCCCAAGGTTCAGTGTTCGGACCCTTACGTTTTAATACATTTATAAACAATATAGGGTCTGGGATTAAAAATACCATTTCAGTCTTTGCAGATGACACCAAGCTGTGCAGTGGAATAACGTCCTTACAGGATGTCTTCAATTTACAAGTCGACCTCAATGCACTGTTTAATTGGGCAACTATGTGGCAAATGAGGTTTAATGTTGATAAATGTAAGGTTATGCACTTGGGGACTGAGAATATGCATGCATCACACATACTAGGGGGGGTACAACTGGGAGAATCAATGGTGGAGAAGGATCTGGGGGTTCTGGTAGATCACAAGCTTAATAATGGCATGCAATGCCAAGCTGCAGTTTCTAAAGTGAGCAAAATCCTCTCTTGTATTAACTTCTTCAGCCCCAGCCTCTGCATTAGTACGTTTGCAGGGCGGCACGGCTGCGCAAAACCACGTTTTAAAACGTGGTTTTGCAAAACAGGTAGGGGGCGTGCGCGAGGTGCGTGCCTGCCCTACCTGTCCCACGGGTGTCAGCAGCGGGTCTCAGCCGCCGGGTCACGGCCGGTCATTACTGGCCGTTTCCCCGCGATTAGCGGTGATCGCTGACAGAGAGTAGGGTTGCATTGTTTATACACAGCCCTGCTATCTGTCAGTTGCCTGTCAGCTCCTGATAAGCTGGAGAGGGAGAGAAGAGTTTCTCTCTCTCGATCAGCCTGTCCCCGTCCAGCACACACCTACAGTAACACAAACCTCTTCTGTAACCGCTTACAGCAGAAATATTGCTACACAGCGGCATGGGTACGCAAAATCACATATATATATATATATATATATATATATATACACGTGATTCGCACTCCCGTGGTTTTCACACCCCTCCCAGATAGCGTCAGATTGCCCATCAGTACACCAGTCATCACATTTAACACCTTGATTGCCAGGAGCACGCTCATGTACAATAAACCTAAATTGCTAGTATAATGTCTGAACGGGTCAATATCTTTGATCAGGTCAGCACTATACCAGCGTTCACATTAGTATAGCGTCCCCAAAAACGCAGCGTAAGCGGGATCAGCCCCAGCACCTGCCAACACCTGAGTTTAGCCCCTACGCTTACCCCCCCTTCTCCCCCAGCAAGTGCAGTGTCAGTAGGTCACTGTCACTTGTTACATTGCACACAAAACCGCAGTGTTCGCAGAATCAGGCCTGATCTCTGTTAGCACTAGCGGTTAATTTTGATGACTCTCATATGCAGCAGAGTGCCAGTACTAGTGCCGCGCTACCTTTTGGTGAACTGGCGAGTACCAGCGGTCTAGTACATCTTGGTCTTTCACATACCTCCTTGATTTTTGGAGCTGTTTTTCACAGAATATCTGTATGCGTTGATTGTGGATCAAAGCAGTTTATATGCACAACAATTTATCGCCGCCAACCCAAATTCAAACCTTGCCAGACCATTCGCATGGAAACTCATTACGGATTTTAAATTTATATTTTTTTTGGGCCTAACCCTCAACATGGGCATTACTAAAAGAAATGAATTGCGGTTGTATTGGTCCGCAGACCCAATTCATCATATACCGTGTTCTCTGCTGCCATGGCCAGGCATAGATATGAGAGTATAATGTGTTTTATGCTTTTGAGCGACAATACACTCTGTCATCCTCGGGGTAACCCTGAATTTGACCGGCTCCACAAAATTCAGCCCCTCGCAAATCACCTTAACCTAAAATTTGCAGATGTCTACATTCCCAGCAAAACATCTGCGTTGAGGAGTCCCTTATTAATTTTTCTGGCCCCCTTGCATTCAAACAATTTCTCCCCTGCAAGCGTGCCAGATATGGGGTCAAGATGTAGAAGACATGTGAGAGGACAACAGGCTATACTTATAAGTTTTGGATTTACGCGGGAAAAGATTCACGTGGAACCCGCCCGGATGCCCAGACTACATGGGGAAGATAGTTTGGGACTTGGTGTCATCATTTCTCCATATGGGGTACCACTTATACATGGACAATTTTTATTCAAGCGTGCCACTATTTAGACATTTATTCAATCTTGGAACTGGCACTTGTGGCAAAGTGTGACCTAATGTGTGCCCACCATTAGAAGGGGGTGGATGCAGGGCGGTATATTCTAACAGTGGGCATACCACACACTTTTTCTGGCAGAGATTTCTTCTCATTTTTTCATTCAGTCCACAGGCTGCATACAAAAAAAAAAAAAGAACATAGCATATATAACCAACAAGGACCAGCAATGTACTGATACATCACTGGATTTGAATGGTTATACCAGGATGATGCCTACAGCTGCAGGCATCATCCTGGTATCGTTTTTTTCAGCCGGTGATCGGCTTTCATGTAAAAGCAATCCTAGTGGCTAATTAGCTGCAAGATTGCTTTTACAAGCAGCGGGAGATGATGTCCCCCCTCCCCCGCTGCCTTCCACGGCCTTCTCGGGCAGTCCCGTGCCATCAGGGGAACCTGAGAATGCAGTCGGTGTTTCTGCCAGCTGACCATAGAGCTGATTGGAGACCAGAATGGTGCCAATTGTCTCTATAGTCTAAGAATTCGGAAGCTACAAGCATTTCATCACTTCAGTTTTGCAGGATATAAACAGCGCCATTTGTAAATTGGGAAAGCATCTGATCACACCGATTTTGGTTTGATTAGATAATGTAAGGGCAGAGGAGATATCTATAGTCTGATAGACCCCAAATTTCTCAAAAAAGAATATGACAATGCCCATTGAAGTTATAGGGGTTGTTTGCATTCCCTGTTATAGCATTAAAAGTGATAAAAAAAAAATGAAAGGTACAATGTAAAAATAATTTTAAAAAAATCAAAATAACTAAAAAAAAAAAAATCGCCCCTCCCATGTGTGCACACCTGTGTGCACAAGCCTTGACCCTGTGCCGGTATCTAAACAGCGGTTGCACCATACATGTGAGGTATCACCGTGAATGTCAGATCAAGGGCAGTAATTCTAACACTAAACCTTCTCTGTAAATCTAAAATGGTGGCTTTTAAAGGCTTTTAAAGCGCTGCCTATGGATATTAAAAATGTTTGCAGTTTGTCGCCATTGCACGGGACATGCGCAGTTTTAAAGCATGTCATGTTTGGTATCTATTTACTCGGCATACCATTATCTTTTATATTTTACCAAACAATTGGCCAATATATTGTGTTTTTGTGCATTAAAAGTAAAAAAAGTGTATTTTTTTTTTAAAAATTGCTTTTGAAAAATCTCTGCGCGAGTACTATGTGCCATAAAAAATTGTAGTACCCACCATTTTATTCACTAGGGTATCTTCTTTAAAAAATATATAATGTTTGGGGGTTTAAATTAATTTCCTAGCAAAAAATACTGATTTTTTTCATGTGAACAAAAAGGCTTGGTCTTCAGGTGGTTAGAAGAGTGAATGATGTGTGGCATAAACTTCTAATGCTGGGCATAAAACGCCCCCACTCCCCAAAATGACCCCTTTTTGGAAAGTAGTCACCCCAAACTATTTGCTGAGAGGAATGTTGAATCAATAGAAGAATTTATTTTTTTAGCAAAAGTTTTTGGAAAATTACAAAAATAAATATATTTCTTTTTTTTACACAAAATTGTCACTTAAATGATTTACTGCTCACACATGCCATGGTTATCTGTGGAATTACTCCCCAAAATACATTCTGCTACTTCTCCTGAGTATGGGGGTACCACATGTGAGAGACTTTTTGGCAGTCTACCCAAGTACAGGACCCCAAAATCCAATAAGCACCTTCAGGCTTTATTTCCTCATTACACTTCCAGACTACCTATCACAGTTTCGGAGGCCCTGAAATGCCAGGATAGCACCTAACCCCCCCCAAATTACCCCTTTTTGGAAAGAAAACGCCCCAAGGAATTTGAGAAAAAGCACAGTAAGTATTTTGCAGATCTCATTTGTTGCCACACGTTTTTGGAAAATGAAGAAAAAAAACAAAAACATATTTTTTCTATTTTTTTTATATTTCAAAACCTTGTGAGAAAAAATGAGATCTGCAAAATACTCACCATGCCTCTTTTTAAATTCCTTGGGGTGTCTACTTTTCAGAAAGGGGTCATTTGGGGGGGTTTGGGGCTATCCTGGCATGTCAGGGCCTTCGAAACTGTGATAGGTAGTGAGGAAGTGTAATGAGGAAGTTACGCACCTTCAGGCTTTCAAAGTGGTCATTGGATTTCAGGCTCCTGTATGTGGCTAAGCTCCCAAAAAGCCTCACACATGTGGTATCCCCATACTCAGTAGAAGTAGCAGAATGTATTTTGGGGTGTAATTCCACATGTACCCATGGCTTGTGCGAGAAATAAATAATTTAAATGACAACTTTGTGTAAAGAAAAAAAAAAAGGTTTTGTCATTTTCCAGAAACTTGTGGGAAAAAAATAAATCTTCCATGGACTCAATATGCCTCTCAGCAGATAGCTTAGGATGTCTAATTTCCGAAAAGGGGTCATTTGAGGGTGTATATATTTATAGTGCCGCGCTCCTATTACAGGTTTTTTATCACATATAGTGTGTCACTCATCTAAATAAATAAATAAATACAATAATGATAATTGATAATAAGTGGTTGATGTGACATTTAAATCAATATTGGAATTATACCAATAAAAGTGCTAACTTATGTGCTCGGTCAATAATAATATTACAATAAATAGTGCAAGTATAATACATATAGTGCATAAATAAATAAAAAAGTATTTTTTATATAAATTGGTGCAATATGCAATGTGCAGGTGAACTCCTTAATCCCACTTTCCAGGTGCCGTGTGATCTCAATATGCGCTCACCTTTATATTTGCCCAAATGAATTTAGGCAAATAAACTTTTTGTCCTTCCAGGACTGGTGGGATGATACTCCTATATACGGTATTCCAAATGAGAGTGAAGGTCTGCTCAGATCCTCTTTTTATCTCCTCTCACTCCATATACATAGCCACTCATGGATGAATCTTTGGATCAGATGTGAATCTCTCCTATTTCCCCTCCTGGGGACACCTCCTCCTCTTATCCAACTTTTCTCAGAGTTGGTGATGCAAATCAAATGGAGAAAAGGAAAACCATGGTGTCTTATCCTTTTGTATGAAAGTAGTTTATTGCTGCCAGAAGCGGTGATATAGCAGATTATGGCACTTATCTGTTACAGATATATAGGAGCTGATAATGCTCTCTGCCTCTCTGTCTGCCTCTGCTGGAATCGCCGATCCTCTCCAATGCAACGTCGTGACGTCAGAGCCCCTCCCCTACGCGTTGCGTCACAGGGTCACGTGACTTCATCAGGAGGAATATGATTAATATATAGTGAGTTTGTGAATGTGTCAGCGCACCCAGTATTACACCTAGGCAGTTTACAATTATTAATAATTATAGTTCCACCTCAGTCATAGTAGCTCACAAGTATTCACCCATATTTTTGGTCATTTGAGGGTGTTTGTACTATCCTGGTATTTTAGCATCTCACGAAATGTGATGGGCAGTCAGAAAGTAAAAGCTATGTAAATTCCATTATCTATACCATAGTTTGTAGACGCTATAACTTTCACAAAAAGCAATCAATATACACTTATTGGGATTTTTTTTAACCAAAAACATGTAGCAGAATACATTTTGGCCTAAATTTATGACGCAATTTTAGTTTTTTTAGATATTTTTTATGACCAAAATGAGAAAATGTTTTTTTCAAAAAAAAAATTTTTCTTCAAAAATTTTTCTGGTTATAGCGCCAAAAATAAAAAGTGCACAGGTGATCAAATACCACCAAAAGAATGCTCTATTTGTGTTAAAAAAAGGACATAAATTTAATTTATGTACCGTATTGCATGACCGCGCAATTGTCCGTTAAACTAGCGCAGCGCCGTATAGCAAAAAAATGTCGTAAATTGCAGTATCTATACCAGGGGTCTGCAACCTTTAAGACATAAAGAGCCACTTGGACCCGTTTCCGAGAGGGAAAAAAAGACTGGGAGCCGCAAAACCATTGCAACATTTAAAACAAATCCGACACTGCATATATTGCAAAAAGCGCTCTGGTCATGAAGGGGGTTTAAGGGCCCAGTAAGCAAAGGGTTAATCAGGGCCACAGTGTATCGTCATAATCACAATCATAGCCTTAGGTCAGTGGTGGGCAACCTTTTTTTCAACTGAGCCAAATCTCGCCAAAACCACGATTGAAATTTATTTTGAGAGCCACATTTTTAAAACTGAAAATACATCCCCCATATAGTAATTCATCCCCCATAGTAATTCATCCCCCATATAGTAATTCATCCCCCATAGTAATTCATCCCCCATATAGTAATTCATCCCCCATATAGTAATTCATCCCCCATAGTAATTCATCCCCCATATAGTAATTCATCCCCCCCCCATAGTAATTCATCCCCCATATAGTAATTTATCCCCCATAGTAATTAATCCCCCATATAGTAATTCATCCCCCATAGTAATTCATCCCCCATATAGTAATTCATCCCCCATAGTAATTCATCCCCCATATAGTAATTCATCCCCCATAGTAATTCATCCCCCATATAGTAATTCATCCCCCATATAGTAATTCATCCCCCATAGTAATTCATCCCCCATATAGTAATTAATCCCCCATATAGTAATTAATCCCTCATATAGTAATTCATCCCCCATATAGTAATTCATCCCCCATAGTAATTCATCCCCCATATAGTAATTCATCCCCCCTATAGTAATTCATCCCCCATATTAATTCATCCCCCATATTAAGTCCCCAAGTCCCCCCTGTGTCAATTCACTTACCTTTGCTCCGCGCGTTCCTCTCGCCGTGTTCCCGCGCCGTTCCGGTGTAGCATGAAAATCTGTCTCCTATGAGGATCTGTCCCCCTCGACGTATCTGCGCATGTGCCAGTTTCAGGCATTAGCAGCCGATCGGCGATCTCCGGCACATGCGCAGATACGTCGAGGGGGACAGATCCTCATAGGAGACAGATTTTCATGCTACACCGGTCTTCAGGGCGGACTGTGAGAGGAGCCTAACGGGAGTCTAGCTCCGCGGGCCGGATTAAAAGGTCCGCCGGGCCGTAGTTTGCCCATTGCTGCCCTATTGCCTGTCACCTGGTGGGCAGTGTGCTCCGGAGCCGCAGCCAAGGTGAAAAAGAGCCGCATGCGGCTCTGGAGCCGCGGGTTGCCGACACCCGATCTATACCATAGTTTGTAGACGCTATAACTTTCACACAAAGCAATCAATATACATTTATTGGGATTTTTTTACCAAAAACATGTAGCAGAATACATTTTGGCCTAAATTTATAACTAACTTTGAGTTTACTATATATTGTTTATAGCTGAAAGTAAAAAATATCGTTTTTTTTCAAAATATTTGGTCTTTTTTTGTTTATAGCGTGAAAAATAAAAAGTGCACAGGTGATCAAATACCACCGAAAGAAAGCTCTATTTGTGTGAAAAAAAGGTTGTAAATTTCGTTTAGGTGCAGCATTGCATGACCGCACAATTATCAGCTGAATTAGTGCAGTGCCGAATAGCAAAAAGAGGCCTGGTCATTAAGGGGGGTAAATCCTCAGGAGCTCAAGTGGTTAAAAGAGGTATAGACTCCAGAGAGAGATATCATATTACCCTGTACAGATCATTAGTATACCTCATCTGGAATATGCAGTTCAGTTTTGGGCACCAATTCACAAAAAGAACATTGGGGAACTGGAGAAAGTGATGAGAAGGGCAACCAAACTGATAAGAGGCATGGAGGAGCTCAGCTATGAGGAAAGATTAAAGGAACTGAATTTATTCTCTCTTCAGAAAAGGAGATTAAGGGGGGATATGATCAACATGTATAAATACATCAGTGGTTTATATAGTGAACTCGGTGTACAGTTATTCACCCTGAGGTCACCATAGAGGACAAGGGGGCACTGTTTATGTCTGGAGGAATCTTCAAATACGGAAAGGTTTCTTCACAGTGAGAGCTGTGAAAATGTGGAATAGACTCCCTCAAGAGTTGGTTCTGGCCAGCTCAGTGGATTACTTTAAAAAAAAAGGCCTGGATTCTTTCTTGGATACACATAATATAACTGGATACTAACATTTATAGGTAAAGTTGATCCAGGGAATATCCGATTGCCTCTCAGGGGATCAGGAAGGATTTTTTTCCCCGCAGGAGCAAATTGGATCATGCTTTGCTGGGGTTTTTTGCCTTCCTCTGGATCAACTGTGGGTATAGGATTATAACTTTTTTTTTATGGTTGAACCACATGGACTATTTTCAGCCAGACTAACTATGTAACTATTGTATGTGCATTAAAGTGAATGGGATCTAAGCATCAATGGAATATATGTAATGACTGCAACACTCTTCTTGAAGTAGTGCATATCAACTAGATGTTCACAGTACTGTTTTCATACAATGCACATTATTGCAAACTTATTATCATAGCATACTATTACTGTATCACCCCTGACCCCCAGAGGTATGGTGCACCTTGGGAAGCAAGGGGTGGGCCAGCATTTTGTCCCAGGGCTGAGTCCATGGCTAAAACAGGAGATGGAGAAATAACATTGGGCACTTTCTGTCTTTTAGAAGTTTTTTTGGACAACACACAAGGAGGTGAGGGTTAGGGTTCCCAGATACCCAAACAGAACACTTACAGACTCTCCAGATCCATGTCCAGCTTTACAATGTCTGTATCTTTATGCTGACTCAGCAATACTGTAAATAGCATTCTAGCTGGTGTACAGACTTCTCTCTCTGTTTCCTAGGCTTTGTGCTTCCTCCCCAAGATAGTCTTCCAGGCCCTTATGAGAAACCAGCCTTCATCCTGGCTTTTTCCAGCAAGGGACTTGATCTTACTATCCCCCTTTGACTGGACATTTCAAGGACCACTTCGGGCCTATATTCAATTCCAGCACATGGCTTTGGGCCTTATAGTACAAAAAATTGCCACTGCCCCAGTCTCTAACTGGCCTTCACAGCAATGGGCACATGGAAGGGCAACACATGTCAAAGAATAAAAATGAAAAATTCCCAGATCAACTTACCAATCAGCTTGTGAACAATTTGGTTTGTTCTCAAGCTGGTTGGTAAGTTGAGCTGGGAATTTTTCTTTTTTATTGTTTGACATGCATTGCCTTTCCATGTGCTCCTTGCTGTGAAGGCCAGTTATAGATTGGGGAAGTGGCCATTTTTTGTACTGTTTATTTGCTGGTGATGGGGTGCACTGGACACTCTGGCTGCCATTGAGGTATATGCTGGGTGTCCAGTGCACCTTTGTACCTTCAAGGAGGGGTGAGCTCCCTCAGGCTCACCTGCCCTTAGTATATCCATTTATACATGTGCTTCTACTATGGAGGCTCTCAAAATTTATAGGGTTAGGAACTGCAGAATATTAGGTTGCTGTGAAGGGGCTCTGCAGCTTATGTATGTATTTGCAAATGTTTGCAAACTAAACCCCTGTGTTTAACGCAAACTGTTAGACAGGACAATTTGGTTTGTTCACAAGCTGGTTGGTAAGTTGAGCTGAGAATTTATTCTTTTTTCTTATTTGACTTTCAGCCTAATAGCATAATCCAATTCAGCAGCACCTCTCCAAGGACTCCACTGGGGAGAAGAGAGCGAGCACAAGCACAAGGCTTGCCCCCAATATTTCTATCCTCCCCCAGCTTGCACCAGTGGCCTGAACTTCCTAATAGGTTGGTTGAAGGAAATATAAATAATTATAACCCAGTTTTGTTATGAAATCTCAAAACTATTGCCATTGGTACCAGTGACTACTACTGGCAGGAGTGAGAATCACAGCCCCAATGAGCTTAGGGAATGTCGAAGTGAAAAACTATACAATCAGTCTGGGCTGAATACCACGCACCCAAAAACTAAATTTGGGTAATAGCCCCTGTTTAAAACAATGTGTTACATTATTTTCCATAAAATTTTATTTAGCATTTTTAACATTCCACTACAGAATGAAAAGTCAATATATGATTAAACAGTAAAAATCAAAGCCTGAGTTCAAACTTTTTTTGGAAAGCCCCAAATGTGGCCCCTGTCATCACTAAAGGGCTGTATATATTATTCAGTGACATTAATACTACAAAAAAAACTGTCAGAGACTGCAGATGTACAAGAGGAGATGGTCAGAGACTGTAGCTGTATCGCATAAGACTGCTGGGTATCACTGCTATTACAAACCCATATTCCAAATTTGTGCTTCCCACTTTAAAAGTAACATATCTTGCAACAAAATACATTATAAAGGATAAGAAGAAAATAAATGTAAAAAGAAAATAGTGACAGCACAGAAGAAAGTAAGGTAATGTAAAAAAAAATAAACCAAACCATTTAACTACCAGAAGCCACTCTAAAGAATAGTTTTCTTTAACTGACCTGAGTAAGTACCTTGGTAAAGAAAACATAGACTACAGTCCACAAGGGCTCTAAAGACCACACACTAAGTGCCAAAAGGCCATAGGTTGGACAAAGGATACAAGCCATATAAGCAGCTGCAGCGTACCCAAAAGTTTAAAGTGATATTAAACTCTGTTTTTTCGGCACTTTCAGTAACTAATTTAATCACTGAGTATGCAGTGTCTTTAATTCTTCTTTTAATCCTTACCTATGTTTCAGTTTAAGCCTATTCCTATTATCATTTCCCCCCGGTTTCCTGTTTCATGGTGGCTCATTTCTCTTGCAGCATCCTATGGAGTCACCTTTGCATGCCGTGTGCATTAATATAAACACACAGCCCCATAGCCTACTCTTCCCTCCCTCTCTCCCCTTTCTCCAGGCTAACAGACTGACTTGAGACTGCACTGTCCACTTTTTTCTGTGAAGACTGATAGTTCAGTGAAGCAGCACAGAAAGTTATGAGCTGCAAGTGCTGGGGTAAGAATTTTAGGAAATAGTTTACTGAAGAATATTTATTTTACTGTGCTCAATGTGTTAAAGTGGTTCTAAAGGCAGAAGGTAAGAAAAACCTGCTGGGTGCAGGCCCTCCTCCCTTATGCTTACCTGAGCCCCATCTCGCTCCAAGTGGTGTGCATGAGAGCCACAGCTCTCCCGGGTCTCTCTATCTCTTCATTTGCTCACACAGCAGTGGGAGTCATTGGCTCCTGCTGCTGTCCATCACAGACAGTGAGCCTATGAGGAGAGAGCTGGGGGAGGAGTGGTTGAGCCATGCTCTTTGTGTGAACGGACAGTGTCCATTTACAGGATCGTGGCTCGGGAGTGAGCCTGCTTCGAGTGCCCCCATAGCAAGCGGCTTGCTATTGGGGGCACCCGGCTGAGGGGAGGAGGAACCAAGACCGCCAGCAGGAGACCCAAAAAGAAGAGGATCTGGGCTGCTCTGTGCAAAACCATTGCACAGAGCAGGTAAGTATGACGTGTTTGTTTGTTTTTAATTACAACCTTTAGAATCACTTTAAGGTAGAATCTGCTGAGGGCTTACCACTACTTCAACCAATTCCCGTCCGGCCCATGTATATAAAAGGCTGAACAGGAGCAGTGCAGGAGTGGGTTGCCGTTCATAAACGGCGCTCGCCATTTTAGCCTGTGCACGCTCCCTGGGAGCGTGCAGCACCACGATCCAGTGCCCGCTGTGTCCTCCGGACACAGTGGAACACCGATCGCTGTACCGGACCTCTGTGTGAGGTCCTGATCACATGAATAGTAGTAAGCAAGATGTCACTTCTGACATCATTGCTTACTACTTGTGAATTCTGTAAATGATCACAGAGGTCACATGGTACAAGGCTATTCACAACAGCCTTGTACCATGTGACAAGCTGTGACCAATCACAGCTCTCACAGTATTTTTCAATGGCTGCAAGAATGCAGCCAGAGAGAAAGAGAAATGATTGCTTTTACAGCCTTTATAGGTGTAAATGAAATCCGTGGAAAAAAAGAAAAAAAATCTTCATCACTCCCCACAAGTAGTACAGTGTCACTATGGTGACACTGTACTGCTAGGGTGACAGTATGTTACAAAAAAACATTAATAATATAAAAAATAAAAAAAAATGTGAAAAAAAGTTTGAAAAATTATAATTTTTGGTTATAAACTAATTTGGGTCATTTGTTTTACTAAAAAGATAGCTGAATACATTTTGGCCAAGATTTATGAAGAAAGATTATTTATTTGCTAAAAAACACTTTTTTTCAAACTTTTTGGACTTTTTCATTTATATAGCAAAAAAAAAATGAAAATCCTAGTGGTGAATAAATACCACCAAAATAAAGTTTTATCTGTCTCAAAAAATGTTAAAAAATTCATATGGGTACAGTGTTGCACGACTGCACAATTGTCATTTAAAGTGTGACAGCGCTGAAAGCTGAAAATTGGCCTGGACAGGAAGGGGGTGAAAGTGTCCAGAATTGAAGTGGTTAAAGAATATATAAACCCAACATTTCCTATTAAGTATCCTGTTCTCTTTGTATTGTTTGGTGTGAAAACCCTGGTGTTCCTGACAGTACCTTTGCTTTCCATTAACAATTGACCATACTAGGCAGGAGAGTACAGCATAGTCCGTTTTTTTTGCTGTGCTGGGAGCTAATCCAGTGATCAGACTTGTGCCTACGCCCTCTCCCACACAGCCATTCACTGGGTAGATCAGTGTCCTACTGTTTCTCCTCCCTGAACTGCTTATGCAGCTGAGAACAGAGAGTATGTGATCACTTATCAAAAAGGGAAAAAAGGTATTTATAAAGTTTTTGTTATATGTATACACAAATGTTTTGCCTTTCATTTCTATTTTAAACTGAATGGGTTGTTTTACAAGGTGAGGGTTTACATATACTTTAAGTTGTTTAGTCAAGGGAACGGAACTCCAGGGAGTGGCCTTCCCACGTATAACATCAGTCATTACACAATTCAACATTTTAGAACTGAGACAACATTTTGTAACTGATAAAATATTAATTACATTAGCAAAATCTTGAACTTTATTGTTTTATTTTATTTTAGAAATACAGGGTTTACCTATTGCCCAAAATCACAGCTGTAATTAACACTATGTTTAAGAGTGTAAATGTGTTTCTTTCCTTGTTAGTCTCCACATCTGGATCATACACACAAGTTTACTGTAACACCCTTAGAAGATCGCTTTAAATGGATTGTTACACATTAGCTGACTGCTAAGAAAACTGTGACTTTAACTCCAATAGATTTCATGCAGCCAGCACAGTATACTACAAATTGCTAGAAGCCAATTATTTCCTGTTGTGCAGTGTTAGAGGTTTTGTATCTTGTGACTGAACTGCATAATGTGCTTTTAACATCAATTTTTTTTTAAAAGAACATTTTGGGTATTTTTCCAAAACATCAAGTGCTTTGCTGGTCTTTTAAGCTAATTAGACTAAATCATACACCGATATTGTGGGCAGTCATTTTCAAGAAACTTCAACCACTGCCAGCTGACAATTGCAAAAACAGAAAAGATCATTGCATTCTACCAGCAATAGTTTTTATCTAAACCACAAATCGATCATAGTTGTTGGTGGGGAGGTTATCTTGAGCAGTTCAGTTGTGTTTTTGATCCAAACCTGGTTGAAAGGGCTTGCAGTTGCCGGGACTAAATAAGCAGCAGTTAGTTAAAGTGCTAACAGTGAACTGCCTTTCTTTAGCCATTCATACCTGTTCTAAGTCCACTCTTGCATAGCCATGTTAAAGCTTTTTCAGTGCTGTGTTGTACAGAAAGTGTCTAAAAAATGACTTTCATGGCAGGATCACCAGGCATTCTTTTAGCCATTCAAACCCAACCAGTCAATTGAGTCCATTGAGGCCTCATTAACCATCTGCCTTCCAGAGGATTTACCCCCCTTCCTGACCAGGCCATTTTTTGCTATACGATGCTGCGTTACATTAACTGACATTTGTGCGGTCATGCAATACTGCACCCAAATGAAATTTGTCCTTTTTTTCCCACAAATAGAGCTTTCTTTCGGTGTGTTGATTATACACAAATCTCTCTCCTGTTGGAGATACTCGGCGATCACCGGGTGCCGACGAGTAATGACCAGTCGGGACCCAGTGATTGACAGCCGAGGCCACGAATGGCGGCACGGGTAGGGTGCACACGTCCCCTTCCTGGAACTGCAAAATCACGTATATATACCTGATCTTGCGCACCAGTATTTCTGCTATAGGGCGGTGCGGAACCGGCAATGTGCTTTGCTAAAAGGTAGCCCATTCATTCAAATGGGCTGCCAGATCACCACAAAAGAGCTAAAATTGGATCCCCACTATTTATTCCTCACAACATCGAACACATGTGATAGTTCACTACCGTGCTTTGTGATGTGCTAAAACTCGTATGTGGGTTGGTTTGTGTTTTATATACCCATTGGGTAATTAGATGGACATTATTATTATTATTATTATACAGGATTTATATAGCACCAACTGTTTGCTCAGTGCTTTACAATATAAGGTTAGACAATACAGCAACAATACAATTCAATACAAGAGGGTAAGGAGGGCCTTGCTCCTGGGAGCTTACGATCTAATAGGGAGGGGCTGGTGGAACAAGAGGTAATAACTGTGGGGGATGAACTGATGGGAGAATAGAAGATTCAGTTATTAGCTGAAGGCAGGATAGGCTTCCCTGAAGAGATAGGTTTTCAGGTATTGCCTAAAAGTGGACAGAGTAGGAGATAGTTAGACAGATTGGGGTAGAAAGTTCCAGAGGATGAGAGAGGGTCTGGAGAAGTCCTGGAGATAAGCACGAGAGGCTGAAACAAGGGAGCTAGAAAGCAGAAGGTCTGGGGAGGAGCGGAGAGGATGGTTTGGGTGATATTTGGAAACAGATTGGTGATGTAGCTTGGGGTAGAGCTGTAAATGGCTTTAAATGTTATTGTTAATGTTTTCAATTTTATTCATTGGGCAATGGAAAGCCAGTGAAGGGATTGGCAGAGAGGGATGGCAGATATGGAACGGTTGGTCAGGTGGACATTGTTAAGAACCACATCCCAGGTTATGGAATACAGAAAACAAAATGGAACAAATGGGATTTTTTTTTCAGGTATTATGCCCAAAAGAGTAGACAAAAGTGCAAACAACACCAGAAAAAT